>NC_080171.1:78603197-78903197 GCF_950295315.1 Erinaceus europaeus | reverse complement strand
AATTACAGAAATAGACTCTAATGCCTGAGAGTCCAAGGTCCCAGTTTCAATTCCCCCACACCACCATAAGCCAGAGATTAATAGTGCTCTGGGAAAGAAAAAAGAAAGAAAGAAAGAAAGAAATACAAGACTATCAGTAAACCTCTCAACTGAAACTCTACAGATGAAGAGGGATTAGCAGGGTACATTCACAGTGTTGAATGAAAAAGACCTCCAACCAAGAATATGCTACCCAGCTAGGTTATCACTAAAGCTTGAGGGAGAAAGGAAGAACTTCTCAGACACAGTTAAAAGAATTCATCAGTACCAAACCAATCCTGTAAGGAATACTAAAGGGACTTATATAATAAAGAAGATACTCCACTCAGTAGAATCAAGATATCTGAAAAACATGATAAAATGGCAATAACTTATTTTGTATTAAGAATTTTAAAAAATGTTTACAACTACAGGCGTACTTTGCTTATCACACTTTCTTTTAATTTTGTGTATCATCTTTAATTATTTATTGGATAGACAGAAATCAAGAGGAAAGGGAGAAATATAGAGAGATAGACACCGTTAGTCCGGCTATAGCGGTTTTGAAACCAAAGAAAGACCCAACACTGGCCGCCAGCTATAGACCAATTTCTCTCCTCTCCGTGTGTTACAAACTCCTTGAGAGGCTGCTTCTGTCACGTATTTCTCATCTTCCAGAGAAATTCCTATCACCCGCCCAGGCTGGTTTCCGCCCAGGAAGATCTACCTGCGAACAAGCCCTGGCCCTCTCAACTTACATTGAAAATGGATTCCAGAAGAATTTAAAGACGGGTGCTGTCTTTGTTGATCTCACAGCAGCCTATGACATGGTCTGGCACCGTGGTCTCCTAGTCAAGATCTCAAGATGCCTGCCTCCATGGGTGGCCAACACTATATCGTTTCTTCTCCAAAACAGAAGATTCCGGGTGCATCTGGGTGACAAGTCTAGCAGATGGAGACTTGTCTCAAGTGGCCTCCCCCAGGGCTCTGTTCTGGCTCCTACGCTATTTAATATTTACATCAATGACCTCCCAGAAACTTCTTCAAGGAAGTTCATCTACGCCGATGACATCTGCTGTGCAACTCAGGCATCCAAGTTCGACATCCTCGAGGAAACACGAAAGACATGTCTCTGATATCTGATTACTGTAAAAAATGGCGACTAATCCCTAGCACTGCAAAAAACGGTATCATCTGTTTTCCATCTACACCATGCCTCAGTCTCGCGTGAGCTTAATGTGCAGCTTGGCGATACGAGAATCTGGCATGAAGCCCAGCCAGTCTATCTTGGCGTTACTCTCGATCGCACTCTGTCATCTCACAAACATCTCATAAAAACTGCAGCAAAGGTGGGCGTGAGGAATAACATCATTGCAAGACTGGCCAGCTCCTCATGGGGCGCGAGCACTTCCACACTACTATCATCATCTCTGGCATTATGCTATTCCACTGCAGAATACTGTGCCCCAGGATGGTTCCGTAGCCCCCATGTCCACTTGGTTGATTCCAAATTATATTCCTCCATGAGGATAATTTCTGGAACCATCCGTTCCACCCCAGTTCCATGGCTGCCAGTTCTTAGCAACATCGCCCCGCCAGATATTCGTTGGGATGCGGCATCATCTAAGTTCATTTCCCACGTCTACGCTTGACTGGACCTGCCAATATACGCGGATATCTTCGCCCACCCTGTTCAACGCTTGACATCTCGTCACCCAATCTGGTCCCCTACGCCTACACTGAACTTCTCTGTTCCAGACTCTTGGAAACAGAGTTGGCAGTCAGCTGAGGTAAAGAACAAACACCTCATCACAGACCCCTGCAAGCGTCAACCCGGCTTTGACCTAGCACGTTATGATTGGGCCCTCCTCAATCGCTATCGAACAGGCCATGGCCAGTGCGCCGCTATGTTCCATCGCTGGGGAGCCAGAGACGACCCGAACTGCCCCTGCGGCTCCAGACAGACTATGACCCACATAGTCAACGACTTCCACCTCTCCAGATTCAAAGGAGGTCTTGAAACTTTACATCAGGCTCAACCTGATGCTGTTGACTGGCTACGGAAGAAGGGCAAACGCTAGAAGAAGAAGAAGAAGTCCGGCTTCATCATTTGTGAAGCTTCCCCCCTGCAGAGTTTATCACACTTTTCTTGAGCCTCACAGATGTTTTATGAGATCTTATGCCAGCAAAAATATTACAACTCATAAAGAATCAAGTGATAGCTACTGTTTTGATTTGTTTGTCACTGGGGCTCAGTGACTACACAATGACTCCACCATTCCCAGTGGCATTTTTCTCTTTTTCTTATTTTTATGATAGAGATAAAATTTTTGTTTGTTTACTTTTGGTACTAGGGATTGCCTTGCTGTGTGAAGTATGTACTCTACCACGGGTAATACATTTTCTCTTCTATATCCCTAGGGAAGAAAGGAGGAAAGACAAACAGGAGATACCAAAGCACTGCTCTACCATGTCTGTAGTGCTTCTACATTGTTTCAGGAATGAGAACCAGGACCAGGAGATGAATGCTAAGCTGCTGTGTCCATGCACAGGGCATCAGTAGTGAAAAAGGAAGGCAGTGTTGATTAATGTCATGACAAGGTGAATCTCAAAAACCTGCTAAGTGAAAAGGCAGGTGCAAGGGTCACATTAAATACATAGCACAATTTTGTGTCTCTGAGCCATTTTGCTTGGTTCACAAAGAGAAACACACAGAGAGGGAGAGACATCACAACTCTGAAGCTTCTTCTGTGGCCATAGCTCCTCCCCTGTGGTGCCACCTAGGGCTCAAATCAGCATCGTATACATGGCAATGTAGACACGTACCCTGTGAGCTATCTCTGAGACCCTACAATTATTTCTATGGTTAGCTCTGTAGGAGTGTGCAAACTAGGCCCACCTATAGAGATAGCAGACTGATACTTCAGTCAGGCTGGGGCTGGGGAGTGGGGAGGAACTGATTCATGGGGGCGGGTGTCCTCTGTAGGAGATGAGATCCTTGGAGATGGAAGAGCTGATGTTTGCACAGCACAGTGAATGCACTAAATGCCACTGGATCCTTCACTCTAAAGTGCCTACTTTTAGCAGCCTAGTGGTGATGCAGTGTATAAAGTGTTGAACTCTGAAGCATAAGGACAGTCCTGAGTTCAATCCCTGGAGTTGCATGTGCCAGAGTGATGTCTGGCTTTCCCCCCCTCTCCCCTCCCCAGATTCTCTCATAAGTAAATGCAAAAATAGATTTAAAAAAATAAAATGCTAATGGAAAAAGGAGATAGATCACCCAGTAGAACACACACTTCATCATGAATAAGGACCCAGGTTTGAGCCCTTGGCCACATGTAGGAGCACCTGCATGGGTGGCAGGGTTGGCGGGTGGGGGGTGGGGGGTGTCTCAAGTGGTGTCTCTACTCTCCGATTTCTCCAACCCATATCACCCAATTTCTATATTGAAAAAAGAAAGTTTCCAAGAGCAGAGGAATCATGAAGGTGTGAGCCTCAGTGATAAGACCTGCAGTAAAAAAAAAAAAAAAAAAGGCAAATGAAGATGGTTGAAGAAAACTGAGTAGAGGAACAACTGGAAGGAGGAGAAGGAAAAGAGAAGGGTGGGGAGGAAGGCAGCTAATAAAAAGGTTAATTTCATATTACACCGATTTTGTCCTAATACCAAACCAAGAAAGCACCATTTGTCCTGGCCACAAAGTTACATCCATGGCTCCCCAGGCCCCCTGCAGCACCCGGCCTCCCAGCCCAGACGCTGGCCTTGTCGGACCCAGCACCTCACCTGATGCTGTAGAGGATAATGCCATCGGGCTGCAGGCGGATCAGTTTGTTCTCCACTGTCACGTCATGGAACCAGGCCGACTTGGCGTTCACAATGAAGGTGTCTGGCAGCCACAGCTTGTCCACAAAGCGGCTGTCCAGGCCCAGCGTCTCGTTGGTATGGTTGTAGGACAGCCTGCCGTCACGCCAGCTCTGGTGTAGGAACACGGTCATGGTGTATTCCTGTGGGTGGGTGGAGCAGTGTCAGCCCCTCTCAAGCAGCGCCCTCTGGTGGGTGGGTGGGGGCCAGCACCTACCATATTCGCCTCGGAGATGTGGTCGATGCTGGCCACCTCAATGGCCAGAGCTACGTTCACGGGGGGACCTGGAGGGAGGACACCCCGTCAAAGCCCAGGCAGGAGAGAGGAAGCTGCCTTGGCCCAGAAATCACCTCCCTGTAGACTTGCGGGGAACCAGCCCCCTCGCTGGTCCCTTCTGCTCACCTCCAATGCCTGGCCGGAAGTTGCGAGCGTAGCCCTCCATTAGGCCATCTAGGTTGGGTAGCCAGGAGATCTCCAGGTTGGAACCCACATAGTCCCCGATGTCATTCATGGCTCTGAGGGGTGGGGGGCAAGGCCCAGCGGTCACAGGCAGGACACAGTGCTCTATTCTAGAGACACCATGGGCCCCTGAGAGACTCCTGAGTCCAGGTCTTCTGCGTCTTTCCTATCCCCACACCCAATGGGGCAGAGCTCCAGGCAGGCTGAACCCCCAGTTCCCCCCACAACAGGTGCAGGTAGCCCCTCAGCAGATAGACCTCAGCAGACCCCAATAAGAGCCTCTCTTGAGACTCTATAAAGCTAGTGAACTGGGTTGTTAGTTTTGTTTTATCATTGCTGGGGATTCACTACTCCAGATCACCTTTTTCAGAGAGATCGAGAAAGAAGAGAGCCCACAGCACAGAAACTTCCCCCAATGCATTGGAAACTGGGCTCAAACCCAGGCCATGCACATGGCAAAGCAGATGCACTGTCCAGGTGAGCTGTTTTGCCAGCCCAGTGGTGACCTGGAAGCAGGCCTAGGAACAGGCAGGGAATGAGTGAGAGGTCCCAAAACACCCCAGGCCAGGCAGAGGACTCCTGGGAGGTGAGGCTGACCTCCTGCCCCCTGTCCCTCCCCAAGCAGTCCCCAGCTTGGTCCCAGAAGTCCCCAAACCACCATGTGCTCCTGCACCGACACTTACCCCAAGGCAGCTGGGGCCATGTCCTTAGCTATCAGCTGTGTGGCTATGTATGGCAGGGCCCTGGGGTACCCCACTCAGCCAAAAGCACAGGGCTCCCTGGCAGCAATGCCTGCCTGCCCCCGCCCCAACTCCCGACTTTTGCTCATCTGTCAAACTCATGTTCACCCAGGTCCTCAGAATGTGACCATTTTTGTGACTGGGGTCTTTGCTGCTGTGTTCACCTAAGATGAAGTTATGCCAGCCCAGGAAGTGGCACAGTGAATAAGGTGTTGGACTCTCAAGCATAAGGTTCCAAGTTCAATTCCTGGCCACACATGTGCCAGAGTAATGCTCTGGCTCCCCCCCACACACACACACAATAAAGTCTTTTTTTTATGATGTCGTGCCAACTAGGTGGCCCTGCTCCTATGACAAATGTCCTGTGGAAGGAGACACAAACACACAGGGAAGGGACACAGGGTGACAAATCTGAACCATGCAGAGCCAGGGGGAGAAGGAGCTGCCTGCAGCAGCAGGAACTAAGAGAAGTCAGCCTGATTCCCCACCAGAGTCTCTACAAGGTGCCAGCTCTGTCTGCACCTTCACTTCTTCCTGGCATCTGGACTGTGGTCACTTGTCACTGGAGGCCTAGCCTACCTGCATATACCCTCAACTGGCCCTCAGGGAGGTATTAAGACTAGTCCTCCTTTTATATACTTTCCCCAAATTAGGAGCTTCTCTCTGCCCTTCAGTGACATAAAGCAGAATAAATTGTTTAGGAATCAGGAACCAAAAGATAAGAGTATAGGAGATGAAATTTTGAGTATTCATGTTGGAAGAAGCTAGGAAGCCTGTTTTGGGAATATTCCAAGGGGCCTAATTTTTGGCTGAGCCCAACAGCTAACAAGCAGGTGGGCTATGAGTATTGTTTGGGAAGATAGTTTCAGATTTGAGGACAGGAAAGCTGAAGGTAGCAAACCAAGTCCAGCCTCCCTTTTCTCTCCCTGCTCTTCACCCTGATGTGAAGAAGGCTGGGCTTGAGCCAGAGTCCCTTCACTAATGAAGCTTGCAGGTGCCTGATCTGTCCCTTTAGGGCCACCTGATTTCATGGAAGTCACCCTGAAGATCAGATGTAAAGGGATTCAAATCCATGCTATTTGGGAACTGGCCCAGTGACCTGCCCGGAGCTGGGCTTTCGGGAACTCAGGCTAGTGACACACACCTTTCCTACCCACTCAGGGATGTGAAGGCAAGGTGGAGGGGGGCGCCCTATAGCATTGTGTGGGGGAGGGGTGCTGAGAAAGGGAGGGGCTCTCCTTTGCTGATATGCCTCCCCCAGGGTGGGTAGTAGCTCATCCAGATGGTTGGAGGAGAGCAGAACCAGCAGGGCTCCTGGGAGACCCTTCCAGGCAGGGAGCAGGGCCCAAGCAGAAATATGACATTCTGACTGGCAACCCGAGCAAAAACTCCGATACCCTTGGCAATCCCCAGCCGTCCAAAGCTCAGTTCCCTTTGGTGGGCAAACAAAAGCTCTGAGATGTCATCAGCCATACTCCCTCTCCTGGCCCCGCTGAAAAGCAAAGCTGCTCTAGTATCTTGCCTGTGCCCCAGCCAACATAAGGGGAAGTGGGCGTGGCTGAGCTGGAGGGGCGGTTTCTCCTCCCTCCCTGATCCGCCCCCGCCCCGAGCCACAAGTCCCTGACAGCTCCTTCACAGCCCATCCGCAGCTGACAACTCAGTTGCCTAGGCAAAGAGGACACCTGGCAGCGTGGTGAGCTTTGAGGCAGGAGGTGCTACACTGGGATATGGAGGTACTCGGAGCTCAGAAACACCCCATTGGGATGCTCAGCTGGTGGGCTCCGTGGCCTTGTTTGAGAGACCTAAGAAGAGACTGGCTGTTGACAATGGATAAAACACTGGTCTCCCTACCTGATGGCAGAGAAGGACCTAGTGGGGGTTTAATTGTTCTGTGTAAAACTGAGAAATGTCATGCATGTACAAACTATTATATTTTACTGTCTACTATAAACCATTAATCCCCCAATAAAGAAATTAGAAAAAAAAAAAAAAGCACTGGTCTCTGAAGCATGTGTTCCTGAGTTCAATCTAGTGTGATTATCTGCATCTCTTTCTCTCTCCTCACCCCCTCTCTCTTTCTTGTATATAGATAATTAACTTTAAGGAAGAGGGGTTGGGTGGTGGCACATCTGGTTGAGTTCACATGATACAATGCACAAGGACACAGATTTGAGCCCCCAGTGCCCACCTGCAGAGGGAAAGCTTTGCAAGTGGTGAAACAGTGCTGCAGGTGTCTCTCTCCCTCTACTGCCCCCTGCCCTCTCAAATTCTGGCTGTCTCTATCTAATTAATAAAGATAATAAATTTTTTAAAAAAGAAAGAGGAGGGGGAGAAGGAGGAGGCATCTTCACCCCAACCCACAGATGCTGTGTCCCTCCCCTTCTTATCCCACCAAGTCTTCCCTACACACAGCATGAGCAGAAGCAGCCAGGACTATCACCACTTTAATCCCCACACTCACACATGGTCTGAGGGATGGGAACCTGGAGGAGGAAGAGAAGGAGGAGGGTTGGAGGGTGCTGTCCTGGTTTCTGGGGTGGGGGGAGGAACTCAAATGGCCAGCACCATACTGTTTAAAGGTCATCCCCCAAGACCCTATCACCCTGCTCAACTTGGTCACAGTCTTCCAGCTGTCCTGGACAGACAGATGGCTACCCCCTGCCAGCACTCCAAGCTAAATGTAGGCCAAGTTCTGAAGTTTCCAGGTTTGAGAAATATAATGTGGGCATGGGCCCAGTAGAGCACATGTTACCATACATAAAGACCCAGGTTCAAGCCCCTGATCTCCACCAGCATTCCCTGTGCTTCATGAGCAGTGGATCAGTGCTGCAGGTGTCTCTGTCTCTCCTTCTCCATAGCATCATTTTGGCACCTGTCATGTCTGTGCTTACCGCCCACAAAATTCCTTCTATTCAAGTTGTCAGGAGGGATGATGTCAGCTTTACAGAGTTTAATACATTGTGTAGAGTGGCCTGGGAGGTGGTGCACTGGGCTCTCCAGATTAAGGTCTTGAGTTCAATCCCTGCATCAAATGTGCCAGAGTGATGCTCTGGTGTTTTCCCCCTCCCATTAATATATAAATCTTAAAAAAAAAAAGTACAGTGTTCTTGGAGGACAGGGGGTACTTCAGCATTGCCTGTGACCTTGGCTGTGAGCTCTACATCTGCAGGCCAAGTGGGAGCCTCCTGGCTCTGTCTCTATGCCCCAGGGAGAAGCCTGTATCCACAGCCTCTCCACCCCCTACCTCCAGTCAAAGCTCAGCTGAAGTCACTCACTTCTGGCGTTAGTCTGCCTTTGGCCCCAGTGATGATCACGCAATGCAGTGCCCTGGGCTCCTGTCTTTGCGCTGGTTGTTCCGCAGTCCTTGCACTCAACTGTTTTCCCCAAAAGGCCCCGCACAATTACCACAGAAGACCCCGAGGCTCAGCACTCAGGGCGCTAGGTCACATGGAGCCCACTTCAAATCCCAGGATGGGGAGAATGCTACCTGAAACCACAAGGGAAGGGGGACCCCTCAGCCAAGGGACCTTTGTCCCAGCCTCTTCCTACTCTAGCAGACAGGCCTCACCACTCTCCTCCGGGGAGTACCTGGCTGCTCTTCCAGCTGTGCACCTTAGTCCAGCGGGCTCGTCTCACGGTTTCCAACGGGAGAGCCTAGGTGGGTCACCTGTGGGCGGCAGCAGGGCGCCGGGCCCTGACCCCAAGGGGAAGGAGCAGCGCCCTCCCCAGCCCTCGGGATCGTCTGCCTGCTGCCCGCAGCCCCTCTGGCTCAGCACTCAGCCCCCGCGGAGTTCAGCACCTGGACGGCGGACAGCACCCACTGGCGGGCGGGGCAGCGAATGCAGAGAGGAGGCCCCGGGGTGCTGGGGAGGCTGTGGGGCGTCAGTTGGGGAGCCCTAGGGGCCCGGGCTGGGCATCGCTCACCTGGAGGCGGGGGTCCGGGCGCTGAGCAGCAGAAGCGGAGCCAGCAGCCAGCCCAGCGCGCCCATGGCCCCGGCGGCCGCTCCCCGAGGTGCTTTGCCCGCGGTCGCGGCGGCTCTGGCGGGGCGGGAGGGCGCGGCGCGGGGGCGGACGGAGAGCGGGGCCCGCCCCCCAAACCCGCAGCTCCCGGCCGCCAGCCCCGCCCCGTCCCGGAACCCGCTCCCCATCCCACTCCCACCCCCGCCCGGTCCCAGAACCCCCCCAGCCCCAGCACAGGAGCCACCTCCACCTGCCCCTAGGCGCCGCCGCCCACGTCCGACGGCCGAGATACTATGAGCCCTGGAAAGGCTGTCCTGGGAGTCACCTGGGCGCCACCCGATGGACCGTGCGGAACCGGAGACACTAAGAGCCTGGTCCCGAAGGTCCAGTGCTCCCGCTGCCTGACTGTCCGGGTCCCCGGGAGGTGACTGGGCAGCGTGGGGGCGGGATGGCGAGGAGAGAGGAAGAGAAGGGGACTGTGGAGGGTGGGGTCGCGGGAGGTAGGAGTGGGGGCTTGGGGCAGGGCGGGGGCCGTGCCCGCGGCTCTGCGGCCCCGTCACACCCACTTCTACCCTCTATGGCAGTTCCAGCCCCTTTGGGCACAGCGTTCTGCAGAACTGAGGGTTGGACATACTGGGCCCTGTGGCCGGAACCCTCTGCAGGTCTCAGGACCCACTTCTGGGCGCTGACAGCACGATCTGTCCCAGTTCCTGAGAAAGTCACCTCGCAGACTTTCTATTTTAATCCTTTTGAACTCAAAGTTGGACAATGGTTCCCCTCAGAAAGCCTGGGTGCCAGCTCTATGTCGCTGGCGTCCAGCTCCCACCTCCCTACTGCACTGCGCAAAGTGGACCTAAGTCCCTGCGGGTGGTCAGCGGCAGGAAGCAGAGCAGGGGCAGGTGGAGGAAGGTGTCAAAGGGCTTTGCTAGGCAGGACAGAGAAAGGAGCAGGTAAGGAGCAGGTTTACATGCCTTCCTCCCGGATTCAGCCCAGCCCCATATGGAAGGTCCCATGGCACCAGGGGAAGCTTCTACATTGGGCTGTCTCTCCCTCTATCTGTTGGGCTGTCTCTTTATTTTTCCACTTAAGTGAAAAAAGAAGACCTGGGAACAGTGAAATATCACATGGATGAGGCCCTAGCTCCACCAAAAACAGACAAAAAAATTAGAAAAAAAAAAGGTTTTCCTTTTGGGAATTTCCAACCCAATACTGAGTGCCAAGGGTTAGGGCTTCCTACCTAATGTATGCAGTGAGATCTAGAAAAGTCCACCACTTACACACCACCAGAGATAGTCCCAGGACCAAACCTAAAGTGAGTGCCTTCCTAATATCTTGTAATCTTGTAAATCACTAATAAAAATAAAATAATAATAATAATGAATAAGGTGCTTTCTCTTTTTGTTAATAAGGGTAAAGACAGTTTAAGAAACTACTGCACCAAAGCTTCTTTCAGTGCAGTAGGAGGTGGGCTCAAATCTGGGTTGTGCACATGGCAAAACAATGCACTGTCCAAGTGAGCTATTTTGATGACCCTCCTTCATCTGTCTACCAACCTCTCTGACTGTCTGTCTGTCTAGCTATGCAGTGCTAGAATCACACATTAATACTAAGCTACTTACTTGTCCCAATGTTTTGTCTTAGAATAAGAGAAAAAGAGAAAGCAAAGCACCACTCTACCTCATATGCATTCTCCCTGCTGCTTCCAGGTGTTGCCAGGGATAAACCCAGAGCCTTGTGTGTGCAAGACAGGAGCCTCCTCACAGTCCCCTAAAGCCAGTGTTTAGATGGAAGCACTGGCCTGAGGGATTTGAATGCTGCACTGTGTGCTTAAATGAAGCTCCTTGGGCCTCATGACGTTGGGTCTATTTGCCCTTCACAAGAACTAGCGGGGAGCAGGAAGGGTTAGTGTCTGGGAAAAGGTTGTCCAGGGAGCTATGATATTTCTCTGATTCCCTCACTAGATCTGGGACCTGCTCTGTCTACTACTTCACAGCTTCCCTTGTTTCTCATCACTGTCAGCCTCCAGCATCTAGTAGGTGTTTAATAAATGTAGGTTGGAACCAGGAGATTGCTCATGATCAAGAGCAATGTGCCATATGCAAAGACCTGGGTTCAACCCCTAACATAAGAGCACCATCGATAGCACCAAGGAGAAGCTCCATGAATGGGGGAACATTTCTGTGATGTCTCTTCTTTATTCTGTCACTCTCCTTCTCTGTCATTTTTTTTTTTTGGTTTATTTCAGATAGAGGTAGAGAAAGAGAGAGTAAAAGAGACCAAAGCTTCCTTCAACATAGTGAGGACCACACTTAAACCTGGATCACACACATGGCAGGCAAAGCAGCACACTACCCAAGCAAACTATTTGACCAGCACCCCCTCTACCTCCTTTTAACTGAAATTGAAAGGAAAAAAAATAGCCAGGAGCAATGAAATCATACCAGTACAAGGCTTCAGAGGCAAGAGATAAAATAAAGTAGGTAAGTGTACAGGTTGAGTCCTTAATCCAGCAAAGCAGGCATTGTAGTCAGTATCACACACACACACACACACACACACACACACACACACACACACACACACACCTAGTAGGACATCTCAGTCTGGAACTTGGGCCCTAGCTGCAGGTGCCTGGGCCAGTCCAAGCACCCATCACTCTGAGTGGGGTCCTTCCAACATCTGTGAAGTGCTGAGAGGCTGCTGAGAGCCCGGAGGAAGAGTGCCGAGCTGTCACATGAGCTGGGCGAGTGCTATTTTCTCCACTCTCCTCTATAATCAGAGCAGCAGTAAAGATTAAACTCCTGTGCTATAGTGCTGCCGGGAATAGTTCCGCTGAGCTGGACAGGCACCTGAGCCCTGTGCCTCTGGTTTTGCAGGCAGGCTTGGCCAGAACTCAGAACTTAAGAGCCAATACAGGTCCAGCAGGCAGTGGGCCCCAGGGATCCTGCCCCTCTTGCTGATGGGTTTCTCTGACAGCTGCTTTCCCCAGGATGGGGTTGGGCAGGGAAGGAGGTGGTGAACCTTAAATCAGAAGGCTTCATTCTGCTCCAGTCTGCAAGTTTCATTTTAGTTCTGCAGTGTCTCCAATCACTCTTTCTTTGCATCTGAAGGACGAGCATTTCCACTAATCCTTTTTCAAGGTCTTTGATAGTTTGTTGGACCAGAGAGGGAGCTCAGCCCATTACAGCCCCAGCATGCACGGCTGACACCCCAAAGGTTACAAATTCAACCTCCAGCCCCAGCCTATGACATAACTGAGCAGTGGTCTGGTCTCTCTTTCTCTCATAATAATTTTTTTAGATAAAGACAGAGAAACAGAGAGAGAGAGAGAGAAATAGACCACAGTACTGAAGCTTTCTTCAGTGTTCTGGGGGCTGGGATCGAACCTGGATTGTGCACATGGCAGAACAGTGCACTATCCTAGTAATTATTTTGCCAGCCCCAATAAATAGATTTTTATTTATTTATTTATTTATTTATTTATTTATTTATTTTACCAGAACACTGTGCAGCTCTAGCTTATGGTAGTAATGAGGATTGAACTTGGGACTTCAGATCCTCAGGCATGAAAGTCTTGCAGAACCATTATGCTGTCTCCCCATCCCCCCAGATAAAAAATTTTAAAAGAAGTCTGGCCAGAGTTGAGCAGTGCTCTAGGTTTAAAAAATAAAAGAGGACTGGAGAAATAGATCACCAGGTAGGACTTGTGTCCTGCTAGGAAGTGGTCCAGATTCAAACTCTGGTACCGCCTAAGGGTTGTTGCAGCACTGAGGGAAGCTCCTGTACTTTAATGTCTTTCTATCTCTATCTCTCACACACTCATTCTCTGTGTGTATCTCTGTATACTTGGATAAAACCTGCCTGAGGCCCAGAGATACAATAAGAATCTCAGCAGTGTGGAGTCGGGCGGTAGCGCAGCAGGTTAAGCACAGGTGGTGCAAAGCGCAAGGACAGGCATAAGGATCCCAGTTCAAGCCCCCGGCTCCCCACCTGCAGGGGAGTCGCTTCACAAGTGGTGAAGCAGGTCTGCAGGTGTCTATCTTCCTCTTCCCCCTCTGTCTTCCCCCCTCCTCTCTCCATTTCTCTCTGTCCTATCCAACAACGATGACATCAATAATAACTACAACAATAGGGAGTCGGGCTGTAGCACAGTGGGTTAAGCGCAGATGGCGCAAAGCACAAGGACCGGCATAAGGATCCCGGTTCGAACCCCGGCTCCCCACCTGCAGGGGAGTCGCTTCACAGGCGGTGAAGCAGGTCTGCAGGTGTCTATCTTTCTCTCCTCCTCTCTGTCTTTCCCTCCTCTCTCCATTTCTCTCTGTCCTATCCAACAATGACAACAACAATAATAACTACAACAATAAAAACAACAAGGGCTACAAAGGGAATAAATAAAAAAAAAATAACTACAACAATAAAACAACAAGGGCAACAAAAGGGAATAAATAAATAAATATTTTTAAAAAGACTCTCAGCAGTGGAGCCCCTAGCATTCCTTCCCTGTGAGGCTCAGGGTTCTATCTCTAACACCACATGAAAGAGCAACCATGTGGTACATGGAACTCTAATATCTCTCTCTATCTCTCTCTTCTCTCTCTCTCATCTCTCTTATAAGACACTGAAATGAGTGAAGCCTCATGGCTGGTAGAGTGGTGCTTCTTCCTCACTCTGGCTCATCATCACCATCACCATTGTTTGTTTTTTGTTTTACTTTGATAGAACAGAGAGAAACTGAGGGGAGAAGGGAGACAGAGAGGGACTCCTATAGTACTGCTTCACCATTCCTGAAGCTTCCCCCACTGCAAGTGGAGACTGGGGGCTTGAACCTGGGTCCTTGCATATGGCAATGTATGGGTTCAACCAGGTGTGCCCACCATATAGCCCCCACCATCGTCATTTAAATAAGTGTCTCAGTTGTCTTAGCTAATGATAAAAGGCCATTCCCACCAGAAACAACTCTCTGATTTGAAGGTGCTCAGAGTAAGCTGCCTCCCCTCTTTGCTTCACTGCAAAGCCCCGAAGGTTCTTGCCCATGCGGACTCCTCTCCTACTACTGATTTAAGGAGCATCCACCCCACTCTCTGCGTATGGCTTGGGTGAAACTTTTTTATCAATGAGCCAAGTGTGTGTCAGAGCAGGCTGTCTCCCATCTCCTCCTCCTCTTCCTCCCTTTTCTTTTTAAATGAAGATGCAATTTATTATTTATTAATGAGAAAGAGAGAGCCAAAGCATCACTCTGGCACATGCAATGTGCCAGGGATTGAGTCAGGACCTCACACTTGACAGCCCAGCAATGAGTGTATCCACTGAGTCACCTCCTGGAGCCACCAGGCAGTTCTCTCTGGGGGAGGTATGAGCTCCTCAGCCAGGCCTGGACAGCTCCAGCATAGAAAAGAGCTGGGTCCAGAGCACGGGATGATGGGAGAAGATTCTCAACTTGCATTCTGAGCCATCAGTCCTGTAAGTCTCATGCACCCACCCATGGTCTCTACTTTCGAAGCTTTGAAACATGCCAGGGTGCTGGTCCTGGCAGCTCAGCCCCACTCAGAGCCCTAGGCTATGAGCTAGGGTGCTTGCTGCTGTCTATCTCCTGATAGATGTAAAAAGGCCTTATGTTTTCCCAGATGGTGAACATCTGGCTGTGGAAGGTATGGAAACTCAGCCTTTTGTCCCCAGGAGTCACCCTTCCACACACCCCTGGATAACAACACCTTATGTGGCACAGAAAAAGCCACCAGGGTGCAGACTGCTGTTCTACCTGATGTTGCAGACTATCAGCCTATAGCTTTGTGGCATGGTAATTTCTGGGGAGTTTTGCTGGCAGTTCTTGTGTGTGGGCAGGCATGGCTCTGGGTCAGGACCCTGGCAGGGAGCTGGCCCTGCTCCCTTCAGGCAGCAGGACTGGCCCTGGGAGGTAGAGGTGAGTCATTGAAACTGAGAGGAGCAGCCACAGGGGCTCCACTGAAAATCCACACTGATGAGAGTCTGTGCTATTGCTTTATCCTCTTCTTCAGAAAACCAACCAGTGGAGCAAATGGCAGTGACAAAGGGGAGAATGTTCCCGAGTTCAGAGGGGCAGGAGGGACCCCATGCTTTTGTAGAAGGAATAATAGCCAAAGGGAACTTGGCAGGAAGCAGCAAGTGCAAAACTCAGAAGCAGCCTGAGAGCAAGTTTCCACTCAAACAAAAGCTGCGGTTCACTAGGAAACGGGCTTGCTGGTGTTGCTGTTTTTAGTAATCAAGGCCTGGGAACCAATAAACGATCAAATCAGGCAACTTAGAAAGGGTTTCTTTTTCTGACACTAGTGAAATAGGCAGCCGAGTCAAATCACTTATGTTTAATGTGGGGAAGGCAGACTTGTATTCTTTTTTTTTTCCCTTAAAGTGGCAGCTCCAATTCCTTCATGTGATAGATGGCTGGAGACATAGCATAATGGTTATGCAAACAGGCTCTAATGCCTGAGGCTTCGAATTCCCAAGTTCAAGTTCAATTTCCCACATCACCATAAACCAGCACTGAGCAGTGCCTTGCAAAAAAAAGAAGAAGAAGAAGAAAAAGAAGAAGGAGAAGGAGAAGGAGGAGGAGGAGGAGGAGGAGGAAGAGGAGGAGGAGGAGAAGAAGAAGAAGAAGAAGAAGAAGAAGAAGAAGAAGAAGAAGAAGAAGAAGAAGAAGAAGAAGAAGAAAAGAAAAGAAAGAAAATAGGAAACACAAAGTCACATTCCTAACCAAGGGGCTGCCGCTCCAGTGAGAGACATATCTCACTTTGGATGCTCCCTCCCAAGTGTGGACAGCCTGACACTGCCACCTCTCTCTGGGCTGCAGTCCGACCCTCTGCAGGATGACAGAGAAACAAAAGCAGATTTGCAGAGGCTGAACTGTAATTCACCCAATAGAATACTCAAGTTACCATGCACAAGGACCAGGTTCAAGTCTTCCTTCATGAGAGGTAAAGCAGTGCTATAGTGTTTCTGTCTCTGTGTCTCCCTATCTATCTCCCTCCTTCACTTTCTTTTTTTCTTTTTTTTTCCTCCTTCACTTTCTACATCTTATGAAATAGAAGAAAGAGAGAGGAAGGAAGGAAGGAAGGAAGGTATGAAGGGAGGGAGAAAAAGAGAAAGAAAAATGGGCATAGGGAGAGATGGATTTGTTATGTAAGCACTGAGCACCAGTAATAACCCTGGTGGTGGGGGTAGAGAGAGAAAGGGGAGATAGAGAGTAGGAATGGGGTGTGGGGGTTAGGAGATGGCACACCGGGTTAAGAGCACATAGTACAAAGCGCAAAGATCCCCACCTGCAGGGGATTTGCTTCACAAGCGGTGAAGCAGGTCTGCAGGTGTCTATCTTTCTCTCCCTCTCTCTATCTTTCTCTCCCCTCTCAATTTCTCTCTGTCCTATCCAGTAAAATTTAAATAAATAAATAAAAATTAAAAAGAAAAAAAATGACCTCCAAGAGCAGTGGATTCATACTGCTGGCACCAAGCCCCAGTTGATAACCCTGGAGGAAATAAATAAATAAATAGATAGATAAATAAGGGAAAGAGGGAGAGATAAAAAGAGAGAGGGAGACCTGAAGTACTATTTCACCACCTGTGAAACTTTTTCCTCTGCAGTTGGGGGGCTGGGGGCTTGAACCTGGGTCCTTACACATTGTAACATGTGCACTCAACCAGGTGCACCACTGCCCAGCCCTATCTCTTTTGAATATATGCTCAGGCAAGGCATTACATCGTGGGGGGCGTGCACACTGAACTTCCTGAGTAACTGCCCATTTTCCATTTCATATTCCCACCAGTAATGTATGAGATTGTATGTCACTCTACCTCTGCCTCAATACTTAACTTCGAGGGCTTTGACTTTGGCCATAATTGTAGCTATGGAGAGGCATATCATAGATTCAATGTGCATTCTTTTTTTCATTCAGTACTCAGGGATGAACCCAACCCAGAACCTTAGTGAATCCTCAGTCATACCACTAAGCAACCGACTCAGCCTAACTCTGTTCTTCCCTTTTAAAGAGAGAAGGAAAGAAGGAAGATAGATCTAGAAACAGGAGAGAGACCACAACACTGCTCCAACATCCATGGAGCTCCCTTGGGACCATCCATGTCCTGGGCCTTTGATTTAGGGTTTTTGTGGGTGGGGTTTCCCCCTTTTCTTTTTTTTTTTTTTCTTTTTTTATTATTTTTTATTTAAGAAAGGATTAATTAACAAAACCATAGGGTAGGAGAGGTACAACTCCACACAATTCCCACCACCCAATCTCCATATCCCACCCCCTCCCCCGATAGCTTTCCCATTCTCTATCCCTCTGGGAGTATGGACCCAGGGTCATTGTGGGTTGCAGAAGGTAGAAGGTCTGGCTGCTGTAATTGCTTCCCTGCTGAACATGGGCGTTGACTGGTCGGTCCATACTCCCAGTCTGCCTCTCTCTTTCCCTAGTAGGGTGGGTCTCTGGGGAAGCTGAGCACCAGGACACATTGGTGGGGTCTTCAATCCAGTTTCCCCCTTTTCTTTTTCTATTTCCAGATTCTTGCTCTGGATTTACATTGACATTGGCTTACCAAAAATGTGCTGATCTTTGTGTATGTGTGTTTCTGTAAAAAAATATCTTTTCTCTGTTTTATTTATTTATATTTTAATATTTTATTTATTTAAAATAGTTTTATTTTATTATCTACTTATTTATTGGACAGAGAGAAATGGAGAGGGAAGGGGGAGATAGCGAGGGAGAGAAACAGAGAGACATCTACTGCCCTGCTTCACAGCTTGGACCAGGAGTTTAAATCTAGGTCCTTGACCACTGTAATATGTTCACTAATTACTTATTTATTTTAACTATAGATGCATGTTTATAGAGAGAGACAGAGACAGAGAAAAAGATCAGAGCACTATTCAACTCTGGCTTATGGTGGTGCTGGGGATTGAACTTGGGACCTTGGAGCCACAGGCATGAAAGTCTTTTGCAGAACCATTATCCTAACTCCTCAGCCTTCTCTGAATGTTTTAAATTGATTTTATTCTTTCTCTTTTTCATCTGTCCAATTACTCTGTGTCTAATGTGGTTTGCATGAATTCCTTCTGCTGGGAGTTGAATGAACTTCAGGGCTCCTTGTGGGTTTGTATTTTTATCAGTTTTGGAAGATTTTCAATCATCTTCTGGGGTTCTTGCCAGGGTTTGAGACCCCCAACTCTTGAAAGAATGCCCTGAGCAAAAAAAAAAAAAAGCTCTGCCTTTCACCCTCTTCCATCCTGGCCTTCTGGATCAGGCACCCACAACCTCCACCTCTGCCCAGTAAGGCTGCCACTTCTGTAGCCCTTGGCACACAGGCACTTTCTCTGTCTCCAGGTCTGTGGGGAACTAAGTGTTGCAGATATTCCGTGTGTGTGTGTGTGTGTGTGTGTGTGTGTGTGTGTGTGTGTGTGTGTGTAAAGACAAAGAGGAAGGGAGGGTAGGAGGAAGGGAGAGAGATCATACAGCACAGAAACTTTCTTCAATGGGAGATGAAGACATATTTGGCCTTCTGGCCAGCGATGCACAGAGGATCTGGGAGAGAACAAGGCAACATGCAGCAAAAGTTACATATAGGAAGTTTATTGGAATAAACAAGTTAAGAAATAGTCACCAAGAGAAGACAAAGATGAACAGTAAAAAGGGAGCCTGCTACCTCACAGGTGAGACAGAGGAGACCTGTCAGTGAGGAGAGAGCCAAATGCCCACTGCTAGGCAGGAGTGCACTGGGCATAGACCTATAATGGAAACTGGATTTTGTGGAAAGCAAGGTGAAGGAGTGTGTCCTAACCACATTGGCATCTGGGCCAGATTTCTGTCCTTTTCAATGGCTTCCTATTTAGTTGCCAGGTGTAGAAGCCTTTCTTTTGATATTTAGAATGGCTGGGAGCCAACTGCTAGATTTTGCACTGTGAGTTTTCACTGGCCTACCTCTTGAACTGCTACTATTCTGTCAGCCTGGTAAAAACCTTATTTATAATTTCCTATCACAACGGAAGGAAGTGGAGGAGCAGTCTTGAACCTGGATCATGCATATGTCAAAGCTGTGCATATCCAAGTGTGCACTATCCAAGTGAGCTATTTCACCAGCCCTCTCCCTGGTTACCAGCCTAACATCACTCCTTGTAAGTACACGGATGGATGGAGGGATGGATGGTGGTTGGGGGGGTAGGGAAGAGAAAGATGAGGGCAGAACATATCTTCCATACGAGTTGAGTGCTAGCTCCTCCTAGGGAGGGATGAGCCACCTCTGCATGCTCTGCAATTCCAGAAGGGTCTGAGACACCAAAAACTTCCCACCATGGTTTCCCCACCAGGCCCCTGACCTTGGCTAGTGACCGCCCTTCAGTATTCTTTGAAGCTCAGCATCACTAGTGGTTCAGTCCTTAGTATCAGCTTCCCCTCCCTTGGTTGTAAACCAACCAAGCATTTCTGATTTCCACTCTTCATTTCAATTGTTTGTTAATTGTCTCTCTCTTTCACCATCCCTGATTCCTGTAGCAGGGTGTCAATGCAACTTTAGAATAGCCCTTTCCCCAAACACACACGCTGCTTGGCACTGCATAATCTCACAACCGATTATGGTGACAAGTTTGGCAATAGGCTGCTACCTAGTTCAGTACCCCCTTCCGACCAGAATGGGCAGAAATGATTCAGTTAAAATCTCCATCTTCTCAGTCATTCCTGCTGCCACCTGTGTAAGCCTGGGTCCTCCCGTCAGCAGACCATGGGAGGGAGGGATTAGGAATCAGCAGATTTCAGGGAGAGAAAGGGCATGCCTATGAAAGATCATAGCATCAGGGGCTGGGTAGTGGTGCACCTGGTTGAGTGCACAGATTATAGTGCACAAGGGCCTGGGTTCTCCACTGCCTAGCTGCAGGGGAGAAGGTTCACGAGTGATGAAGCAGTGTTGCAGGAGTCTATCCATCTATCTGTCTGTCTATTGCTTTCCCTCTAGCTTCCCCTTCCCTCTCAATTTCTCTGTCTTTATCCAAAATAAATAAATAAGTAAATAATATATAAAAGAAAGAAAGATCACAGGAGGAAGTAAAACTGGGCAGAGGAAGCCTTCAGAATGCAGCATGGCTCTAGTATGTGGGCACAACTAGGCAAGGAGACCCAACCCCAATGCAAATCTGCCAATGTTTTGGTTAACCAGGTGACAGGAATGGGGGGGGGGGACTCTGGAAATCAGAGAAGTCCTGAGCTGGTGAGTGTCCTTGCCCTAGTGTTCTTGCCATGCTCAGTCACAGGCCTGGAGCAGCCCAGAAAATGAGCTGGTTCAGCTCCAACCCTGTTGTACCTTGGCTCTGAAGCTCGTGGCTGACTGCTACAAAGCCCTTCCCAAAGATGGCAGTGTCCTCTGGTTGCTACAAGAGTTCTCTTAACAGTAACTTGGTGTCCTGGTCCCTTCCAAAAAGAACCACGGAGAGTTGGATTATTTTAACAAGCTCATGAATATTAACATGATCATGAACTTCAGAATTCATGGTAGTCATTTAAAATTCAAATTTGTGTTTCGTTTTTAAAAAGAATTTATTTTGTTTATGGTGGGGGGGAGGAAAGAGAAATGGAGCATCACTCTGGAGCATGT
Organism: Erinaceus europaeus; assembly: GCF_950295315.1. Classification (NCBI taxonomy): domain Eukaryota; kingdom Metazoa; phylum Chordata; class Mammalia; order Eulipotyphla; family Erinaceidae; genus Erinaceus; species Erinaceus europaeus. The sequence goes on along the minus strand of NC_080171.1, from coordinate 78,882,556 downwards.
GATGCTGGAGACTGAACTCAGGACCTCATGCTTGAGAGTTCAGTGCTTTATCTACTGTGCCATCTTTCAGGACTTTTAAAAAAAAAAATTATATTTATTTATTTTCCCTTTTTGTTGCCCTTGTTTTTCATTGTTGTTGTAGTTATTGTTGATATCTTCATTGTTAGATAGGAAAGAGAAATGGAGAGAGGAGGGGAAGACAGAGAGGGGGAGAGAAAGATAGAAACCTGCAGACCTGCTTTACCGCCTGTGAAGCGACTGCCCTGCAGGTGGGGAGCCTGGGGCTCTTATTGGGATCCTTACACTGGTCCTTGTGCTTTGCACCACGGGCGCTTAACCCGCTGTGCTACCGCCCGATTCCCAGGACTTTTTTAAATGCAGAGCAGAAGGATGAACACATGCACAGCTATCACTTATTAGTCTTCCCAAACCCCTCCCTTCTTCCTTCTTTTCTTTCTTTCTTTCTTTCTTTTTTTTTTCCTCCAGGGTTATTGCTGGGGCTCAATGCCTACACTATGAATCCACTGCTCCTACAGGTCATTTTTTCCCCTTTTGTTGCCCTTGTTGCTTATTGTTGTTACTGCTGTCATTGTTGTTGGATACAACAGAGAAATGGAGAGAGATGGGGAGGACAGAGGGGGTAGAGAAAGACAGACACCTGCAGACCTGCTTCACCGCTTGTGAAGCGACCTCCCTGCAGGTGGGGGGCCAGGGGCTCGAACTGGGATCCTTGTGCTGGTCCTTGTGCTTTGCACCACATGTGCTTAACCCGCTGAGCCACCACCCGGCCCCCCCTTTTCCTTTCTTTTTAAGAAAAGATACCATAGTATCACCCCACCACCCATGGAGCTCTCTTAGTGCCATTCATACTGCTTCCATGCAGTGCCAGTATTCAAACCCAAGACCTCATACACAGGAAGGCTGATGTGCTATCTCCCTGCCCCAAAGATATATATATATATTCCCTGGAGCACTGCTCAACTCTGGGATTGAACCTGGGACCTTTGGTGCCTCAGTGACGAAAGTCTTTTTTGCATAACCATTATGCTCTCTACCCATAGTGAGCTCTTATTTTGAATAGTGGGAGCCCTTTCAAACTGGCTGGAACCTCTGGTGATGTTCTTGTTTTTTAATGGTGAGTTGCTCCAGCATCACACTGTAAGAAATGGCCCAGTTGGTTGTAGTCTTTTCACTGATGTCTATCAATCCAGTCTGACTATAGACCCTTGACTTTTACATGTCTACGTGACTACAAAGATAGACACCTATTTTTCTTCAAAATCAGCTTAGACTTCCTGGCCCCCCTCCTCATATCCATTACATCATAGTAGACTCCAAGCCCCCTCATCACTCTTCCTTTCCTATTATAGCCATATTGTAAACTCAAACTTCCAGGCCAAAATCCCCTTCCTCGCATTTTCTTTCCCATTATAGTATACCCCCGGCCCCCTCATATTCATTCCCATCCCCTTTTCCTGAACATGGTTAGATTGTGAGCCAGTTCCCTCTTGCCAAATGGGAAGAGGACAGGTTGTTCCCACGTCCAATAATGTATAAAAAGGCTCTGAAGGTTGCCTTTGATGTGCTTGCTGGCTTACACCCTTGCACCCATATATATATGTAAAACTTTTGCTTTGTTCATGACTCTCAGTGTCTCAGTCCTTGTTTTAAGGCATAGACAGAGTGCGTTTTGCACTGTTTCCCACAACACTGTGCTTTCTGGATAGCATCTGAAGTCAGTTGTTATTTTTAAGAAACTATATATGGTTTATTTTAGGGAAAATGGCATGTAGGGACAGCGGTCTGGGTGCTTAAGAGAGCTCATTGCTACTGAGTTCATAATTATTTATTTTAAAATTTGTATTAGGTATTTAGTAATGATTAACAAGGTTGTAAGATAACAGGGGTACAATTCCACACAGTTCCCAACATTAGAGTTATATGTCCCATCCCCTCTATTGGAAGCTTCCCTATTTTTTATCCCTCTCTGGGAGTATGGACCAGAATTATTTATGGGGTGCAGAAGGTGGAAGGCCTGGCTTTTGTAATTGCTTCTCCACTGAACATGGACATTGGCAGGTTGAGCCGTATCTCTAGGCTGTTTCTATTTTTTTCCTAGAGGGGTAGGGCTCTGGAGAGGTATGGTTCCACGAGATGGTTGTTTTTAGATCCAAGCAATCCAGCAGGATAGGATTTTTTTTTAATTACTTATTAACATGTATCAGAAAAAAGAGAACCAGAGCATCACTCTATCACATTCGGTGCCAGGGACTGAACTCGGGACCTTCTGTTTCCAAGTCCAACACTGTAGTCACTGTGCCATCTCCTAAGCTGCTAAGGGTACTTTCTGTACCAATGCTGCTCAGCATGCAAACTGCAACACTACTAAACACTTGGAATGTTGTTACTGCAGCTGAGGACTGGGAGTTTAAATGTCACTTAAATGTTATTTATTGTGTTGAAATAGAGATGACATGAAATTTTCCTCTTTTTTTGCCTCCAGGGTTATTGCTGGGGTTCAGTGCCTTCACTACGAATCCACTGCTCCTGGAGGCTATTTTTTCCCTTTTGTTGCCCATTCTTGTTGTTGTTATTGTTATTGGATAGGACAGAGAGAAATTGGGAGAGGAGGAGGAGACAGACGGGGAAGAGAAAGATAGACACCTGCAGACCTGCTTCACCGCTTGTGAAGTGACCCCCCTGCAGGTGGGGAGCCAGGGGCTCCTTGCCTGTCCTTGTTTTGCACCATGTGCGCTTAACCCACTGTGCTACCACCTGGCCCATGAAATTTTTCATTTAAAGTATTCAGCTCAGCAACATCCAGCACGTTCACAAAGTCTTACAACCAACCCGTCACCATCCATCTCTACAGCCTTTTCATCACCCCAGCTGAAACTGTGGCCCCCTGAAACACTCACTCCACATTTCAAACTACATCCCAACTCCTGCCCCCCCCACCACTGTACAGCCTCTTTCTGTAACTCTGGTTACTCTATGTATGTTACAATCAGACATTATTTGTTCTTTTGTATCTGAGTTATCACTTAGTATACAGTCTTCAAGGCTCATTCATCTATGTTGTAATCATGTTAGAATCTCATCTTTTTTCAGGTTGAATAATCTTCCATTCTGTCTTGATCACATTTTGTTTATCCATTCATTCATGGTTGAATATCTAGGTTGTTCCTACCATTTGGTTATTGTGAATCATATTGCTGTTAACATTGGTGCACAAATACTTGCTGAAGTCCTAAATTTTAGTTTATTTAACCAGTTATATGTGTCCAGTGGCTACAATTCTAAATTCTAGATCTTTTCAGTGGACAAAGGTAAGAGATGAATTTTAAGAGAAAAAAAAAAATCACATGGTGGGGGCGGGAGCTGTTGTACCCAGTTAAGCGCACATAGCACTAAGCGCAAGGACTGGTGCAAGAATCTGGGTTCGAACCCTCGGCTCCCCACCTGCAGGGGGGTTGCTTCACAAGTGAAGCAGGTCTGCAGGTATTTTTCTCTCTCCCTCTCTTTCTCCCATCCCCTCTAAATTTTTCTGTCCTATGAATAAAATAAGAGGAAAAAAGAAAGGAAAGAAAAGGAAGAAAAAGAAAAAATGGCTGCCAGGAGCAATCGACTTGTAGTATGGCCAAAGAGCTCCATCCAGCTCCACCGACTCCCAGACAGTCAGATCCCCACGCACGTATATAGCCCCACCCACAGGTAGAGCCGCCCACTGTGTACTGCGCTTGCCCACAACGCCCCCTCACTGCGCCTGTGCAGTCGCCGGCGCAAACCATTATCCAGACGCCCGCAGTCGCCTCCCCCCCCCCCCCGCAAGATTGGAGTGGTCGGTTCCCAAGGAGACTCAGCACCTGCCCTGGACGCTCAGAGGGTCAGACCCGGGTCCGAGGTTGCAGTGCGTGCTCACAGGAAGTCTTCCTGAGGGGCTGAGGTGAGGGGTCTGGGTGTGTGTGTGTGTGTGTGGGGGGGGGTGCGTCGGCTCGGACCCGGCTGGGGTTACTCAGCAGGCCGCGCAAGGGGGACGCCCCGAGTGATGCCCCAGAGGAAGGCCCGCTCTGCCCACCCCCAGTCTAGGGTTCAGCGCCCCAACACCGCTAACGTCCTGCGAGCTCACTGGCAGGGCCGAGGATGAACCCAGGGCCTCACGCAGATGCTCCGGGTCCCCCACCGCACCCCCAGTTGGCATACCCCAGAATGGCAGCCCGGGCTTGCCCCTGCTGTGCTTGCCCTCTCTCTGCTCGCCAGGAGAGGACTGAGTAATGAACCCGCCTGCTCGAAGTGCAAAAGGGTTTGCGAGATAAGCTTTGCAGGTGGTTTGGATCCATATACATACTTATTTTATTTTCTTATTTTTTTAAGACTGGTTTTGTTTCATAGCTGCACAAAGAGAGAGCGGTCAGAGTAGCGATGCGCTGGTACGTTGAGTGCGGGGGAATAGAACTCAGGACCTCATGCTAGCGAGCCCACACCGCCACCGCTCACATGCATCACTGAATAACTTAGTCATCCTGGATCCAGAACTATCAGTGGAAGCTTGCCGGCAGCCCCCCCCCCCATTCATCCATCTTCACACCATCACCCCTACAGGCCCTTCACTCAGGAGTCAAATGTCCTTGCTTTTCTCCAGTTTTACTACAAATTCATGCACCCCTAAACAGCAAGTTTTTTTTTTAATAGTTAAATAGTTTAGGGAGTTGGGCGGTAGTGCAGCGGGTTCAGCGCGGGTGGTGCGAAGCGCATGGACCCGCTTAAGGATCCAGAGCCCCCGGCTCCCACCTGCAGGGAAGTCGCTTCACAGGCCACAGGCTGTGAAGCAGGCCTGTAGGTGTCTACTTTCTCTCCTCCTCTCTGTCTTCCCGTCCTCTCTTAATTTCTCTCTTGTCTTTTCTCTCTGTCCTATCAACAACAACGACAGCAATAACAATAATAATAAACAACAAAGGCAACAAAAGGGAAAAATAAATAAACAAAATGTAAAAAAAATAGTTAAATAGTTTATAGGTTTTTTTGTATGTTTGTTTTTTGTCTCCAAGGTTATCACGGGGGCTCAGTGCCTGCACCACGAATCCACTGCTCTTGGAGGCTATTTTTTTCCTTTTGTTGCCCTTGTTGTTTATTGTTGTTGTTATTGCTGCCGTTGTTGTTGATAGGACAGAGAGAAATTGAGAGAGGACAGGAAGACAAAGAGGGGGAGAGAAAGATACCTGCAGACCTGCTTCACCGCCTGTGAAGCGACTCCCCTGCAGTTGGGGAGCCGGGGGCTCGAACCCGGATCCTTATGAGGGTCCTTGCGCTTCACACCACGTGCTTAACCTGCTGCGCTACCTCCCGGCCCCCAGTTTTAATATGTAGTTAAAAAAAAAAAAAAAAAAGGAACTGCAATACAGCACCAAAGTGCTCTGGGGTGGGTCAGTGTTCAGGTCCTGGAACATGATGGTGGAGGAGGACCTAGGTGGGGAGGGGGGGTTATAATGTTATATGGAAAACTGAAAAAATGTTTTGCATGTACAAACTATTGTATTTACTGTTGACTGTAAAACACTAATCCCCCAATAAAGAAATAAAGAAAACAGAAATGTTACACATGTACTGACTACTGTATTTTGCTGTTGACTGTAAACCATTAATCCACCCAATAAAGGGGGGAGGGGAACCAGAGCACTACTTAACTCTGCTTAACCTGGTGTGCCACTGCCCAGTCCCCTGCACTCTTCTTTCACACACTCATTACATGAGTAAAAGAGAAATTTAGAGATTTACACAGACACTCACACACACACTCAGAGAATGCTCAGGTTGTAATTACACTGCCATAGCCAGGGAATGCCAGAAACAAGGAGCATGCAGAGCATTCCAGAGGGAGTAAAGTTGCCAGTGCCCCCAACACTGTAAGGTTAGATTCCTGTCACTCTAAGATGCCCACTTTGTGCTTCTTACTCATAGTAACCCTGAGACACTACCACATTTTAAGAGTCTGTAGGATAGTCACCTATGAGAGAAACTGCCAAGTCCCAGAGCAAGCAAAGTACTGGCCACCAAAGATGTTCATGTACTCACTCATGAACTCTATGAACACAATAAGCTGTGAGGAATTAAAATGACAGATCAAGCTAGGTTTGTTTATCAACTGACTTTGAGATGGGGACACTACCCTGTATTAGTCAGGTGTACCCAGTGCCACCACCAGGGTCCTTATAAGTGGAAGGGGGAGGCAGAAGAAAGAACCAGGAAGACAGCTTGGGAAACATCAGACACTTGATGTTACTGGCTCTAAAGATGGGAGGATAGGGTCTTGAGACAAAAAAAAAAAAATGTGTGTGAATGAGTTTTGACAATTTTGCTCATTGTGTCATCCACCACTCCCCCCCCCTGCAAGATCTAGAACCTCTGTATTCCTAAAATTCCCTCATAATCATGCCCCCCCCCAGGTTCCCACTCCCCACCTCTACCCTGAAATGTTCTATGGCTATTGACTGTTTTATAAGTTATTAGCTTTGTTCTCTAATACCAAGTATCATTCTGCTATGTGAATGGATTACAGCTTGTTTATCTTGCAGTGAAGGATCTGTGAGTTGTCTTGAGTTTGTGACTAGTATGGTTAATGATGCTCTAAACATTTTTGTATATATATTATAGTTTTCTTTCTTAGGGCCCCAAAAAGCCTCATGTTTGAGGCTCCAAAGTCCTAGGTTCAATCCCCTGTACCACCATAAGCCATTGCTGAGCAGAAGAATGAAAAAATAAAAAAGGAATGCTGAAGGCCTCCCCAAAACCAAAACCAGTATTATAATGGTTTTGCAAGATACATGCCAAAGGCTCCTAGGTCCCTAGTCCAGTCCCCAGCACCACCATAAACCAGAGCTGAACAGTGGTAGATCACTGTTGTGTGAGGTACCATCACTATGTTCTAGGATCTGGTTCAAGCCTCCCTGGCCCCCATTTGCAGGGGAGAAACTTCATAAGCAGTAGAGCAGTGCTACAGGTATCTTTCTCTCCATCTCTCTCTGTCTCTATCAAAAGAAAGAAAAAAGAGAAATAGGAAAGAAGGAAGAAAAAAGGGAGACAGAAAACTTACGTAGTTTCATGTCTCATGAATAAAAACCTCATGGAGGAAAGTGGTCCAAGAGGTGCTGCAGTGGATAAAGCATTGGGCTCTCAAATATGAGGTCCTGAGTTTGATCCCTGGCAGCACATGTACCAGAGTGATATCTGGTTCTTCCTCTCTCTCTCTCTCTCTCTCTCCCTCTCCTCTGTCTCATTAATAAATAAATAAAATCTTTAAAAAAAAAAAAAACACTTCCCCACCTGCAGGCAGGTCCCTTCACAGGCGGTGAAGCAGGTCTGCAGGTGTCTGTCTTTCTCTCCCCCTCTCTGTCTTCCCCTCCTCTCTCCATTTCTCTCTGTCCTATCCAACAACAACATCAATAATAACTACAACAATAAAACAACAAAAGGGAATAAATAAATAGAAAAATAAATAAAAAGGGCAACAAAAAGGAATAAATAAATAAAATAAAATAAAATATTAAAAAAAAACACTTAATGGAGGGATAGGGATTATTGGGTCATATGGCAAATAACTGTTCATGAGAAGCTGCCCAGCCATATCCCCAAGCCTCCTTTTACACTCCCAGCAATGTGTCAGAGCCTCGTTCACTTAGTGTTACCAGTGCCTTTTCTTTCCATCATAGGTGGACAGCAATATCTCATTATGGTTTTCATTTGCACTATGCCCAGAGTTTCACAAGCTTAGAAGCCATTGTGTTGTATTGTGTCTGTTCTAAATTTTGTCCCTTTTCAATAAAGGCCTGGTCTTCATCTGTTTGATAATTTTATTGTTCTTTATATATTCTGGATGCCAGAACTTTGTCAGATATGGGCTGCAAATATTTTTCCTGGTATGTGATTTACTCAGTCACGTTCTTAATGTCATTTTTATAAGATATACTATTCTTATGAAACCTAGAATATCATATAATCTTGTTCATCTCTGTTATGTGATTTTTTTTTCCAGCTGATTTTGGCCTTCCAATATGGAAAAAGATGCTAACGTATTCCCTAAAGAGAAGCTTATGGACAAAGTCCCACTTTTGAAAGATGGTAATAAAGGTCTTTCTACAAATAAGGTGCTTTAACAGGGAAGATAAGCAATATTCCTCAGAATTGCCCTTAAATCCCCTTTCTTCAGAGAGACTTTTTTTTTTCCAAAAATCACATTTTTTTTCTCAAAAAGGGAGCTTCTATAGTTCTGTCTTTAGTTGAAAGAGAAAATTTTGAAAGTGACTGGACATAGTTTTCTAGTTTCTGACCTCTTTGTTTAAAAATCTGATGCCATTTTTGGCCTGTACCTTTGAATGTGACCTATTTTTGTTTCCTCTCCCTGGAAACTTTTAGGATTTAAAGAAGCTCTGATGATCTATAACTTTGTTCTTTCTTTAAATAAATGTTTTCTTGTTTTACTTTTTATTTATTTATATATGTTTGTTGTTTTTTTTTTTGCCACCAAGGTTATTGCTGGGCTCGGTGCCTGTGTGACTCCACTGTTCCTGGTAGTCTTTTTGTTCCTTTTCTTTCCTCTAGACATAAGATGTAAGACAAGGTGGGGGCGGAGAAAGAGGCTGCAGCATTGCTTCACTACTTGTGAATCTTCCCCCTACAAGCACTTGCATGAGGCTCGAACCTGGAACTTGAACCCAGAGCCTCCTTGCACTTAATGTACCCTACCAGGCTAGCTACCTGCCAATCCTCCTATTGTTTTACTTTATGAGAAGGCGGGGAAGGCCAGAGTACTATTTAATCAGTGTGGTGTCAGGGATCAAACCCAGGCTACCAGGTATGAAGGTTAGTGCTCTGCCCATGTACCATATCCCTGGCCCCTGATAGTTTCTGAGATTCCCCCTTATTTGGGGGTGATGTTCCCACCCCACTATTTTCCAGTGTGGTATAAATCAGTAAATCAGTTGCTGTTGGTCAGTGAGCTTTTATCTGTTTGTGTTGTAGGACCAGCAACATAGCTCACTTAGACAGTACGCTGCTTTACCATGTGCATGATCTAGGTTCGAGCCTAGCCCTCACAATAGACAGAAGCTTTGGTACTGTGGCCTCTCTCTTATCTCTCTCTCCATATAAATCTGCCTTCCTATCTGTTTCTAATTGAAAAAGTCAGCCTGGAGCTGTAAAGCCCTGGAGATGACAAAAATAAAATAAAATGTATTGTCTTCCCTTTCCTGTTTTCCTTGTGATTGTGGATTGATGCCTTTGAATCACTTTTCCAGTCACTTTCTGGGATTTAATGGGGAAAAATGGAGAAAAACCCAGTAAGTAGTTTTATTAGTCATGCCGAACCATAAGTCTGCTGTGATTCTCTAAGACAGAGAGTCTTATACTTTTTGTTTTTGTCAGAAAACTCCTTTACAGTTTGATAGCTGAGTTTCTACAGATTATCTTTCTGTGTTTATTGCATTAAAATTAAAATCCACTGCTCCTGGCAGCCATTTTTCCCATTTTTTGTGGTTGTTGGGTAGGACAGAGAGGAACTGAGAGAGGAGGGGAAGATGGGGGGCAGAGATGGACACCTACAGGCCTGCTTCACTGCTTGTGAAGCTACTCCCTTGCAGGCGAGGAGCTAGGGGCTAGAACCGGATCCTTGAGCTTCGTACTATGTGCACTTAACCCAGTGCACCACCACCCAACTCCTCCAGGCCAGTTTTGTTTGTTTGGTTGGCTTATTATTTTTTTTTTTTAATTTTTTGCCTCCAAGGTTATTACTGGGGATCAGTGCCTGCACTACAAATCCATTCCTCCTAGAAGCCATTTTCCCCATTTTGTTACCCTTGTTATTATTGCTATTGCTATTGTTGTTGGATAGGATAGAGGGAAATCGAGAGAGGAGGGGGAGGCAGGGGGGAGAGAAAGATAGACACCTGCAGACCTGCTTCACCGCTTGTGAAATGACCCCCCCCCCCCCCCCGCAGGTGGGGAGCTGGGGGCTCGGACTGGGATCCTTATGACTGTCCTTGTAGTTTGCACTATGTGAGCTTAACCCACTGTGCTACCACCTGCCCACCCCGCTCCCCGCCAGGTTTTGAGAACTATTGTTCTAGAAACCACCATCATCACTATCACCAAGTCTGAACTTTTTGGGATTTAGTCCAGAACTTCATTCTTGCATATTTAACCCCTCCTCTTGTTAACTCTTGCCTTGGTTTCTAGGAAGAGATGAGCTGGGCTGTTCAGAGTTTGAGGTTGACTCTCTCCCTCCAGAAGGGGACTCAGGCTGCCTCTGGTAATTAACGCCTCCCCCCAAACCTCAGCCTCCATAATGGTTCAGGCATGCCCAGACAGGAGTCAGTCAGGCTCAGCATGCCTACTGCTGCTAACAGTCCTCTCTCCTGCAGTCCAGAGAGAGAGCAGAACGCCAGCACTGGTGGGAAGAAAATGAAAACAGATGTTCGAGGCAAGATCCAGGCCTTACAGCTGAGGAAGCACTTGAACTACCTGGATAAGCTGCATGAGGAGAAAGATCTCTTCATCCAGAAAGTGAGGTGAGCTAGGAGTGAGGCAAGGGTGCCAGGCCACCACTCCCAAGCTCAGTCACCCATCTGAAGCTACCATCCTACATGCTGGGCACCGCAGCCAAGGTTTTTTCCCCTTTAAAGTTCTGGCTTATGGTGGTGCCAGTATCTTTGGCATGGAAGTCTTTGTGTAAACTACTGAGATATCTGCCCTTGCCACTCTGCCTTGCCTCCTCTTGCCTTCTGGGCTGTCTGCTTAATGTGTGTAAAGCTGCTCCCTTGGGTCTTTCTGGGGCCCATCTCTGTGGGGTTTGTGCTCAGAAAAGTTAGGCCTGTCCCATTCTCCACTCCAGCTTGGTCAGGAGTAGCATCTGTGTAGCCTGTTCCCCTAAACATCTGTGAAGGAAGCCTCTGAACACAGTGCCCATGGAGACAAGCAGTCCAGTTATTCCCTGTATCCCCAGGGCCAAGGGAAGACTGACTTCCTTTTGTCTCTCTGTATATGGGCGTCTCTGTGTTGTGGCTATAACTGTGTTCTTTATTTTTTGAGATGTGTCTTATTTATTACATATGAGAAAAAGAGAATTTCACTTGAGACAGACAAAAGAGACAAGCTAAAGCACCATACAGGGTGCCAGAGACTGAAATGGGAACCTTGGGCCTGCAACTATGTTCCCATAGTTGGGCTATTTCCCCAGCTGCTTATCTATGAGCCTTAATTATTTGAATGCAAACTGCAGACGTCATGATGCTTTCCTCCCAAAGGCTTCAGTGTCTCCTGAAAGAAAATAATCTTTTTCAATCCCCTGCTCCCCACCTGCAGGAGGGGTGCTTCACGAACAGTGAAGCAGGTCTACAGGGGTCTCTCTCTCTCTACCCCCCTCCCTCTTTCCCTTTCTCTTATCCCTTCTTCTCTCAATTTCTCTCTGTCCTATCAAATGAAATAGAAAGGAAGAAATAGCCAGAAAAGAAAGAAAGAAAACAATCTTTTTTTTTTTCCTTAATTGCCAGGGCTCCTTGAGATCATTTTTCCTCTTTTTTCCCCTTTTTTTCTTTCCTTTCTATTTTATTTGACAAGACAGAGAAAAATGAGTACAGAGGGGGAGATAGAGAAGGGGAGAGACAGAGAGACCCTGCAGACCTGCTTCACCATTTGTGAAGCATCCCCTCCTGCAGGTGGGGAGCAGAGGCTCAAAAGTGGGTCCTTGTACATGGTAGTATGTGCACTTAACTGGATGCACCACCACCCAGCACCCAGAAAACAATCTTGAACACAGCCTGAGCACTACTGCTTCACCTAAGAAAACAAGTAGCATTCTGTAACACCATAAAAGCAATTTTATATTCCAGTTTATCTGTCTGTCTTCCAATTGTCTTCTAGAGCCTGTTTTAGATTCTGCTGAGTGTGTATGTTGGGGGCATTATTTGAGGTAAAAGTCAAGGTTCAGCCCAGTCCTGTCCCCAAGATTTGAGGTGGCATGTTCTTTCTCTGCTCTAGAACTCTTGTTAGTTACTTTGGCCAGTGCCCTGTGAAGCTCTCATAGGGTTTTCAGTACCCTTATTTTTTGTACTGGTTCATGTTAATTTCACTCCAGGATTATTCTCAGCTACTGAGAGCCTATCATCTTTAGGCAGGTCACATAGGCCACCTGCCATCTGACAGAGTTTCCAGAAGGCAGCCTGCCCACGTGCTTGGTTACCTTAGAAAAATGCCTGGAAAAGATGGTTTGGGAGGCTGGGTGGTGGTACATCTGGATGAGCAGACATTATAATGTACAAGGACCAAGGTTCAAGCCCCAGGACCTCAACTGCAGGTGGCTCAGCTTTGTTTATTTGTTTGTTTTGTTTTTACCAGAACACTGTTCAGTTCTGGCTTATAGTGGTGCGGGGGATTGAACCTGGGATGTTGGAGCCTCAGGCATGAGAGTCTGTTTGCATAACCATTATGCTATCTACCCTCCGCCCTGCTTTTTTTTTTTTTCTTTCTCCAGGGTTATCACTGGGGCTCAGTGCCTGCACTATGAATCCACTACTCCTGGAGGCTATTTTTTCCTCTTTTGTTGCCCTTGTTGTTTATTGTTGTTGTTATTATCATTGTTGTTATTGCTGTTGTTGTTTTGGATAGGACAGAGAAATCGAGAGGGGTGGGGAAGACAGAGAGGGAGAAAGACACCTGTAGATCTGCTTTACCACTTGTAAAGTGACCCCCCACACACTCGCATGTTGGGGAGGCACAGTCTCAAACTGGGACCCTTACGCCAGTCCTTGCACTTTGTCCCATGTGCACTTAACCCACTGCGCTACCCTGTGGCTCAGCTTTTTGAGACATAAACCAATGCTACAGGTCTCTCTCTCCCTCCCTCCCTCTCTCTCTGTCTCTCTCTCTTTCTCCAGGGTTATCACTCAGGTTTGGTGCCTGCACTATGAATCCACTGCTCCTGGAGGCCATTTTTTCCATTTGGTTGTTCTTGTTCTTATTGTTGTTGTTATTATTGTTGTTATTGGATAGGACATAGAGAGATATCGAGAGAGGAGGGGAAGGCAGAGGGGGGAGAGAAAGATAGACCTTGCATACCTGCTTGTGAAGCGACCACCCCCTGCAGGTGGGAAACCAGGGGCTCAAACCAGGATCCTTATGCCCATCCTTGTACTTAACCTGCTTAAGGGTATCATGTGCACTTAACCTGCTTCTCTACTACCTGGTCCCCTGCAGGTATCTTTCTCTAGCTCCCCTAACCCTCTCAATTCTGTCTCTATCCAAATAAATAAATAAAGACTGGCCCACAGCCCTGGCTCCGTGAAGAGTCTGTGTATCTTGCTGTCCCCCTCCTGTGTTGAGGGAGCAGGTAGAGGCTCCTGGGGAAATAGGAGCAAAGAGCCTGGGTCTCAGGGAACTTCTCCCCAGATCCTGGCTCACTTTGCAGAGGGGAGCTGCGTGCATGCCGCCAGAGGATGGATCTCATCATCAAGCAACAGGAGAGTGTGGCAGCCAAGGTGGAGCTGGAGAGAGAGTCCAACAACACGTAGGTGGTCTGCTGTGGGTCTACAAAGGTATCTGGGGCCTCTGTGGAGGCACAGGGATGGGCATTTATCTTTCCAAGTTGCATTATGAACTGGGCATCTAAACCACCAGGCAGAAGATGGAGCAGATCAGCCTCATGCCAGTGTGGGTGGGAGACATCACCCAAAGTGGGCATGAAGCATCTGATGGTCCCAAGGACTGGACAGCCTGTGACCACAAGACCAGGAAGGGCAGTGCTCTTGAGGCAGGAGGACTCCCAGAGGACATTTTATCTAGGCTGGGATCCCTGTGCAAAAGTCACCAGGGACAGAGCATTCTACAACCAGGAGCCACCTGCAGATGACCCAGTGTGGGGACACCAGGCAAGCTTGGGGAAAGAGTGGCTAGCCTGGCTCAATTTAAATGACCAGTGGGTGGTGCAGACAGGAAAGGCTGGAAAAAAGCATGCAGTTACATGGACATCTGAAGGGGGCGTTCTAGCCAGAGCACTGAGGCCCTGCACCACCACCCTCCAGCTCTCCCCATCACCTCTGCAGCTGTCATCCTCCAAGCTCAGAGACATTAAATGACATACTTCCAAGGCCGCCCACAAGAAAGGGTCCTGGCCCTCCGAGCCAAAGTTTTTAGGGTGATAGTGGCACTGACCGGCTGAGGGCAAGGAGCAAACACCCCCAACCCCTTGGGCCTAGGAGCAGGACATGAGCCCAGGCAGCCACAGAGCAGGAGCCCCAGGAGGCCTGTGTCCTGGGTCCCAGTGGGAAAGGACACAGCTCCTCGGTGGGGTTTCTAAGCCTGCCTGTTTCTGTGGAATGCAGCAGGCCAGTCACCAAAACAGACCAGATGCACAAACCTGCTTCCTTCCTGCACCAGTGTGTCAAAGGGTGGGGCTGGCTCCCATCCACTTGGTCACGTCACCAAAAGCCCTTCTCACAGACAGGGACTTAGAAGGGATCCTTGCACCACCTAACCACAGGGAAGTGACCTCCCTCTTCCCATCCCCTGAAATGGTCACATCTCAGGGTATAATTGGGCTTGGGGATGGGAAATATACTGAGAGCTGCCTTTGGGGGATGGAGTTTTAGGGAGACATGGAGACATGAAGGAAGAGACTCCAGGGCTCAGTGCCAAGGGGGTTTCCTGGTGGCACTTGAGCCACTCGTTAAATTTGAGTTCTTCTTGCAAAGCTGTGTGGGCAGGCTACTGCTCCAGAGAACCAGGACTCCACCTCCTAGGGAGGAAGGAGGGCCCAGCAGAGCCCCAAGTGGCTGTGGGCAGGTTTCTGATGGAAGCTGAACTCTGCTGTGGGCCCACCTCCAAGCTCTGAGGTGTCATATCTCTTGAAAGTGAAGATAGGCTGCAGCCCCTGTAAACACTCTCTCCTACTTCTCCTGGCACCCCACCACTCCAGTGCAGCTGTGGGCCGCCTCCAGGCAGTATCCCGTCGCCTGTGCACCGAGCTGGAGAATGAGCGAGACCAACAGTCCCAGCTCACCACCTTGCTGAAGGAGAGTGAGTAAGTTGGGGCAGAAGCAGGGTCACCAGCTTCCCACCACATAGCAGGAATCCCATATCTCGACTGATTCCTGTTTTAAAGGTAAAGAGGAGGGGGCTGGGCAGTGGCACACCTGGTGAAGCACACGTTACCAAGTGCAAGGGCCTAGGTTCAGACCCCTGACCCCCACCTGCAGAGGGGAGTTTCAGGAGTGAAGTAGCTCTCAGATGCCTCTCTTTCTCCCTATCTCTCTCTTCCCCTCTCCCTTTCAATTTCTCTCTGTCCTATCCAATAAAAAAGAGAGAAGAGAGAGAAAAAAATGAAAAGAAGAAAGGGGGGGCTAGGCAGTGGCATACCCAGTTAATCACACACAGTACTATGCACAAGGACGTATGTTCAAGCCTCTCCCTACGTGTAGCTGGGACGCTTCACAAGTAGTGAAGTTAAGTCTGCAGGCCTTTCTCTCTCTCCCTCACCCTCCCTCCCTCTCTATCTCCCCCCTGTCAATTTCTCTTGCCCTATATATGAAATAAAGTAGAGGAAAAAAAAAAAGGAAAGAAAGAAAGACAAAAGGGAAAAAATGGCCACTGGGAGAGGTGGATTCATAGTGCTGACACTGGAGACCCAGTGATAACCCTGGTGGCAGGAAAAAAAAAAAGTAGAGGAAAGTCCTGAATACTAATATTATTGATTTCTGTCCTAACTTTAATGATTTCTGTCCTTCTGGTTGCTTTAGGGTTCCTTTGTTCTTCTTCGAGGTCTTTAAGGTGTGCCATCAGGTTCTTTATTTGTGCTTTTTCTTGTCTGCTAATGTGTGCTTGTATGGCTATGAACTTCCCTCTCAGTACTGCCTTATCTGTGTCCCAAATATTTTGATAGCTTGTGTCTTCATTTTCATTGGACTCTTGAAACATTTTGATTTCTTCCTTTATTTCCTCTTTGACCCAGTAGTTTTGAAGTAGTATACTGTTGAGCTTCCACATTTTGGGACTATTACTAATCTTTTGTTGATTGTTAAGTGTTAGTTTAATTCCACTGTGGTCTGAGAAGATGCTTGGAAAGATTTCAATGCTCTTGAATTTGCTGATGCTGTCTTTGTAGCCTAACATATGGTCTATCCTTGAGAATGACCCATGTGGACTTGAATAGTGTATTCCAGTTTCTTGGGGTGAATGATTCTGAAAATGTCCAATAATTCTAGTTTATCTATCCCCTCATTTAGCTCCCTCATTTCTTTATTGATTTTCTGCCTGGATGATCTGTCAAGTTGAGAGAGTGTGTTGTTGAAGTCCCTTACTATGACTGTGTTGCTGTTACTATATTATTGTAGCACTGTCAGTAGATGTTTGATATATTTAGATGGCTTCTCATTGGGTGGATAGATGTTAATAATTGTTGAGTCCTCTTGATTGACTTAGTGTTCTGATAGATGCCATATTTATGGTGGTCTGACTGTTTATAGGAGAACTTTCAGAACTTCTTTCAGGGCAGGCTTGGTGATAGTTGATTCTTTCAACTGTTGCTTGTCTGAGAAGGTTTTTATGCCTCCATCTAGTCTGAATGACAGTCTAGCTGGATACAGTAGTCTTGGTTAAAAGCCTTTCTCACTGAGTACTCGATAGATATCTTGCCATTCTCTTTTGGCCTGTAGTGTTTGTGTGGAGAAGTCTGCTGCTAATCTTATGGGTTTTCCTCTGTAGGTGACTTTTTGTTTTTCTCTTGCAACCTTCAGGATCCTTTCTTTATCTTTATTCCTTTCCATTCTAAATATGATGTGTCTTGGTGTCTTTAAGTCTGGGTTAATTCTGTGTAGGACCCTCTGGGTTTCTTGAACCTTTATGTCTTTTATCTTTTCTATATTGGAGAAGTTCTAAGCTATTATGTCCTGAAGAATGCTTTCTTCCCCTCCCTCTCTTTCTTCCTCTGGTAAGCCAATAATGTGTATATTGTTTCTTTTGAACTCATCCCATAGGTCTCTGTTGTTGTTTTCAGTATCTCTTAATCTATTTTTCATATCTCTTACTTCTTTTCTAGTTGTCTCTAATTCGCCCTCAATCTTGCTAATTCTGTCTTCAACCTCATTGATTCTATTCTCTCTCCCCTCTATTGTTTTCTGTAGTTTATCTATTTTGTTACCCTGTTATGATACTGTTTTAGCTTGTTCAGCTAGTTGTGTTCTTAGCTCAGCTATTTCAGCTTTCAGTTCTCTAATAACCTTGAGGTAATTTGTGTTTTCTTCCAGAGTCTCATTGTTTTGTTTTTTTTTTGCATTTCTGATGATAATTCTTTCAAACTCTTTACTAACTCCTGTCACTGTTTCCCTAACAAACATTTGGATGTTGACCTCACTATTTTATGCTTCAGCCTTTGGGGTTCTTTTAGTTGGGCTCTTGTCCTGGTTCATTTCTCCAATATTTCTTGTTGTTGGTTTAACCATTCTATATAGTATGTTATGAGGTCCCTCCCTCAGTAATTTTCAAATGACTGATCACTCTTGCCTGGATTGACTTGTGTCTTAGTAAGGTACTTAAAGAGTTCACAGTTGTGGAAATTGACAGTTGTTTCAATATTATTTCAATCCCTGAGTTGGAGCACAGAGGCTGTTAAAAGCCTCTTTTGTTCTTTTTCTTCCCTGTAGGCTATGGGAGCCTGAGGGCTTTTAAACTATAAGCAGGCTTCTTAGTTTAATCCCTCACTCTTGACAAAGAGATAAGGCAGGGTGTGGGAGAGATAGCACAGTGGTTATTCAAAGAGACCCTTACACCCCAAGGATACAAAGCTCCAGGCTCTATTCACCTTTTCTGCCAAGCCAGGCAGCACTGCTAGGCCCATTTCTAAACAAGGCCCATTTATAGTCTGTAGGTTCTGAGGCAAGTATTCACCATGTTCTTATCAGAACAATGTGGAAAGACTCCCACTATACAGCCCCATCACTGGGCCACCAAGGTCTGTAGCTCTTCTCCTCAGTTTCCTGGTCAGTTCTCTGTTCCTAGATGTCAGCACAGGGCCTCCCCCTGCTGCTCCAGCCTCTGAGGGCAGTAGCAATGGAGACTCACAGTTGCATTAGGTGAGTCTTAAGGGAGTCCTTTCCTCCCTTCAGTCATCTTTTTGTTGTTAAAGCAGATTGGAGGTGGCGCCTTAACAGGTAAACTGCCGGACTCTTACCAGCTGTTCAGTCTCTCCTTAGGCTCCTCCCCATCCACGAGCCACACGTGTTTGCACTCATAAGTGGTTCGGTGGGTTCCTGAAGTCATTCTAGTCCTACCTTGTTGTGGTCCCAGGTGGTCTTCTTTGATATTCCTAGTTGACCCAGGAGAGGTGACTGACTTTTTTAATTTTTATTTTTATTTCTTACCACCAGATTTATTGCTGAGGCTTAGTGCCTGCATGGCTCCACTGTTCTTCATGGCCATTTTTTCCTTCCTTCCTTCCTTCCTTTCTTCCTTTCTCCCTTTCTTTCCTTTCTTCCCTCCTTATTTCTCTCTCTCTTTATTTTATTTGACAAGACAGAGAGATTGACAAGAATGGGGGAGAGAGAAGGAGAGAGAAATATAGACGCCTGGAGACCTGTTTCCCTGCTCATGAAGGACCCCCCCCCCCCCGCAGGAAGGGAGTAAGGGCTTGAACCTGGGTCCTTGTACATTGTAATGTGTGTACTCAACTTGGTGCACCACTGCCTCTGTCTCCCTTTCTCTTTTCTTTTCTTTTCTTTCTTTCTTTCTTTCTTTCTTTCTTTCTCTTTTTTTTGATAAAAGAGAGAAATGGGGAGGGCTAGGCGGTATCACAGTGAGTTAAACACACATGGTGCGAAGCACAAGGACAGACAAGGATCCCAGTTCAAGCCCCTGGTTTCCCACCAACTGGGGACGTTGCTTCACAAGCAGTGAAGCAAGTCTGCAGGTGTCTATCTTTCTCTTGTCCCTCTGTCTTCCCTCTCCTCTCTCAATTTGTCTCTGTCCTATCCAACAACAATGACAATAATAACAACAACAATAATAACAACAAGGGCAGCAAAAGTGAAAAAATAGCCTCCAAAAGCAGTGGATTCATAGTGCAGGCTCAGAACCCCATTGATAACCCTGGAGGCAAAGAAAGAGAGAGATGGGGATAGAGGAGAGGATAAACACCCACAGCACTGTCCCACTCCTCCTAAAGCTTTCCCCTGCAGGTGGGGACCAGGTGCTTGAACCTGGGTCTTTTCACAGGGCATGTCTTCTTTTCTGCAGCCCTAGGGGAGAATCTTTTTTAAAAAAATATTTATTTTGTTTATTCCCTTTGGTTGCCCTTGTTGTTTTATTGCTGTAGTTATTGACGTCGTTGTTGTTGGATAGGACAGAGAGAAATAGAGAGAGGGGGGAAGACAGAGAGGAGGAGAGAAAGATAGACACCTACAGACCTGCTTCACCGCCTGTGAAGCGACTCCCCTGCAGGAGGGGAGCCGGGGGCTCGAACCTGGATCCTTATGCCGGTTCTTGTGCTTTGCGCCGCCTGCGCTTAACCCGCTGCGCTACCGCCCAACTCCCTAGGGGAGAATCTTATTTCCTTGTCTTCCCAGCTTCTGGGGGTCCCCACATTCCTTGGCTTGTGCCACCTTCTTCTACCTCCAGAACCAGCAGTGTCACATTTCTGACTGGCTATGCAAATGAAGTGGGACTTGAGTAGGATCCCCATTAGCTCAGACCTGGGGGCTCCAGAATCCATCAGCCATGTATCCATGCCTGTTTCCTTCCATGTGAAAACACACTAACCTGTTGGTAAAAGGAAATCCTCACCCTCCAGCATCTGTGGGCCCAGAGGGCTCCTCAGAGGAGAAGCTGGCCCATGTGGGGTGCCCAGTGTCTGATCCCAATGTTGGAGACACTGGGCAGTGATTGTGTGGAGGCCCTGGCCCAGCTACCAGCCCCTTCCCTGGCACAAACAGAAGTGCTCTTGCTTTCAAGGAAAGCCATGTGGCACACCGAGATCCAGAAGGGGCAGTTTGAAGACATTCGGAAGGGTGCCCAAAGGGAGGCAGAGGCTGCCAGGAAGTGCCTCCAAGTGAAGGCAGCTGAGCAGCTTCATAACGAGAAGGAGGCAGTGGGAAAGATGGAAAGAAACCGGCTGCTGAGGATCCGGTGAGTACGGCCCCTTGCTCTGGCCTTTCTGCTCTCCTCCAGTCCACCCTTCTTCACACCACTGGGCAGTCAGGAAATCCATGCAGCTGTGTCCTCATGTCACTGCCCTCCTGAAAGCCCCTGTCTGCTTCCTGTTCCAACTCCTCCTCTGCTGACCACCAGCCCTGCCCCTGCACACTCCCCTAGGGCAGCCCCCAGGCAGGCCAGGGCTGGTGTCTCTAAAGTGTCATGACACCCCCCAACTTGGCCCCACACATACCCTCTCTGTTTCTCATCCCATCTCACTGTGAAGCCACATCTTCATTCAGGGCTGTCCCAAGCCCCTACCAGGTCCCACCTGGAATCCAAGCCCCACAAGCCCAGAGGGATATCATCCATCCTGGTCCCTGGTCTCTTCGTATCCTGTATAGTCTGGGTCAGGCCTCCCCTTGGCAACTTCCTGATTGATGACAGAGCTGCCCACCATGTCAATTCTGCTTGGTGCCCCCTTCTGCTGACTCAGCAGCAGCCCTCATAGGGAAGGGGCACAGGAAAGGGCCTGGTCCTCTGGGAAACCTGTGCCCCACCCCCCTTGAGAGCAGACACTCCATGTCTTTCTGTTCCACTGCACCTGCTGCTCCAGGAAGACCATTCACCTCCAGAAGGAGTTCGGGCTCCGGCACCAGAAGCTGGTGGAAGATGCCCAAAAGAACCACCGGGTTGCTGTCAAGTTCCTGAAGGCCTCCCTGGGCAGGTAGGGCACTCCCTGAACCTTGCTTCCTGTCACAGCCCTGAAGGAAGACTTAAGCATGTGACTTCAGCCTCTGTCCCAGTACTCCTTGACTTTTTTTTCATTAATTTATTTTACCAGAACACTCATCAGCTCTGGTTTATGGTGATGTAGAGGACTGAACCTGAGACTTTGGAGCCTTGGACATGAGAGTCTCTTTGCATAACCACTATTCTATCCCCCCTCCCCACTATTTTTATTAACTTTATTTTACTTGATAGGACAGAGAGAAATTGAGAGGGAATTGGAGTAGAGAGGGAGAGAGACACCTGCAGACCTGCTTCACTACCTGTGAAGCATCCCTCCTGCAGGTAGGAAGCAGGGGCTCAAACCTGGGTCCTGGCACATGGTATTGTGTATGCTCAACTGGGTGCTCGCCCCCCCACACACACACACACTGCACACAAGAAGTTCCTTGCAATTCACATCTAGTCACACTATTCTGTTCACATTTAATGTAATCTCATCTAATTCTGTCTTTGCTGAACCTGACTAGCACCTAAGGTTCCTTCCAGCTCCATAGTGGCACATCAGCTTAACCCCATGCTCCCCAGTTAACAATCTCCTTCCCCCCAGAATTCGAGAGCAAGAGAAGATGGAGGAACTAGAGTCTCGTGAGCATATGAGGAGGCGCATGGATGCAGTTTTGGCATTAAAGAACAATATCACTGCAAACCGGGTGGGTGTCCATCTCATATTTCCATCTCAGACCCCACTGGCAGCATTGTCTGACCTCCCAGCACCCTTAGGGCTCCAGTACAAGTGCCTTGGGGCTCAGCCAGGCAGGGCTTTGTTCAGGAGGGCATCCATTTGGGCAGGGTCCACCTAGTCAGGAGCTTCTGCCCTTAACAGCTCCCAGGCACTTCCTAAGCTTCTAAGATATTTCTTGTGCAAATGTTAGTACAGCCTAAGCTGGGTGCAGGAGATGCAGGAAGAAGGCAGCTTGGGCCTGTCCTCATGGGGGCTAGGCTTGAGGCTCAACCACTGATGAGGTGCTGGTGGATGGTGGACCCTGAAGCCATGTGGCAGGCCTGTGACTCTGGGGATTGAGGGTGTGCAATTAGGCCAGGAGGCAGAGAGGGGAAGGAGAACCCACTTCTGTAAAGGCTTAGAAGTAGGTGAGCATGTCCTCTGGTGGGGGCAGAGGCCAAATCTGAGGCAGCATGCTCTCAGCAGGGAACCCCTGAGAGGTGCAGAGATGCTAAGAGGTGCAGTGATTTCTGCAGGCAGGTTCTCTTCTGCAGTCCTGTCCTGTGACAGGATATATTGCTTATCAGAAAGTTTCAAAGTGCATGCTTATTGATGCAGGTGTGCACAGTGCCTCATCAGTAACCTGTGCATTCTCTGTCCCCCAAGGAGACGCTCAGGAAATTCCGGGCCTGGGGCCGGGCCAAGGCTGAGCTGGCCAAGCAGAAGGCACAGGCCGAGAAGGAAGCTATCCTGGCTCAAGGTGGGGATGCCTTCAGGCAGCTCTTCCACCACCGTAGACGCCAAGAACTGGAGGCCCAACAACGGTGAGGCTTGGCCTGGGTGCAGGCTCCCGTCTCCCTGTCCATCTCTTGCTGTCCAGATTCCTGCAGGCAGGGCATCTGTGAGGCTCAGGAGCACAACACTTCAGTCCACTCCAAGACCCTCACACGTGTGCTGCTGGGTTTCTCTGTCTGAGCTCGCTAACCCTACCCTTAGGTCTGTGGGCTGGCTTCAACACATGGTCCTCATCTACTCTGCTTCCTGCACCCCCACAATCAGCACTCAGTGTCACCTTCCTGTTCACCCTCCACTTACCCTGAGATTCCCCTCAGCCCCGCTGCCAGAGCTGTGCCCTGCCCTGAAAGTCAAGACTCCAGTGGGCCTCTTGCACCAGTGCCCACCTCCACCAACCCGAGTTCCAAGCACCTAGTTTCTGCCCCCCCTCCCCACCCTGTGGCCCTTATAGCTGTGCTGACTCTCATTGTCCTTGTGACCTCTCTCTACCTTTGTCTGAAGCCTCCCTGATTCTGGTGACCTTGCTCTTTCTCCCACTCTAGCCCCCCATCCTCAGTCTCAGACCATTAGGCTCTGCCTAGGCATGGCCTCCTGGCCCTCACACCGGGGATACTGTCTCTTCTGTGAATGGCATCACCTGAGTTCTGCTATCACCCCACTGTGGTGGGGGTCCTGGACAGCTCTGCCCACTTGGGTCCCTAGCAAGGAGTGGCTGGATTGAGTGAGTGAGTGAATGAATGAATGAATGAATGAATGAATGATACTGCTCAGCCTTTGTGCTCAGTGGGGGTCACTGCTGCTGGGGACCTGAAACCAGCTGTAGAGGAAGCCCAGGAGCGTCAGGGTCCATGCTCCGGCTCGCCAGGGACCACTCTCAGGAGCCAGTTTCCCCATAGTGCCTTTGAGGAGGAGCAGAAGCTCAAGAAGTATGAGATTGTGAGTCGGATTCTGAAAGAAGAAGCTGAGGAAGAGAATAGGAGGAAGAAGCAGCCTCTTCCCACCAAAACCTTGGAGCGCGTCACACTGAGGGACAAGACCTGGAGCTACCTCAGTGAAGTCAGCAGAGGGATGACTACAGGGGCCATGCCCTCTTGCATACCAGTAAGCAGAGGGGGGCTAGCTGGTCACAGGCCACACCTTTGTGGGAGGTGATGGGCATGCAATCACCCGTGTCACCTATTCTCAGGAACTGTGTCTTATAGAAGCTGCCTCTGCAGCTGATGTCAAAGCCAAAGCAGCAGCTCACCCACTCCAGGGTGTCCTCCCTGTGCCCAGTCTGCTGGGGTCCTGTTGCCAGTGCTGTGTGCCTGCATACTCTCATCCCCCCATTACCCCTCCCCCTAGAGACTCAGGACAGTACCCTTATGGCAGGCTGGGTGGCAGGACATATGGCATCCATCCATTAGAGGGTTGCAGTATCCTGGGCCATGGCTCAGGTTCTGGGAGCAATACCCCAGATTATAGATGCCTCACTTGCCATGTCCAAAGAGGCCAAGCACATCGGGAAGTGCCTGCAACAATGGAGCACTTTCAGGGTGCTAAACATTATCATTTCCCTTCCATCCCCCCCAGAGAACAGAAGCTTCCTCTGACTCCTCTCCTCCTGCTTGCTCCATGACAGCCACAGGGGTAGGTGACAGCCTTCAGCTGGGGCAGGCGGTGGGGTGGGGGGGGGAGGATGAGTATGAGCCTAGTGCAGCACTTCAGTTTCTGCGCTGGTGCACCTCAAATCCAGAGGTCACTGACTCCAACTGAGCCCCTTGGACCTGGGCCTCTGTGAAGTGGGGAATGGGAGCTCGAACACAGATCCTTGTACATGATAACGTGTTTGCTCAACCAGGTGTTCCATTGCCTGCCCCCCGATGATCTTTTGTGTATGTTTGTGTGTGTGTGTGTGTGTGTGTGTGTGTGTGTGTGTGTTTAGTCAGAGCCTTAAGCATGACAAATTTCACTATTCTTGGGTCACGTGTTTGCTCAACCAGGTGTTCCATTGCCTGCCCCCCGATGATCTTTTGTGTATGTTTGTGTGTGTGTGTGTGTGTGTTTAGTCAGAGCCTTAAGCATGACAAATTTCACTATTCTTGGGTCAACTTATACTTTTCTTTTTCATATAGTTATCAGTTGGAGAAACAGAGAGAGGGTGAGATATCACTGCTCCAGGGCCAGGCAATGGCACACCTGGTTGAGCAAACATGTTATCATGTACAAGGATCTGTGTTTGAGCCTCCATTCCCCACCTGCAGGAGGGAAGCTTCACATATGGTTAAGCAGGTCTGAAGGTGTCTTTCTGTCTCTCTCCCTCTCCATTTCCCCCTACCCTTCAATTTCTTTCTATCCTATAAAAAAAAAAAAAAAGAAGAACATATTAAGTGGCATGTGAAGATATGCACACTGAGTCTTAAGTGGGAGCAGCTATGAAGCAGGTGGCAGTCATCCTGGTCTAGCTATAAGAAGCAAGGATGGAGGAGTCGGGCTGTAGCACAGCGGGTTAAGCGCAGGTGGCGCAAAGCACAAGGACCGGCACAAGGACCCCAGTTCGAACCCCGGCTCCCCACCTGCAGGGGAGTTGCTTCACAGGCGGTAAAGCAGGTCTGCAGGTGTCTCTCTGTCTTCCCCTTCTCTCTCCATTTCTCTCTGTCCTATCCAACAACAACAACAATAATAACTACAACAATAAAACAACAAGGGCAACAAAAGGGAATAAATAAATAAAATAAATATTTTTAAAAAAAAAGGAAAAAAATTTTTAAAAAAAGAAGCAAGGATGGAAGGAAAATGTGGGTTCATCCATAGCCAAGTGGCCTGGGGGCTTCCCATGAGCTTGCTCTGTTTCTTGCTGATCTGCATATTTCCTGTTTCCTGTAATTAATAGTTGTGGAAGACAGGCAGCACCCTACTGCCCGATGACCCTCAGCTAATAAAAGTCATATCCAGTGAGTCCGTACAGAGTGAACTCGGGACTGTAAACCCAGAAGACGAAACAGTGGCTGAGCTGGAAATCTCTGGGCTCTGGGATGATGACTGTAAACAGTGTCAGGTACTCACTGTGCTCTTGGGAACTCCCTCCCACAAGGACCCCGCATGCCTTTCTCAGCATCTCCACCTACCTGGGCCTGTCCTGTCCAAGGACTGCTCTACCCAGCAGCTTCTCTTAGCTGTTCCTCCCTTCTCCCAGCTTCCCCCAGCCTCCTACTCCTTCTCTCCTCTCCTCAAGGGTCTCCATGGGAACCAACATGCAACCAACAAATCCCAAACAATCCAGGAGTCCCATGTTCCTGGTTCCCAGAACCTGAGTGCTCAGCCATCCACCACTGTGCATGGCCAGGAGGGACAGAGGGACACATGTGTGCCCAGACAATCCAGGATTAGGGGGATGCTTCCAGATTGTTTTGTTTCCATTAGGGAAACATTTCTAGAAAAAGGTGGGAAATGAAATGTTTGGTGGCAGCCTTCTTGAGCCCACTGGACCTGCTGATGCAGGGGGCTGGTGAGCATCCCGTGCCCCCAGCAGGAGGTCTCAGTGGGTCAATCCCTGACCCTGCTTTGGCCACCTGGGAGAGGGGCTGCCCTGACCTTGGTCTATATACAGATTCTCCACTGTCTACTGCAGCGTTTCCCAGAAGGGAAAACTCAGAGTGTCTTCAGCAAAGACTTCCAGGTGGAATTGCTAGTCAGGGGGAGGCCTCTGTTTGCCTCTTGGGAAAATGTACTTCCTACATAACTTTTCAAGACAAGCCAGCAAAATAGCTCACTTAGACAGTGTGCTGCTTTGCCATATGAGTGACCCAGTTTCGAGCCTGGCTTCCACTGCATTGAAAAAAATATCTGTACTGTGGTCTCTTTTTTTCTCTCTCTCTCTCTCTGCCTCTATGTAAAGAGAGAGAATTTTTCAAGGCTTAAGTCTGATTAAAAGAAACCTAGACAATCCCTCCTCTGCTGTTATTGCTCAGAAATCTGCTGGCACCCTGGACAACTCAGAGCTCCTCATTGTTTCTTCCTCTGGATGGGGCTGCTGCCTCTTGATGGCAGAGCTTCCTAAGTAGCTCGCTGACAGTGCGTGGCCCTCACCCTGCCCACCCTGGCCTTTGGCTCCCTGCTTGAGCTGCCCTTGTTGACTCCAGAGCGGAGAGGTTTTTGAGGGCCCAAGACTTGCTTTGAGGACAGTCTCTGTCCTTGTGGAACCCCTAGGTGCCTACAGAGGACATGGACCAGAAGCCCTTGGGCGGGACAAAGATGGACAAAGACATCCTGGCCCGCACCCTCCAGCGACTGCGCAGTGGACTGATCCACAAGCAGGTGGCCTCAGGAAGGGAGTTCAAAGGTCGCCCTTTCAACAGCAAGCCCGAACTCATCCACTTCAAGGTCAGTCCACCAAGGGTCTGCCCAGGCCAGGGAGGAGGAGGGAATGCAGCACTGCTGTCCTTTTCAGATGCTGAATGTCTCACTGGGCAGTGTGACCCCGGCCCCTCTCCAAGAGGGTCAAATGACTGAGGTCACATCAACCAGGCCTTGCAGTATGAACCTGGCATTTTTCCCACCCCTGACTCATCCTGCAGAGGCAGGGGCCAGCCCTGGACCCCACTATGTCAACACCCTTCTCAGCTCCCTATCTGGGGTCCCAGTAAGTTGCTTCTAGCCTCAGTGGCCAGGACTCTTCTAGGTCAGGGACCCCACCCTGCTCTTCACACACACTGTAGGACCACCTAGGGAATGGTTCCCAAGGCCTTCAGCGTCCACCACTGTCTCCTAGCGTCTGTTCAACTGCCCCTGTGACCACTTATCTGCTATCTCTAGGACTTTGATATTGGCAAAGTATACAAGAAGAAGATCACTCTGGTCAATGCCACCTACACAATCAACTACTGCAAGCTGGTGGGCGTGGAGGAGCACCTGCGGGACTTCATCCACATCGAGTAGGTGGCCCACCTGAAGTCTGTGCAGGGCCTGTGCTTCAGCAGCCCTTGGTTTGAGCCAGGGCGAGCATCTGGCTCAAATTTCTATGAGGAGTTTGTGAAGGTGACCCCTCTTGCCACCTGTGTTGAAGTCCTCTAAGGCCATCTTGGCTTGTCCACCAAGTGCTCCTTATCAGTAGGATTTGACATGGATGATTCCCTGGTGAGGGCTGCAGAGATAGATCAGCATATTGGAGCATGGGCTTTGCATGCCTAAAAGCCCAAGTTTGGTCCACAGTGCCATCATATGCCAGAGCTAAGCACTGCTTTGGTCTGTCTGTCTGTCTCTCTCTCTCATAAAAAAAAAGAAAATTAATAAATAGACCGGGCGGTGGCACAGCAGATTAAGCTCACATAGTATAAAGTGCAAGGACCCTCACAAGGATCCCAGTTCAAGCCCCTGATTCCCCACCTGCACGGGGCTCACTTCACAAGCAGTAAAGCGAGTCTACAGGTGTCTATCTTTCTCTCTCCCTCTCTATCTTTCCATCCTCTCTCAATTTCTCTCTGTCCTACCTAATAAAAAATGGAAAAAATGGTCACAAGGAGCAGTGGATTCAGTGCAGGCACTGAGCCCGAGCGATAATCCTGGAGGAAAAAAATCAATAAATAAGGGGGCCAGGCAGTGGTGCACTTGGTAAAGCAGACATGTTGCAGGTCCCCACCTGCAGGGGTGGAAGCTACATGAGTGGTGAAGTAGTGTTCTGTCTCTTTTTCTCTCTCCATCTCTATCTCTTCCTCCCTTCTCAATTTCTGTCTCTTTTCAATACATAAATACAATATTTAATTAATAAATAAACATTATGGAAGGCAGAAGGTCAATCTTGTGGAAAAAACATTGGATTCTCAAGCATGAGATCCTGAATTTGCTCTCCAGCATCATATGTGCTGAAGTGATGCTCCGGTTCCTTCTCTCTTTCTCTCTCTATGTATATATCCTCAGAATCTCTGCAGCCTGCCACCAAAATGCTTCCCTTCCCCTGTGAAAATTCTGAATTTGCTTCTGTCCAGTGCATGGGGACATTACCTGTCTGGAAATATTTTATATTAAAATTTTAGTGGAGGGCAAGGAAGATAGCATAATAGTTATGCAAATAGACTATCATGCCTGAAACTCCAATGCCCCAGGTTCCCACCATAAGCCAAAGCTGAGCAATGCTTTGGTAAAAATATAAGTTTTAAGTGTATATGTTTCATTTTATTAGATATTTATTTAGTTGAGGGAGAAAGGTTCAGGACATTACACTGGTATATGCAATGCTGAGGATCAAACTCATGATCTCATTCTTGCATAAGTCAGGCCCTTTGTCCACTGCATACGTCCTGAGCTACTAGTTTCTATATTTCTTTTTTTTTAAATATTTATTTATTTATTCCCTTTTGTTGCCCGTGTTGTTTTATTGTGGTAGTTATTATTGTTGTTATTGATGTCGTTGTTGTTGGATAGGACAGAGAAATGGAGAGAGGAGGGGAAGACAGGGAGGAGGAGAGAAAGATTGCGAAGCGATTCCCCTGCAGGTAGGGAGCCGGGGGCTCGAACCGGGATCCTTATGCTGGTCCTTGCAGTTTCTGTACTTCTAATGCAGGTACAGAAGATAAAATCAAGAAGCCAGTTTCAAGCCCCCAGTCCCTACCTACAGGGGAAGGCTTCACAAGCAGTGCTGCAGGTGTCTGTCTCCATCTCTATCTCCCCCTTCTCTTTCAATTTCTCTCTGTCTCTATCCAAAATAAACAAGACTCAATGTTATGTGTTTCCTATTAGCTGGGCACTGGGAGGCTTGAGTGAGGGAACCCAGAAGACCAGCTCAGAACCATGCCAGGCCCCAGCTGTTCTACACAAGTGACTCCAGCCTGATTATGTCATCTGTGTATTAAGAAGGGGTGGGGGGTCTCCTGCATGTAGATCTAATTACATGTGCTCTGTGAATCATTGTACCTACAGCTTTGACCCCCCTGGCCCAATGTCAGCCGGCATGTCCTGTGAAATGCTTGTCACCTTCAAGCCCATGGTGAGTGTCACCACTCCAGAGCCAAGTGATGCAAAAGAGGAGTTTCCTCGACCCCTCATGAGGACCAGGGCAGTGGGTGGAATCCAGATCTCTGCTGCTACTTGCCCAGGCTCTGCTGAAGGTCACAATGGAGGAGGGGCTTGCTTGGCATCTCATAGGAGACACACACAACCTGTTTTGCTGGGTTTTTCCCCAAATCATATTCAACGCCCTTCTGAAGCACCAGGCAGACCACAAGACACTTCTCTGGGTCACTAGCAGGCCTCCTCTCTTCATGCTTTTTCATCTGGAGTGTGCTAGAACATTCCTGTATGTGACCCCTCATGAGACACACTGCAGACCCTTTCCGTATAATGCCAGCAACTCTGCAGTTGGCCACAGCTCAGGTCCTGAAAATGCAGCTGGCAGGTGTTGCTGGACAAAGTTACCAATGTTGATGGAGCTTGTGGTGGCTATTCATTCCAGATCAACAAGGACATGGAAGGCAGTGTCTCATTTCTGGCTCAGACGGGTGCATTTTCTATCCCGCTGAAGTGTTCCACAAAGAAGTGCTCTGTAAGTCTGGGGGTGAGAGGCCCATCTGAGCTGGCCCCTGGGAGCATTCTGGTTGGGAGCCCCCATATGGAGAGTGGGTGTCCTAAAGGAGGTGGGGAGAGGGCAGACGGCAGGATCTCAAGACTCCCAACACTGGCTCAGTTGGGGGTGCTGAACACTATGGGAAAATGAGCCCTTTGTTCTCATGCTGGAAAATACAGATATTTCTGGGCTGAGGAGACAGCATAATGGTTATTTAAGAAGCCTGAGGCTCTGGGGTCCTAGGTTCAACCCCCAGCACCACCATAACGAAGAACTGAGCAGTGGCCTCATCAAAAAAGAAAGAAAATACAGATATTTCCTACACCAGATGGAGCCTGGTGTCTGCTGATGAGACTGGGGCCTTGAGTCAACTCTGTGGTCTGTTGTTAAAATTCTTAGGCTCTTGCCATGCGGGTTAGCTTCATGGGCGGGTAACAGAGACGTGGAGACAACAGCTGGGCAGGGAAGCTGTATTTCTTTATTCAGGAACAACGATTCATAAACTAAGACAAACTAATCACCAAACAGAACTCTGCTGTCTCTTTGCGGCGGCACAAGCACTCTCTCTTACTCTCGAACTCAGGAACTCAGGAACTCTCGAACTCTCGAACTCTGAAACTCTTCCACTGTAGAACTCTCTCTTACTCTGTAACTCTGAAACTCTCGAACTCAGGAACCCTCTGTCGGGGTTCCTTGGGGCGGGGCCAAGCGGGCCGCGAAATTAACTGGACTGATCCAATTCTCTTGGCGGGGGAGGGCTAGAACAAATCAATGTAAAGCATATGACAATTCCCCCTTTTCTTTTTAACTAAATGACTATAGCATCAAGGGTGTGGGGTGAACAGAAACATATATCATACAGGCATTTTTAAAAAAGAAACTGGCACAAACATGGAGAAACATGCAAGCGACAAGAACCAGTGTGCTGCTAAGGGAAGGCCTGAGGGGGCCATATCTGCCTCTGTGGGCTAAACTTTATCAGCTTAAAAAAACATTTCTTGTCTCTGGGGGGCGTACTTGCCTCAACGGGCATTTGCATGGGGGCGGGGAACGGCCTAGAGTCCCAAAGGCAGCTGGCTGCAACTTACTTACTATGAAACAAAACTTGTTATTAGCATATCTACTGCACGATCCAACGTTTCTAATAGAGAAGGAATTTGAGACTTTTACATATCAACAACATCTTTTAACCTTTTGTTACACCCATTCAAGATGGAGACACACCCTAGGTGTGGGCCGGAGAGGAAACCTCAGGCATGAGAATAATTAGCATAGCCATTGTGTGATCTACCATTTCTAATAGAGAAGGTAGTGGAGAGTTTTACATATCAACAAGTCTATTTAACCTTTTGTTTAGACCAACTTAGTTAAAATATATTGCTTGTTAACTAATTTTTACCTTAGACTTTAAATGTAAGTTAATTTTATCTTTATGAGAATTACGTTGAAAACCTTTTTCATTTAATTTTGACTAGTAAGAATTTAGCCTTAAAGTTACTGTTTACCAAACTTTAAACATATACATAAACATGGTCATTAATACACAAGGAGAGAAACCTTTGTTATGAAGACATGTCATTTTAAACACGAATTTAAATCTGTACTGTCTTAGTTGTTGGGGGGGGGTTCACCATCCGGAGGTGGCTTCCCGCGCAGCTTTACTTCTAGGAATTGCAGGTTGCGATCTCTGCACAAATCTCTGCATACTCCAGCTTGTCTGTCTTCAGACCAGACCGGCGGCTGGAGATCTCGTGTGCCCAGTTTCGGCAGGGAGCCCGGGGGTCCGGGAGGCCCGGGATGGTTCCAGAATTTATAGCAAGAGGGCAGGCAGGCCAGTTTTGTAGAAGGTGTGGGCCTAGGTGCCCAGGGGTGGCGGCCATGATAGGCCGCCACGGCCCTGCCCCATGGCCCTGCCATGTCTGCTGCCCTGCTCGCAGTGGCCGAGCAGTGTGGAGGGATCACGCGTCCAGTGCCCTGCGCCACACGGTGGAGAGCCAGCTCCTGTGGGCTGGCCTCAGGCTCTTGTGTGTTGGCATCGGGCTCTTGTGTGGTGGCATCGGGCTCCTGCGGGCTGCGGGGCTGCGGGGCTGCAGGCGCGGTGCACGGGGTTGTCTGGGCGCAGCCGGCTGGCTGGCTGTTTAACCAGGTGGAAATGGCAGCTCCGCACCTCGCCTCCCTCCTGCTGGCTCTTCCCGCTGGCTGTTCTGAGTTTGCCCGAGCGAGTGGAAACCACAGAGTGGTCCAGAGATAAATGTTCCAGAAACAGCAAAACAGTCTCGTGAAGAAAGAGCAGAGGCCTTTGGAGATCTCTTCGCAAGCAGAAGAGAAGGCCATAGTGCATAGGTAGCCAAATTGTCTTTACTTATCTGAGAGATGCGCAGGTCAGGTCCACGTGGGCGCCATTTGTTGTTAAAATTCGTAGGCTCTTGCCGTGCGGGTTAGCTTCACCGGCGGGTAACAGAGACGCGGAGACAACGGCTGGGCAGGGAAGCTGTATTTCTTTATTCAGGAACAACAATTCATAAACTAAGACAAACTAATCACCAAACAGAACTCTGCTGTCTCTTTGCAGCGGCACAAGCACTCTCTCTTACTCTTGAACTCAGGAACTCTCGAACTCTCGAACTCTGAAACTCTTCCACTGTGGAACTCTCTCTTACTCTGTAACTCTGAAACTCTCGAACTCAGGAACCCTCTGTCGGGGTTCCTTGGGGCGGGGCCAAGCGGGCCGCGAAATTAACTGGACTGATCCAATTCTCTTGGTGGGGGAGGGCTAGAACAAACCAATGTAAAGCATACGACAGTGGTCCCCTTCATCCACTGTTTGTTCCCCTATTTTAGCCAGTCATCATGTTGTGCATTACACCCTCAGAACTTACTCACCTTCTAACTGAAGTTAGGAGTCTGTTCCTTTTGACCAACTTTGCCCATTGCCTCCATCCTTCACCCCCAACCTCTGAAAACCACAATCTGTCCTCTGTATATTTGAGTTTTTTTCTACATCAGGGTTATTTGTGGCTTTTTTTTTTTTTTATAGAGGATAAGATACAGAGAGCTAGAAAGGGAGACAGAAAGAAACAGAGATAACTGCAGCACTGCTCCAGCAATCATGAGAATTCCCCTAGCAAGTTGGGGCCAGGGGTTTGAACATAAATATTTGAAAATGGTTATGTGTGTGTTATGCCTGGTTAAGACCCCACCTGATTGCTTAAATTCCGTTTTTTGTTTTGTTTTTTTTGGCTTGGACTTTGGACCTGCATGATTCTAGTTCTCTTGCCTGACTTGATTTTTAAAAATAAAATTAAATAATTTTTATTTCTTTATAACATACCTGTACATTTTTTTCAATTTAAAAATTTTTTTACTATATTTATTTATTTATTGGATACAGACAGCCAGAAATCTAGAGAGCAAAACAGAGAAACACCTGCACTTCACTGTGAAGTTTCCAGCCTGCAGGTGGGGGCCAAGGGCTTGAACCTGGGACCTTGCACACTGTAGTGTGTGTGCTTAACCAGGTGCGCCACCACCTGCCTCCTTTTTTCAATTTTTTTAAATAGCCCTGCCTTTACATCCTTTTTGAATCACCCCATATCATTACTACTAATTGATGTCTTTCATTTTTATGTCTTCTCTCTCTTTTTTAATTTTTTTATTATTTATTTTCCCTTTTGTTGCCCTTGTTGTTTTTTATTGTTGTTGTATTTATTATTGTTGTTGTGGTTGATGTCATCATTTTTGGATAGGACAGAGAGAAATGGAGAGAGGAAGGGAAGACAGAGGGGGAGAGAAAGATAAAAATCTGCAGACCTGCTTCACCACTTGTGAAGCGACTCCCCTGCAGGTGGGGAGCAGGGGCTCGAACCAGGATCCTTACACAGGTCCTTGTGCTTCGCGCCAAGTGCACTTAACCTGCTCTACTACTGCCAGACCCACTCTTTTTATTTTCCCTTTTGTTGCCCTTGTTGTCTTTTTGTTGTTGTTGTTGTTGCTATTGTTGTTATTGATGTTGTCGTTGTTGGATAGGACAGAGAGAAATGGAGAGAGGAGGGGAAGACAGAGAGGGGGAGAGAAAGATAGACACCTGCAGACCTGCTTCACCGCCTGTGAAGCGTCTCCACTGCAGATGGGGAGCCAGGGGCTGAACCAGGATCCTTAGGCCAGTCCTTGAACTTTGCGCCACGGGGGCTTAACCCGCTGCATTACCGCCCGACTCCCTTCTTTTTTTTTTTTCAGTTATTTTTTTTTATCACTCCTGTCATCAAAAGTCTGTGTCCCCACCCACCCCCATAGATAACCACTATAGTTCTCCCACATTCTTAGAAATAGGTAGAAAATTTTTTTCACATTCATATAATCAATTCTTTATATTCCATTTATATTTATAATGTCTGCTTTCAATGTCTGCATATATCATTTTCATATTTCGCATGAGTGAAACCATCTGTAGTTGTCCTTTACCTCCTTACTTGTTTCACTAAGCATAATCTCCAATCCATTCATTTATCCCAAAGGATACTATATCATCGGGGCTGAACAGTAGGACAGCAAGTTAAGTGTACATGACACAAAGCACAAGGACAGACAAACCCCGTCTCTCCACCTGCAGGGGGTTGCTTCATAAGTGGTGAAGCAGGTCTGCAAGTATCTATCTCTCCCTCCCCCCCTCTGTCTTCCCCTCCTCTCTCGATTTCTCTCTGTCCTATCCAACAACAATGACAGCAGTAGCAGCAATAATAATAACAACAATGATAAACAACAAGGGCAACAAAAGAGAAAAAAAATAGCCTCCAGAAGCAGTGGATTCATAAGCAGGCACCAAGCCCCAGCGATAACCCTGGAGGGAGAAAAAAAAAAAAAAGATACTATATCATCTTTTTTTATTCTATTGAGTATATGTCCCATAACTTTCTTATCATTCATCTGTTGAAGGACATTTTGGTGTTTCCAGGTTTTTGCTATTGTAAATAAAGTCACTATGAACATGAGAATGCATCTGTCCCTTCAAATCAGTGTTATTATATCTTTTGAGTTTATGCCTAGTAGTGGAATTGCTGGATTGTATGGCATTTCCATTTGTATTTGTTCTCCATAGTGGTTGTACCAGTTTGCATCCCCACCAGCAGTGTAGCAGAGTTCCTCTCTCTCCACATCTTCTCCAACACTTACCTTCTCTTGTTTTATTGATGGAGCCCATTCTCACGGGTGTGAGGTGGAATCTCAATGTGGTTTTGATTTGCATTTTCCTGATGATGAGTGGAGTATTTCCACATATATCTGTAGGTCATGTGTGGCCATTTTTTCCCTCTTATTTATTTATTTATTTATTTGAGAGGCTAGAGAGCAATTGGGGGGGAGGCAGAGAGAGAGAGACCGCTTCAGACTTTCTTCCCCTCTGTAGCTGGGAAGCAGTAGACTCGAACCTGGGTCCTTGCCCATGACAATGTGTGCACTCAACCCAGTATGCCACTGCCTGCCCTCCTGCTTTTGGTTCTTTTGCATATATGTCCAGAGGTAGGATTGCAAGGTTATAGAGGAATTCTACTCTTTGTTTGTTTTTTGAGGAAATACCATACTGTTTTCCACAAAGGCCAAATAATTTTTCATTCATGCTGACAGTACGATAAGAGTTTGGATTTCTCCACATCCTCACCAATACTTGTCACTTCCTAGTTATTGATAGTAACATTTCTAGTGGCCATGAGCCTATCTCATATTATAGTTTCAGTTCACATTGCCATAATAATCAGTGATATTGAGCATCTTATCATGTATATGTTAGCCATGTATGTCTTCTTTGTAGAATGTCTATTCAAGTTTTTTACCCTTTTTTCAAGGTATTTTAAGGGTGGGTTTTTTTCATTAATTTTGGATAGAAAGAAAGAGGGGAAAAATTGAGAGGGAACAGGAGATAGGGAGAGAGACAGAGAAACACTTCCAAATCTGCCTCACTGCTCAAGAAGCTTCCTCACTGCAGATGGGAGTTCAACCAGATGCACCATCTTTGTGTTGATTTCTGGCTCTATTATTATTTTTTTCTACCAGAGCACTGCTAAGCTCTCGCTTATGGTGATGCAAGGGATTGAATTTGGGGCTTTGGACCTCAGGCATGAGAATCTGTTTGCATAACCATTATGCTATTTACCCTCACGCTTTGTTAATGATTTCTAACTTAATCTTTTTGGGTTTAGAAAAGATGGTCTGTATGCCACTTACATTTTTTTTTATTTAATGAGTCTAATTTGTGGTCTAGTGTTTGCTCTATCCTGAAAACGTCTCTGTGTACTTGAAGAGAGCATGTGTACTCAACAGAGTGCAGTGACCTCCTTCAAGTGCCAAGGCTTGGGGCCTTGCATACTGTCTGAACATTTGCTTCCTTCCTTACTGCTTTCTGTATGTTCTGACTGCTGTTGTGAGAGGGTTCTTTTAGGATAGTTTGTCTCCCCTCCACTCCATCAAGTGTGACTTCATGTGTATATTTTCATGATCTGGTATTAGGTGTGTTAATGTTTATAACTGTTTTATCTTCTTACTGTAGTGAACCCTTCAGTACTATGTGAGCACTGATCTTTCATAATTATCTCCTTAGTTCTGTCTTTTCCAAAATGTCTCCTAATTGAACTCATGCAGCCTTCTCAGATTGACTCCTTCCACTTAGTAATATGTGTTTCAGGTCCCTTTGTGTCTTGACAGCTTATCATTTTTAGCTGGTTTGACATTTATTGATTTGTTTATTTGTTTATTCTGGATAAAAACAGGTGAATTGAAAGGAATGGAAGAGATGGGGTAAAGAGGGAGAGAAAGAGACAGAGATACCTGCAGCATTACATCACCTGCAGGTGGGGACTGGGGGTTTGAACCCAGTCCTTGTTCACTATAATGATTCACTCTACCAGGTGTGCCACCACCCAGCCCCCTGCTGGATTGAAGTTTTTAAAAGCTGGGCTCAGGCCATGCTTGGCACCAAAGGAAGCTCCACAAGCAGTACAGTAATGTGGTATATCTCCATCTCTTTCTGTGTTTCTCCCCACTCTTTTCCTCTCTGAGACTTAAAGAAAATAAATTAACAAATGAATGCGACAGAAGGGTCAGAGAGATAGAGCACCAGGTTGGGCCTGGCTCTGTGTATGATCCAAGTCTGAGCCATGGAAATCCATGAGCAGTGCTGTGGCGTTGCATGGGGCTTCAGTGTTACCATCTCTCCCCCCCCACCACCCCCCACCCTCCGCACTGAATGAGAAAGTGCCCCAGAGCAGAGTCTACAAACACACAAGCAAAGCATGAGCCTGAGGGCTCCCATTTTTCCTGATCAGCACACAGGTCTGCAATTCCTAGGTTATATATGGTTTGTGTTCCAGACACGGGGGTGGGGGGGCATCGGGCGGGGCATGATAATAACACCCGGTTCCTTGAGTCCCCAGGGGGCTGCAGATGACATGTGGGAGAGTTGGCTGGCAGCCTAGGGCTCAGTCACCCTCACTCACCGGCCCCCTTGGCAGTTGTCCTTGGACAAAGAGCTAATTGACTTCGGCAGCTATGTGGTGGGCGAGACAACATCACGGGTCATCACACTGTCCAATATCGGCGGCTTAGGCACCAGATTCAAGTTTCTTCGTGCATCAGAGCCCTGCGACATGGGCTCCCACCTGATTCTGAAAACAGTGAGTGTGCTGCTGGTCTCAGCCCAGCATTCAGGTGTGCTGGATGCTCAGCATCCCCTCTGAGCTGGTGAGGGCCGGGTGGTGATGGGAGCCAGGTGCAGGAGAGGGGGGTGGACACTCTTGTCATCTCAGTAAAAGAGGTGGGGCTCTGCGTGGAGGACACCTAGGGCCACAAAGCTACAGACACGACGGGTAGCAGGACAGGACCCCTTAGAGCATGTGGCAGGGAAGAGGCATGGGCACCAGGACCCCCCTTCTTCTGGGGTACATGCTTCAACATAATCACAGTTACACAACCTAAAAACCACACTCCTGCCCTGTGTGTGCACCTTCCCCAAAGGTATGAGGTGAGCCTTTGTCCTTTTGTGGGATATATGACTAATGGAAAGAGCCTGGCACATGTGTTACCATGCACAGGGAACCAGGTTCAAACCCCACCCCCACCTACAGGGGTGAAACTTCACAAGCGTTGAAGTACTCTCCCCCCCCCCCCGTAGTCTTCCTTTAAATTTCTGTCTCTATCAAAACTATATCTATATGCATATGCATGCATACACACACATCTATCCATCCACCCACCAGGACTTATAGTAGATTCATAATACAGGCACTGAACCCCAGCAGTAACCCTGGTGACAATTTTTTAAATGAAAGGAGAGGGGAGAGAGGCAAAACAAAGCTAGGGCTCATAGGGACCAAAAGATAGCTCACCAGGTAGGGTGCCTGCCTTGTCATGCAGGTGGCCCAGATTCAAGCCCCAACACTACATGGAGGTGCCGTGACACGG
This sequence comes from Erinaceus europaeus, assembly GCF_950295315.1. Taxonomy (NCBI): domain Eukaryota; kingdom Metazoa; phylum Chordata; class Mammalia; order Eulipotyphla; family Erinaceidae; genus Erinaceus; species Erinaceus europaeus. The sequence continues at coordinate 78,844,160 of NC_080171.1, read as the reverse complement.
GGGTATGCTCCACTGCTGTGACATCTCTCCTGCTCTCTCTCAAGTAAAAGGAACAAAAACCTTAGCTTGGAACAATGAAAGTGTGAATGTGGAAGGCCACACATAGTACCATAAACAAATAAACAAGCATTCCAGGCCTCCAGGCACACAGGCAGAGAGAAAGGCAGAAGGTCCGAGTGAGTTTAGCCTTAGGCATCCCAGCCTTCAGAGGATATGAGCAAAGGGCTTCAGGAGGCAGCAGGAAGGGCCTGGGTAACAGCACAGTGCCAGCCGAACCCCCAGCTGAACCTCCTCCTGGGACAAACCATTGGGTCCCCAGAGTCCTGTGCATTCAGGAGAGGAGAGCCCACTGCCTGTAGTCCAGTGATCGCTCTCTGGGAGGCCTTCCAGAACTTGGGGGTCCAGGCAGGGTGCCCACCAATAAGAGGTCCCTGTCTTTTTCCTAGAGCAACATCTTCCCTTCTGAAGAAAGAGGCTTGTATGAAAAACCCCTCCCCAGCTTCTCTGAGCAGCTTGTGGAGGGCAACGAGTCCTCTATCCTGGAGGTGTTAAGCCAGAAGGAGTCTGGGAAGCAGTACAGCAAGGATGATGAGGACAGGCAGACTGGAGGTAAGGGGGCACCAGCCACAGGACCTTGGCCCCCACCCCAAGCTCACCCATCTGACAGCTGAGAGGAGGCCAGACTGAACAGGTGGTGGCCCTAAAAGGCAGCATTGGGGTGGTCCTTGCCCACCATTATCCTAGGTGCATTGAGGCACAGCATGTTGCCAGGGGGCTGGGTAGGTGCAGAATTTCTTTTTTTTTTTTTAATGTTTTATTATTTTTATTTATTTATTGGATAGACAGTCAGTAATTGAGAGGCCAGGGGGAGATAGGGAGAGAGAAAGAGAGACTTCTGCAGATTTGCTTCACTGCTCATGAAGCTTTTCCCCTGCAGGTGGAGGAGACCGGGGGTTCGAACCCCGGTCCTTGACATTGTAACATGTGCACTCAACCAGGTGCACCACTACCCAGCCCCCGGTGCAGAATTTCTTTTCTTTTCTTTTCTTTCCTTTTTTTTTTTTTAGCCAGAGCACTACTCATCTCTGGCTTATGGTGGTGCAGGAGATTGAACCTGGTATTTTGGAGCCTCAGGCATGAAATGTCTTTGCATAACCATTATGCTATTTACCCCCACCTGGTGCACAATTTCTCTAGGACTTTGTTTTTTGCTTTTTGTTTTATTTTTGTTTCTTTATTGGGGAATTAATGTTTTACATTCAACAGTAAATACAATAGTTTGTACATACATAACATTTCCCAATTTTCCATATAACAATACAACCCCCACTAGGTCTTCTGTCATGCTTCTTGGATCTGTATTCTCACACACCCCCACCACCCTAGAGTCTTTTACTTTGGTGTAATACACCAATTCCATTTCAGGTTCTACTTGTGTTTTCTCTTCTGATCTTGTTTTTCAACTTCTGCCTGAGAGTGAGATCATCCCATATTCATCCTTCTGTTTCTGACTTATTTCACTCAACATGATTTTTTCAAGGTCCATCCAAGATCGGCTGAAAATGGTGAAGTCACCTTTTTTACAGCTGAGTAGTATTCCATTGTGTATATATACCACAACTTGCTCAGCCACCCATCTGCTGCTGGACACCTGGGTTGCTTCCAGGTTTTGGCTATTACAAATTGTGCTGCCAAGAACATATGTGTACACAGATCTTTTTGGATGGATGTGTTGGGTTCCTTAGGATATATCCCCAGGAGTAGAATTGCAGGGTCATAGCGTAGGTCCATTTCTAGCCTTATGAGAGTTCTCCAGACGGTTCTCCACAGAGGTTGGGCCAATTTACATTCCCACCAGCAGTGCAGGAGGGTTCCTTTGACCCCACACCCTCTCCAGCATTTGCTGCTGTTACCTTTTCTGATGTATGACATTCTCACAGGAGTGAAGTGATATCTCATTGTTGTCTTTATTTGCATTTCTCTGACAATCAGAGACTTGGAGCATTTTTCATGTGTTTCTCAGCCTTTTGGATCTCTTCTGTGGTGAATATTCTGTCCAAGTCCTTCCCCCATTTTTGGATGGGGTTATTTGTTATCTTGTTGATGAGTCTGGCAAGCTCTTTATATATGTTGGTTATTAAACTCTTATCTGATGTATGGCATGTAAAGATCTTCTCCCATTCTGTGAGGGGTCTCTTGGTTTGGGTAGTGGTTTCTTTTGCTGTGAAGAAGCTTTTTAATTTGATGTAGTCCCATAGGTTTATACTTGCCTTAGTCTTCTTTGTAACTGGATTCGTTTCATTGAAAATGTCTTTAAAATTTATGCGGAAAAGAGTTCTGCCAATATTTTCCTCTAAGTATCTGATAGTTTCTGGTCTAACATCCAAGTCCTTGATCCACGTGGAATTTACTTTTGTATTTGGTGAAATACAGTGATTCAGTTTCATTCTTCTGCATGTTTCAACTCATTGTTTCCAACACCATTTGTTGAAGAGACTCTGCTTTCCCCATGTAATAGTCTGGGCCCCTTTGTCAAAGATTAGATGTCCATAGGTGTGGGGTTGTTCACTCTTTCGAAGAACCAACATTTACTTTCATTGATCTTTTGTATGGTTTTCTTATTTTCAATGTTATTGATTTCTGCCCTAACTTTAGTGATTTCTGTCCTTCTGGTTGCTTTAGGGTTCCTTTGTTGTTCTTCTTCTAGGTCTTTAAGATGTGCAATCAGGCTGTTTGTGCTTTCTTGTTTCCTAATGTGTGCTTGTATGTCTATGAACTTCCTTCTCAGTACTGCCTTAGCTGTGACCTAATATTTTGATAGCTGTATCTTCATTTTCAACTCTTGAACTCTTGAAGCATTTTGATTTCTTCCTTTCTTTCCTCTTTGACCCAGTAGTTGTTAAGGAGTGTACTGTTGAGCTTCCACATTTTGGGACTATTACTAATCTTTTGTTGATTGTTAAGTGTTAGTTTAATTCCACTGTGGTCTGAGAAGATGCTTGGGATGATTTCAATGCTCTTGAATTTGCTGATGCAGTCTTTGTGGCCTAACATATGATCTGTCCTTGAGAATGACCCATGTGGACTTGAGTAAAATGTGTATTCCAGTTTCTTGGGATGTATGACTCTGAAAATGTCCAACAGTTCTAGTTTATCTATCTCCTCATTTAGCTCCCTTATGTCTTTATTGATTTTCTGCCTGGATGATCTGTCAAGTTGAGAGAGTGGGGTGTTTAAGTCCCCTACTATGACTGTGTTGCTGTTAATATATTACTGTAGCTCTTTCAGTAGACATTTGATATATTTAGATGGCTTCTCATTGAGTGCATAGATGTTAATAATTGTTAGGTCCTCTTGATTGACTGATCCTCTGAGCATTAAGTAGTGTCCATTCCTATCTTTTTTAATCTTATCTATTTTAAAGTCTATCGTGTCAGTTATGAGAATAGCTGTTCCTGCCCCTTTTTTGTGGGCCATTGGCTTGTATGATAGTTTTCCATCCTTTCACTTTGAGTCTGTGTTTGTCTTGTTGAGTTAGGTGGGTTTCCTGTCGACAATATATTGTTGGGCTGTGTTTTCTGATCCATCTTCCTACACTGTGTCTTTTAATAGGTGAATTCAGGCCATTGACATTTATTGATATCAAAGATTGAAGATATTTTAATGCCATTCTTGTAGAGTTTTAGAGTGTTCTGATATATGGCATATTTATTTCTGATATGGTCTATTTATAGAAGACCTTTCAGAACTTCTTTAAGGGCAGGCTTGGTGATAGTTGATTCCTTCAGCTGTTGCTTGTTTGAGAAGGTCTTTATGCCTCCATCTAGTCTGAATGACAGTCTAGCAGGATACAGTATTCTTGGTTGACAGCCTTTCTCATTGAATACTCGATAGATATCTTGCCATTCTCTTTTGGCCTGTAGTGTCTGTGTGGAGAAGTCTGCTGCTAACCTTATGGGATTTCCTCTGTAGGTGACTCTTTGTTTTTCTCTTGGAGCCTTCAGGATCTTTTTTTTTTTAATATTTATTCCTTTTGTTGCCCTTGTTATTTTATTGTTGTAGTTGTTGTTATTGATGTCATTGTTGTTGGATAGGACAGAGAGAAATAGAGAGAGGAGGGGAAGACAGAAAGGGGGAGAGAAAGATAGACACATGCAGACCTGCTTCACCGCTTGTGAAGTGACTCCCCTGCAAGTGAGGATCCGGGGGCTTGACCAGGATTCTTCCGCCAGTCCTTGTGTTTTGTGCCACCTGTGCTTAACCCACTGCGCCAGCGCCCAACTCCCAGGATCCTTTCTTTATCCTTATTCCTTTCCATTCTAAATTTGATGTGTCTTGGTGTCTTTAAGTCTGGGTTAATTCTGTTTGGGAACCTCTTGGGCTTCTTGAACCTTTATGTCTTTGATATTGTCTAAACTAGAGAAATTTTCAGCTATTATGACCTCAAGAATGCTTTCTTCTTCTCCCTCTCTTTCTTCCTTTGGTAAGCCAATAATGCATATATTGTTTCTTTTGAATTCATCCCATAGGTCTCTGTTATTTTTTTCAGTATCTCTTAATCTCTTTTTCAGATCTCTTACTTCTTTTTTGGTTGTCTCTAATTCATCCTCTGTCTTCTTAATTCTGTCTTCAGCCTCATTGATTCTATTCTCTCTCCCCTCTACTGTTTGCTCTAGTTCATCAATTTTGTTACCCTGTTCTGATACTGTTTTAGCTTGTTCAGCTAGTTGTATTCGTAGCTCAGCTATTTCAGCTTTCAGTTCTCTAATAACCTTGAGATATTTTGTGTTTTCTTGCAGAGTCTCATTTGTTGTTTCTGTTCTTGATGACAATTCTTTCAAACCCTTTACTCACTCCTGTGATCATTTCCTTAACTGGTGTTTCGATGTTGACCTCATCATTTTGTGCTTAATCCTTTGGGGGGCTTTTTAGCTGAACTCTTGTCCTGGTTCATTTATCCAATATTTCCTCTTGTTGGTTTAACCATTTTATATATTACATTATGAGTTCCCTCTCTCAGTACTTTTCAAATGACTGATCACTCTTATCTGGATTGACTTGTGTCTAAGTAAGGTACTTAAAGAGTTCACAGTTGTGGAAATTAACAGTTGTTTCAATATTATTTCAATCCCTGATTTGGAGCTCAGTGGCTTAAAAGCCTCTTTTGTTCTTTTTCTTCCCTGTAGGCTATGGGAGCCTGAGGGCTTTTAAACTATAAATAGGCTTCTTAGCTTAATCCCTCACTCCTGACCAAGAGATAAAGCAGGGTGTGGCAGAGATAATCCAGTGGTTATGCAAAGAGACTTTCACAGCCCCACTGTTATGCCACTAAGGTATAGGCCTTCTCCTGAGTTTCCTGGTTAGTTCTATGTCCCCTGGTGTCAGTCCAGGGCCTCCCTGCCGCTGCTCCAGATTCTGAAGGCAGTAGCAATTGAGACTCAGAGTTGCATTTGGTGAGTCTCCGGGGAGTCCTCTCCTCCCTTCAGCTGTCCCCTTGTTGGTGGAACAGACTAGAGGTAGTGTCTCAACTAATAAACTGCCGGACTATTACCAGCCACTTAATCTCTCCTTAGGCTCCTCTCTGTCCACCAGCCACATGTGTTTGCACTCACTGGTGATTTAGTGGGTTCCTGAAGTCATTCTAGTCCTGTCTTATTGCGGTCCCAGGTAGTCTCCTTTCTAGGACTTTGTTTTTTAACCCACTTTATTGGGAAGTTAATGGTTCACAGTACTGTTGATAACACATAGGTACAACCTCTCATCTCCCCGTGATAGGTGTCTGCAAGACACTCTCATCCCCAATCCAGGTCATTTTCCCCCATCCTGCACTAGGACCCCAGTACCCTTCCATCCTCTCCCTTTTCCCTCTTCACCTGAATCCCCTGCTGTAGTGCAGTACACTACACCCAATCCAAGTTTCACATTGTTTTCCTTTTCATTCAGGACTTTGATTTTTAATAATAATAAGAAAAAAATCATCTTTTTGAAAGTAGTGATATTTTCTAGAACCAGGGTTGGGCTGGCTAGGACAAAGATCCATCCAGCAGAGGGAGCCCAGTGCACGCTGGCACTTCAGCCCCCACAGCCAGTGCCTGGGGCAGATCTTGACCCAGGAGGACCTCACATAGGAATGTCCATCTCTTCCAGATGGAGAGGTGCCTGGCCCCACCGTTTTGACAGTGCCTGTTGAAGAGGAAAAAGCAGAGATCTCACTGGGAGAGGTCAGCAGACCCCAGCTTTCCATCGCCCATCTTTCTTTAGTCAGTGGTCCTGACCCCTGACCCCAAGGGGTTCTTCCACTGGACCAGAGCCAGACTAGAACCTGACTAGGCTTGTCTGACCACTGGGGAGTACAGTCTGCCATCTAAGCTGGCACCAGGGAACCACAGTCCCACATAAAATCTGGTACGGGGGGGGGGGGGGTCGGGCAGTGGCGCAGTGGGTTAAGTGCAAGTTGCGCAAAAGTGCAAGGATTGGCGTAAGGATCTCGGTTCGAGCCCTCGGCTCCCCACCTGCAGGGGAGTCGCTTCACAGGTGGTGAAGCAGGTCTGCAGGTGTCTATCTTTCTCTCCCCCTCTCTGTCTTCCCCTCCTCTCTCCATTTCTCTCTGTCCTATCCAACAATGAACAACATCAACAATGGCAATAATAATAACCACAACGAGGCTACAACAACAAGGGCAACAAAAAGGGGAAAAAATGGCCTCCAGGAGCGGTGGATTCATGGTGCAGGCACCGAGCCCAGCAATAACCCTGGAGGAAAAAAAAAAAAGCAAAAAAAAAGCTGGTACCCGGGGGTCGGGCTGTAGTGCAGTGGGTTAAGCGCACATGGCACAAAGCACAAGGACCAGCTTAAGGACCCTGGTTCAAGCCCTGGCTCCCCACCTCAGGGTAGTCACTTCACAGGCGGTGAAGCAGGTCTCAGGTGTCTATCTTTCTCTCCTCTTCTTTGTCTTCCCCTCCTCTCTCCATTTCTCTCTGTCCTATCCAACAACGACAACAACAATAAAACAAGGGCAACAAAAGGGAAAATAAATTTAAAAATAAAAAAAAAAAAGAAGCTGGTAACCAACACAAGGAGAAGAATGATTGTCGGGCATTCTTGGCTGTGCATGTGTGCGTTCATGTGTGTGCAGAATGTGCAGTCCATGGTGGGCACAGTGGGAGCCCCTCATGTCCCACTGGCATCTCTCTTGCTGTACAGATAACAGAGGGTGAGGTCGCCCCCTTCTCCTCCATCAAAGTGCCCATCATATTCACGCCCATCACCCCAGGATCAGTCCACACCAGGTTCAAGGTGGTGTTTAAGAACCAGCAGTGCCCAACAGTAAGTATCCTGCAGCCTCATGTACTGGACCACAACACAGAGCCTCCCTGGGCTGGGTATCCTCGCCCTCGCTCCCTCCCCACAAGGCTCTGTAGGGGAACTCTGCTGCCCACGCTTGACAGGTGGGGGTGTGGAGGGGCGATCCCAGAACCAGCACCCATGAACACACATGTGCATATAAGGTGGTGCTTGGACCCACTCAGTCTTCATTCCTAGGTGCCTTTTTTTTTTTTAAATAAGATAGAAACTAAGAGGAGGAGAAGATAGAGAGGGAGAGGGGGCCGGACAGTAGCGTAGCGGGTTAAGCACACAAAGCAAGAAGCCAAGAGCTGGTGCAAGGATCCCGGTTTGAGCCCCCCCACACTCCCTACCTTCAGGGGGGTCACTTCACAAGTGGTGAAGCAGGTCTGTAGGTGTCTATCTTTCTCTCCCCCTCTCTATCTTCTCCTCCTCTCTGGATTTCTCTCTGTCCTATCCAACAACAATAACAGCAATGACAATAATAACAACAACAATAACTATAAACACCAAGGACAACAAAAGGGGGGGAAATGGCCTCCAGGAGCAGTAGATTTGTAGTGCAGGCACTAAGCCCCAGCAATAACCCTGGAGGCAAAAAAAAAAAAAAAAAAGATAGAGAGGGAGAAAGATAGACACCTCAGACCTGCTTCACCACTTATGAAGCAACATACCCACCCCCCCCACAGGTGGGGAGCCAGGCACTCAAACTTTGCACAGGTCCTTGTGCTTAGTACTATGTGTGCTTAATCCAGTGCTCCGCTACCCAGCCCCCTCTTTTTTGCCTTCAGATAGAGGCAGAGACACAGAGAGGGGGAGACAGAAAGAGAGACATTACCCCACTGCCCTGTGCTTGTGAGACTTCTCCTTTGGGTAGGGCTCCCATCTGGTGGCTGGGGGCGGAAATGGGGTCCTCACACTTGGTGAAGTTTGCACTGTACAAAAACTCTGCTTTCTCTTCCATCAGCAATCTCTCCCCTTTCCATCCCTCATAATCCCAAGTGAATCTCTTTTTTCACATGGAAGGAAGAAAACACTCCATAATCACTGCTACCCTCAGCTAGATGCCCTCCTCCAACACTTCTTTTTGACCAAATTAAAATGCAACTTGGGAGCCCTTGTATTTGCACTATCTTGTCCTCCTCCTCATTAATTATTAGCATTTCCCCCAATGTGCCCTGCCCCACCAGCACAACACCCACATTTTGTCATGTGTATGCTGTGCCTGTGCTCCCTTTTAATTACCTCCTCTTCTCCAGGCACCCTCTGCTGCCAGATAGGAATGACTCTACAGGGGTTGGTGTTGAGGAATAGGATGATTCTTTAGATCAGGGCCCAAGGTGCCATCAATCCTAAGTATCTCTAAAATAGCACAAGGGTTCATGTGCCAAAGAACTGGCTACTAACTACACAGTGGTCCCCAGTGTTCCACACTGCCATGCAGTCCCCCACAATCCCCACAGTCCCCCAACACTGTCCCACAGTGCCCTATTGAACCCCACATCACCCTGTAATACCCCCACAGGGCTCTGATAAACCTGCACCTGGTTTCTTGTATAATCTAAGTATCCCCCGCACCACAGACTGTGGGAAGGGAAGCAGCCACCTCTTCAATGTCCCTATCTAGTCCTGGAGGCTGCTTTCTTTATGGCAGGGTCTCCACCCATCACAGGGTGCTGGCAGAAGGCATGCAGAGTCCAAAATTCACTGCTGTAGTGTTAGCACAATGACCCCTGTCCAGCTTCCTCCAGGTATATGCCCCAGCACCAGGGCTCTGACCTACCAGGGGCCTGCCCAGTCCAATGGGAGCTGAAGGGCACACACACACACACACCCGAAACCTTCCCTCCACTTACCCTTCGCAGCTCCCAATGTCCAGGATTCAGGATTTCTCTGGGAGACGATAGTGGCTTGGTCCAAGAGAAAGAGTCCCTACTCTCTTTCCTGGTCTCTCCCAGACTCTGTGCTTCTGTTCCCTGTTAGTTCTGTGGGCCAGGACAGGTATACTGGGCAGTGTTTTAGGACAATGTGGGGTGCAGGGGGACTTCAGGGCAGTTTTGATGCTTCAACCTTCTATTGGAGTACCATGAGGTAGTAAGTGACAATGTGGGTTTCCCTGGGCTATAGAGTCTTGTGGATCTGTCAGTGCAGGGTACCAGGGAGCACTGTGAAAGTTATGTGATCTTCTGTAATAAAGAGTTTATTTTTTTAATATTTTATTTATCTTAATGAAAGAAACAGAAAAATCAGAGCACTGCTCAAGCTCTGGCTTATGGTGGTGCTGGGGATTGAACCTGGGACCTCAAAGCCTCAGTCATGAAAGTTTTACAGAACTATTATCCATATCCCCAGCCCTGTAATAAAAGTTTATTTTAAAGATTGTGGAAGGGATAGGAGGAGAGAGAGACAGAGACAGAGAGGGAACTAGACATCACTCGTACATGTGCTGCCTGGGATCAAAATTGGGCCTCATGTTTGAGAGTCCAGTACTTTATGCTTTGTACCTCCTCCCACACTACAAAAAAGGTGTCAAATACTTGAAGCTGTGTGATGAGTACATGACATTCATTACACCATTCTACTTCTGTTGTTTTGTTTTCTTTTACCTCCCGGGTTATCACTGGGGCTCAGTGCCTGCACTACAAATCCACTGCTCCTGGCGGCCATCTTTTTTCCATTATTGTTGTTGTTGTTGTTGCTGCTGCTGCTGCTGTTGGATATGACAGAGAGAAATTGAGAAGGGAGGAGTACACAGGGGGAGAGAAAGATAGACATCTGCAGACCTGCTTCACACCTTCAGGTGGGGAGCTGGGGCTCAAACCTGGATCCTTGCACAGGTCCTTGCTCTCTGCACTTTGGGTGCTTAACCTGGTGTGCTACTGCCCAGCCCCCACCATTCTACATTTTTATGTATGACTTTTATTTAATCATGAAGGGAGCTTTTTAAGGTAGGACATAGCTCCCCTGGCAGAATGTATAGCTGACTAGACATGAAGCCCTCGGTTGTGAACCACAGCACTGGAAGGAGCCCCCCAGATGGTAGGACTGTACTGTGGTGTCTCTCCCTCTCTCTGCCCTTCTCTATGATGTGAAAAGAACAGAACTCTAAAGGCAACCAATGGTGATAATCTGTAACCATGGCAGAAGCCTGGCCCCACCATGGAGCCTGCACTAGCACTGCCTGGGGAGACACTCCTGACTTGCATGTCTCTGTTCAGCTGTATTTTGGTGCCACTGGCGTCGCTATTGATGTGCCAGTCTGGGTGCCAAAGCCCAACGTGGACCTCAAGATCTGCATGTATGATCGCCTGTACCAGGACTCCATCCTTGTCCACACACGGTGAGTCCTGGTCCAGGAGAGTTGTGACTGTGGAGATTATGGGGTGCCCTGGGTGCTGGCCAACCCCCTAAACTGGTCACAGGAGACAGGGGAGAACCAGAATTACAGAAATCTGGGAAGACACAGCACTGCTGGTGGGCAATGAGGTGGGGGCAAAGCCAGGGACCTGGGAGCAGTGTTTCCAGAAACTGACAATGACAGGAGCCTCCAGAGGGTATGCTCTACCCACTTTGGAATGCCATACCCCAGGACTAAGCCTTGCTTCTTGGCCAGTTTTGTCTTAGGTTCTGTTTATGGTTTGTTGTCTAGCAGCCAAAAAGCTGAATGGGCATATTTGCTTTGTGATGCTTTTTTCCCCCCAAATATATATATATTTTTATTTTGAATGGAGACAGAGAAGTTGAGAGGTAAGGGGGAAGATTCAGAGGGAGAGAGAGAGGGAGACGGAGAGGGAGAGAGAGAGAGAGAGAGACCTGCTACACTGCTCCACCACTTATGAAGCTTCCCCCCCTTGCAGGGACTTAAACCCTGATCCTTAAAGTATTGTGTGCACTCAACTAGTTGTGTCACTGCCCAGCCCCTGTGCAGAACCTGAAGCTTCTTGGAAGTGCAGCAGGCATGTGGCCACAGCAGCGGGACTATGAGGGAAAGGTTAGCACTCTCACAGCTGCTGTCCTGTATCCCTTGGTGCATCAGGTCAAAAGTGGCTCTGCGCCTGAAGCTGGAAGTGTGCAAGGAGCTCAGAGACCACATCGAGCTCTTGCCGGAGACAGGCTACATCCAGGCCCTGTCGTCCTATTCTGTGCAGCTCAAGTTCAAGCCTCGGTAAGCACCAGAGACTGCCTTCCTCTCAGACATGAGCTCTCCCTTCTTTGGATTTTCGTCTGGTATTTCTTTAACAATGGGAACTTCTTTTCCTTTTGTTTTTTATTAAGATTTAAATTGGGGGGAATCGGGGTGGTAGGTAGCGCAGCAGGTTAAGCACAAGTGGCGCAAAGCACAAGGAACAGTTAGGATCCCAGTTCAAGCCCTCGGCTCCACACCTGCGGGGAGTCGCTTCACAGGCATTGAAGCAGGTCTGCAGGTGTCTCTCTGTCTCCCCTTTCTCTCTCAGTTTCTCTCCGTCTCTATCCAATAACAAATTTAAAAATCTTAAATAAAAATTAAATTTGGGAGTCCAATGGTAGCACAATGGGTTAACTGAAGGTGGCACAAAGCGCAAGGACCGATGTAAGGATCCTGGTTCAAGCCCTGGGTTCCCCACCTGCAGGGGAGTTGCTTCACAGGCGGTGAAGCAGGTCTGCAGGTGTCTACCTTTCTCTCCCCCTCTGTCTCCCCTCCTCTCTCCATTTCTCTCTGTCCTATCCAAAAACAAGGACATCAATAACAGGAACAATAATAACAATAAAACAACAAGGGCAACAAAAAGGAATAAATAAATAAATATTTTTAAAATAAAATTTTAAAATTTAAATTTTTTAACTTGTTTTTATAAGCTACTTTTTTTTTCCTCCAGGGTTATCACTGGGGATGCCTATACCACTTTGTTGCCATTGTTGCTGTTGTTATTGTTGTTGTTGTTGATAGGACAGAGTGAAATCAAGAGAGGAGGGGAAGACCGAGAAGGAGAGATACAATCAACAATATTTATACCCCTTTCCTATATTAGGGAGCTACTCTCTTTCCTGATCCAGCTTTCTGGTCCTTCTTCCAGTCATGACATCATCTCCCCAGACAATAATTAGGATCCACCTGCATATCAGATTTCAGGCTCATGGAAAAACAAACAAACAAAAACTAGTGTAGCCACAGGCCCTTTGGAATATAACTAAAACATGCCTGCTAGCTATCTACAAAATGGAGAAAAAAAAACCCCAACTCTTTATCTGAATTATTCCAGCCTTTAGGTCCATGATTGGTCAACAATTTGTTTGGCTTTGTATGTTTTTGTTTGTTTTGTTTTGTTTTATATTTATTTGTTTGTTTTCCCTTTTGTTGCCCTTGTTGTTTTTCATTGGTGTTGTAGTTGTTGTTATTGATATCATTGTTGTTAGATAGGACAGTGAGAAATGGAGAGAGGGGGAGAGAAAGACACCTGCAGACCTGCTTCACCGCCTGTGAAGTGATTCCCCTGCAGGTGGGGAGCCGGGGGCTCGAACGGGGACCTTTATGCCAGTTCTGGCTTTGTATGTTAACTCTCTTTTCAACCACCAGGTTCCAGATGCTAGCATGATGCCGACCAGACTTCCCTGGACAGACAACCCCAGAGCCCTTCCCCACTAGGAAAAGAGAGAGGCAGGCTGGGAGTACAGATCGACCTATCAATGCCCATGTTCTGTGGGGAAGCAATTACAGAAGCCAGACCTTCCACCTTCTGCATCCCACAATGATCTTGGGTCCATACTCCTAGAGGGTTAAAGAATAGGAAAGCTATCAGGGGAGGGGATGGGATACGGAGTTGTGGTGGGAATTGTATGGAATTGTACCCTTCTTAATGTATGGTTTAATCATTGTTTCCTTTTTATAAATAAAAAATTTTAAAAAGAGGGGGGGATAAAGACACCTGCAGACCTGTTTCACCGCTTGTGATGTGACACCCCCCCCTTGCAGGTGGGGAGACAGGGGCTCCAACCGGGATCCTTATGCTGGTCCATGCGCTTAGCGCTATGTGTACTTATCCCACTGCGCTACCGCCCCGCCCCACCATTTCTTTTCTTTTTTTAATATTTTATTTATTTATTTATTTATTAATGAGAAGGATAGGAGGAGGGAAGGACAGAGAGGGGGAGAGAGAGGGAGAGGGAGAGGGAGAGGGAGAGGGAGAGAACCAGATAAATCATTCTGGTACATGTGCTTCCTGAGCTCGAACTCAAGACCATGCTTGAGAGTTCAGTATCATATCCACTGCACCACATCCCAGACCACCGCCATTTCTTTTTTTGTGATTAGTAGTTATTTGCTGCAAAATTCCAGCAACCACACCACACCCACCACCAAAATTCTTTTTTTTTTAATTTTTATTTATAAAAAGGAACACTGGTGGGGGGTCAGGCGGTAGCGCAGTAGGTTAAGCGCACATGGTGCAAAACGCAAGGACTGATATAAGGATCCTGGTTCAAGCCCCCAGCCCCCCCTGCAGGGGAGTCACTTCACAGGTGGTGAAGCAGGTCTGCAGGTGTCTGTCTTTCTCTCGCCCTCTCTGTCTTCCCCTCCTCTTTCAATTTCTCTCTGTCCTATCCAACAACCATATCCATAACAACAATAATAAAAATAACCACAACAACGATAAAAAATAAATAAATAACAGGGAGTTGGGTGGTAGCACAGCGGGCTAAGCACTCATGGCGCAAAGCACAAGGACCGGCAAGGACCAGCGTGAGGATCCCGGTTCGAGCCCCCGGCTCCCCACCTGGAGGGGAGTCACTTCACAGGCGGTGAAGCAGGTCTGCAAGTGTCTTTCTCTCCCCCTCTCTGTCTTCCCCTTCTCTCTCCATTTCTCTCTGTCCTAACAATGATGACATCAATAACAACAAAAATAATAACTATAACAACAATGAAAAACAAGAGCAACAAAGGGAAAAAATAAATATAAAAGAAAATATTTTTTAAAAAGGTTGAGATATTCAGTTTTCCCCTCTCATATTAAGTAGTGATTTATATGACTACAAATGAATAGGAGAGTACATAAACAACATTCCCACCACCAAAAACTGTGTCCCATCCCATCCTCCCCCACCCCCCCAACCCCTACCGATTAAGCTGAACATCCACCCTGAACCCAGAGATTTTTTACTTTGGTGCCCTACTTCACCACCAAAATTCTGTACCCCCAGTCTCCCCATGATAACCAACCTCATTATTAGAAAGCCTTAGAGATAATTTATTTACTTTTGGTATTTTCTTTCTTTCTCTCTTTTTTACAAGATCACATGTTTAAGTTGTCTATATTCCACATGTGTTAAACCATCTGGTAATTGTCTTTCACCTCTTTGCTTATTTTGCTAAGTATAATCACCTCAAATTCCTGACTGCAGAGTAGTATTCCACAGATTATATACCCCATAACTTCTTTTATTAGTATATTTATTTATTTTATTGCCACTAGGATTATCACTGGAGCTCGGTGCTGGCTCAACAAATCCACCACTCCCAGAAGCCATCTTTTTCTTTCTATTTTACTTGACAGGACAGAGAGAAATTGAGAGGGGAAGAGTAGAGAGAGAAGGGTAGATAGAGAAAGAGAGACACCTGCAGGCCTGCTTCACTGCTCGTGAAACATCCCCCTACAGGTGGGGCACCGGGACTTGAACCCAGGTTCTTGTACATGATAATATGTGTGCTTAACCAGGTGTGCCACTGCCTGGCCCCTATTTACTTTATTGTATTTTTATTTTTTATTATATTTTTTATTTGGGGGTTAATGATTTACAGCATATTTGTCTATATATGTGTAAGGTTTCCCAGTTCTGTGTAACTGGTGTCTGCTACATATTCTTTTTTTTAAAATATTTATTTATTTATTTATTCCCTTTTGTTGCCCTTGTTGTTTTATTGTTGTAGTTATTATTGTTGTTGTCGTTGATGGATAGGACAGAGAGAAATGGAGAGAGGAGGGGAAGACAGAGAGGAGGAGAGAAAGATAGACACCTGCAGACCTGCTTCACCGCCTGTGAAGTGACTCCCCTACAGGTGGGGAGCCGGGGTTCGAACCGGGATCCTTATGCCGGTCCTTGTGCTTTGCGCCACCTGCGCTTAACCCGCTGCGCTACAGCCCGACTCCCATATTCTACATATTCTTATCCCCCCATCAAGGACGCCAAGCCACCTCTGCCCCCTAGACTCCTTATTCTATTCCTCCCCAGTGTCCCCTACTTTGGTGCAGTATATTTATTTTTTTTTAATAATTTATTTCTTTATTGGGGAATTAATGTTTTACATTCAACAGTAAATACAATAGTTTGTACATGCATAACATTCCCCAGATTCCCATTTAACAACACAACCCCCACTATGTCATTCATCATCTTTCATGGACCTGTATTCTCCCCACCCACCCACCCACCCCCGAGTCTTTTACTTTGGTGTAATACTCCAATTCCATTTCAGGTTCGACTTGTATTTTCTTTTCTAATCTTGTTTTTCAACTTCGGCCTGAGAGTGAGATCATCCCATATTCATCCTTCTGTTTCTGACTTATTTCACTCAACATGATTTTTTCAAGGTCCATCCAAGATCGGCTGAAAACGGTAAAATCACCATTTTTTTACAGCTGAGTAGTATTCCATTGTGTATATATACCACAACTTGCTCAGCCACTCATCTGCTGCTGGACACCTGGGTTGCTTCCAGGTTTTGGCTATTACAAATTGTGCTGCCAAGAACATACGTGTACACAGATCTTTTTGGATGGATGTGTTGGGTTCCTTAGGATATATCCCCAGGAGTAGAATTGCAGGGTCATAGCGTAGGTCCATTTCTAGCCTTCTGAGAGTTCTCCAGACTGTTCTCCACAGAGGTTGGGCCAATTTACATTCCCACCAGCAGTGCAGGAGGGTTCCTTTGACCCCATACCCTTTCCAGCATTTGCTGCTGTTACCTTTTCTGATGTATGACATTCTTCCAGGAGTGAAGTGATATCTCATTGTTGTCTTGATTTGCATTTCTCTGACAATCAGAGACTTGGAGCACTTTTTT
Organism: Erinaceus europaeus; assembly: GCF_950295315.1. NCBI lineage: Eukaryota > Metazoa > Chordata > Mammalia > Eulipotyphla > Erinaceidae > Erinaceus > Erinaceus europaeus. Next base: position 78,827,782 of record NC_080171.1, on the reverse strand, counting down.
ATGTGTTTCTCGGCCTTTTGGATCTCTTCTGTGGTGAATATTCTGTCCAAGTCCTCCCCCCATTTTTGGATGGGGTTATTTGTTCTCTTGTTGTTGAGTCTGGCAAGCTCTTTATATATGTTGGTTATTAAACTCTTATCTGATGTATGGCATGTAAAGATCTTCTCCCATTCTGTGAGGGGTCTCTTGGTTTGGGTAGTGGTTTCTTTTGCTGTGAAGAAGCTTTTTAATTTGATGTAGTCCCATAGGTTTATACTTGCCTTAGTCTTCCTTGTAATTGGATTCGTTTCATTGAAAATGTCTTTAAAATTTATGCGGAAAAAAGTTCTGCCAATATTTTTCTCTAAGTATCTGATAGGTTCTGGTCTAACATCCAAGTCCTTGATCCACTTGGAATTTACTTTTGTATTTGGTGAAATACAGTGATTCAGTTTCATTCTTCTCCATGTTTCAACCCATTGTTTCCAACACCATTTGTTGAAGAGACTCTGCTTTCCCCATGTAATAGTCTGGGCCCCTTTGTCAAAGATTAGATGTCCATAGGTATGGGGCCTCATTTCTGGGCTCTCAGTTCTATTCCACTGGTCAGTGTGTCTGTTCATGTTCCAGTACCAAGCAGTTTTGATGACAATGGCCCTATAATACAGTTTGAAATCTGGGAGTGTGATGCCTCTGGTTCTGTTCTTTTTTCTCAAGATTGTTTTGGCAATTCTAGGTCTTTTCTGGTTCCAGATGAACATTTGTAGCATTTTGTTGGTATGCATGAGACCCCTTCTGCTTCATTTGGTTTAAATCCCCCCTGCTTAACACTATTCTATTTACATAACCACTTCATTCTATTTATATAACCGCTGTTAACAAGCACCTCCCTCCAGGGCATTGGTTCAATCCCCACTGTTTCATGATATGTTTTTGCTCCACCCCCCTCCTTGTCACACCCTGATCCTCTCCTTGTCACACACTGATTGTCACCAGTCACTTTTCTCTCCACCCTCTCTATGTCACACCCTGTTTCCACCCTACTTGGCAAGTATATATAAAGACAGCATTGTGAGTTTTACAGTACTGTACTTTGAGTTTAGCTTAGCTCATCTTAGATTGTGCTGCGTCCTGCATGAATAAAGAGATACTGCCTACAGCTCAACCATGAATCCCTGGTCGTCTGTTACCCGCCCGTGAAGCTAGCCCGGCAAAAACAACATAACCCGGCGAAAACAACATATGGCGCCTGAACAGGGACTGAAATAAGCCCTGAAACATGGACCGGCATCAACGTGGGACCCTACCCACCCATCGTCCAGATAAGTAAACTTGGCTACCCATCCACCATGGGTTGCCTTTCTACTTATGAAGAGGTTTGTCAAAGCCTCTACTGTTTCATCATGAGATAGTTAGTCTGTCTCTGGAACATTTTACTCTGGGCTACATTTCGGTTCCCTGACCGGGAACTTTGGTTTCTTATGACCGGGATCATAGAGCTTGGGAGATGCACGGAGATTTCTCCTTGGACTTTCTGGATTCCCTCTCCCATGTTTCCTGAGGAAAAGGACTACATTTTGCTCCGGGCCACAATTTGGTTCTTTATGACTGTGATCATAGAACTTGGGATATGCATGGGGATTTCCCCTGGGACTTTCTGGACTTCTTCTCGAATGTTTCCCATGGAGAAGGACTACTCTAATTTGAGGAGCATTCTCGAGTACCCTGGCAGTTCCCAAGTATGGAGACACGTGGTTAGTTCTACTCTCCTGATTGGATTCTTTCTTCGATGGGAAGACGCTTTTAAAAATGGGTGCCTGAAGCAATCCAGCAGGAACAGTCAGAAACACCCTAAATGGAATTTCGAGGACCTTTTTGGACTAGGTCGCCCTCCGGGGATTCTTAATCCTACATGGTGAGATCTTGATAATCTGGTTCAAGTTGCGTTTCATAAGAGAATGATTTGAATGACTGAATTTTTGTTTGACATTGACTTAAAAAAAAATGCTGGACGCAGCCATGATTTCTAGAGACATCCAGAAACAATCCAAAAATTGTTTTTTCCCTCCTTTGATTTCTCTTTTACGTCTTGACATGAATCTGAAACGTTTAATCCTGAAAACTGTATGAGTTATGGGTGGGGCAGATAGTGCAATGATTATGTTAATTATTCTCATGCCTGAGGCTTTTAATTGTGGTTCTTCTGTTTACCTTTCCACATTGTATTGAGTTTAAACTGTTTAAACAACCTTAAAATCATACTAGAAACGACTTCCAATTATAATGGAGTTATCAATTGTAGTAAACTTCTAATCTGCTACAAGTTTTGTTTGACAAGTAAGTGAATTTCAGCTGTCAAGTCTTCACATGAAAAAGCATCTACTCAAATGGAATTCCTGGAAATCCATTTGGATCCGGTTCTCTGACATCGCCCCCGGAAACCAATGATGAAACCTGGCACGACATGAAGAAACAGATTCACAGACTCCAAAGCTCACTCTCTACAGAAAAGCAGAATTCTGGTGGCCGACATTCCCCATCGAGACAGACGTGCAGCGTTTCATCCTTTGACATTTTCGTCTGTGGTCAGCTACTTTGGACTGACAACTCCATCGGACTTACTGGTACACACAGCTGTGTTTCTCAAAGACTAACTTCAGCCAATTGCCTTGAGACTTTATAGACCATGTCCCCTCGCCTGCAGGCTCTGTCCCAGAGGCAGAAAACTCCCCCTCCTTATTAGGTTATGCCCACAGAGGCATGAAGCGCCCCAAGAGGCAAGAGATGCCCACAGAGGCAAGAATCGCCCTTTGAGGCAAGAGATGCCCCCAGAGGCATGAAGCACTCCCAGAGGCAAGAAATGCCCTTTCGCCTGCTAGGCCTTGCCCTTTGAGGCAAGAAAAGCTCCACTAGTTATTGCTGCTCGCCTATTTTGTTTTCCATGTCATATGCCAGTTCTTTTGAAAACGCCTGTACAATATACATTTCTGTTCACCCCGCAATGGCCATTAGTTAAAAAGAAAGGGGGAATTGTTGGTATGCATGAGACCCCTTCTGTTTCATTTGGTTTAAATCCCCCCTGCTTAACACTATTCTATTTACATAACCACTTCATTCTATTTATATAACCGCTGTTAACAAGCACCTCCCTCCAGGGCATTGGTTCAATCCCCACTGTTTCATGATATGTTTTTGCTCCACCCCCCTCCTTGTCACACCCTGATCCTCTCCTTGTCACACACTGATTGTCACCAGTCACTTTTCTCTCCACCCTCTCTATGTCACACCCTGTTTCCACCCTACTTGGCAAGTATATATAAAGACAGCATTGTGAGTTTTACAGTACTGTACTTTGAGTTTAGCTTAGCTCATCTTAGATTGTGCTGCGTCCTGCATGAATAAAGAGATACTGCCTACAGCTCAACCATGAATCCCTGGTTGTCTGTTACCCACCCGTGAAGCTAGCCCGGCGAAAACAACATAACCCGGCGAAAACAACAGCATTTGTTCTATTCTCCTAAAAAATGTGCTTGGGATCTTGATGGGGATAGCATTAAATTTGTAGATGGCTCTGGGTAATATATTCATTTTGATGATGTTAATTCTACCAACCCATGAACAAGGAATATCTTTCCACTTCTTTGTGTCTTTTTCAATTTCTTTGAGTAGTGACTCATAATTTTCAGTATACAAGTCTTTCACTTCTTTGGTTAGGTTTACTACTAGATATTTTATTGTTTTTGTTGCTATAGAAAAAGGAACTGATTTCTGGATTTCAATTTCTTCTAACTTAGTGTTTGCATAGAGGAATGCCACTGACTTTTGAATGTTAATTTTATAGCCTGACACATTACTGTATTGCCTGATGATTTCCAAAAGCTTCTTGCTAGATTCCTTAGGTTTTTCCATGTATACTATCATGTCATCTGCAAATAAGGAGAGTTTGACTTCTTCTCTTCCAATCTGTATTCCTTTAATTCCTTGCTCCTGCCTGATTGCTATGGCAAGAACTTCCAACACTATGTTGAATAGTAATGGTGATAGTGGGCAGCCCTGTCTAGTACCTGATCTGAGGGGAAATGCTTCCAGTTTTTCACCATTGAGTATGATGTTGGCTGTAGGTTTGCTATATATAGACTCCACTATCTTCAGGAATTTTCCATCTATTCCCATTTTTTGTAGTGTTTTGATCATAAAGGGATGTTGTATTTTGTCAAAGGCTTTCTCTGCATCTATTGATATGACCATGTGGTTTTTGGTCTTGCTTTTGTTGATGTGGTGGATCACATTGATTGATTTACGTATATTAAACCAACCTTGCATGCCTGGGATAAACCCCACTTGGTCATGATGAACAATCTTTTTGATATACTGCTGTATCCCGTTGGCTAGAATTTTGTTCAATATTTTCGCATCTATGTTCATCAGAGATATTGGTCTGTAGTTTTCTTTTTTGGTTGTGTCCCTGTCTGCTTTTGGTATCAGGGTGATGTTGGCTTCATAGAAGCTGGCAGGGAGTATTCCAGTGTCTTCAATCTTCTGGAAGACTTTTAAAAGTAGAGGTATTAGTTCTTCTTTGAAAGTTTTGTAGAATTCATTTGTAAAACCATCTGGTCCAGGACTTTTATTTTTGGGAAGATTTTTGATAACTGTTTCAATTTCATTAGCTGTGATGGGCCTGTTCATGTTATCCACTTCCTCTTTACTTAGTTTTGGAAGTTGGTAGGTATCTAGGAAATCATTCATTTCTTCCAGGTTCTCTAGCAGCTTGGTGGCATATAGTTTTTCATAGAAGCCTTGCATGATATGTTGAATTTCTGCAGTGTCTGTTGTGATATCTCCTCTTTCATTTACTATCCGATTTATTTGGGTCTTCTCCCTTTTTTGTTTTGTGAGTCTGGCTAAAGGTTTGACGATTTTGTTTACTCTTTCAAAGAACCAACATTTACTTTCATTGATCTTTTGTATGGTTTTCCTATTCTCAATGTTATTTATTTCTGCCCTAACTTTAGTGATTTCTGTCCTTCTGGTTGCTTTAGGATTCCTTTGTTGTTCTTCTTCTAGGTCTTTAAGATGTGCAATCAGGCTGTTTATTTGTGCCTTTTCTTGTTTCCTAATGTGTGCTTGTATAGCTATGAACTTCCCTCTTAGGACTGCTTTAGCTGTGTCCCAAATATTTTTATAGCTTGTGTCTTCATTTTCATTGAACTCTCGAAACATTTTTATTTCTTCCTTGATTTCCTCTTTGACCCAGAAGTTGTTAAGAAGTGTACTGTTGAGCTTCCACATTTTGGGACTGTTACTAATCTTTTGTTGATTGTTAAATGTTAGTTTAATTCCACTGTGGTCTGAGAAGATGCTTGGGATGATTTCAGTACTCTTGAATTGGCTGATGCTGTCTTTGTGGCCTAACATATGGTCTGTCCTTGAGAATGATCCATGTGGATTTGAATAAAATGTGTATTCCAGTTTCTTGGGATGAATGACTCTGAAAATGTCCAATAGTTCTAGTTTATCTATCTCTTCATTTAGCTCCCTTATGTCTTTACTGATTTTCTTCCTGGATGATCTGTCAAGTTGAGATAGTGGGGTGTTGAAGTCCCCTACTATGATTGTGGTACTGCTAATATATTGCTGTAGCTCTTTCAGTAGAAGTTTGATGTATTTAGATGGCTTCTCATTGGGTGCATAGATATTAATAATTGTTAAGTCCTCTTGGTTGACTGATCCTCTGAGCATTAAGTAGTGTCCATTCCTATCTTTTTTAATCTTATCTATTTTAAAGTCTATCATGTCAGATATGAGAATAGCTGTTCCTGCCCTTTTTTGTGGGCCATTGGCTTGTATGATAGTTTTCCATCCTTTCACTTTAAGTCTGTGTTTGTCTTGTTGAGTTAGGTGAGTTTCCTGTAGACAACATATTGTTGGGTTGTGTTTTCTGATCCATCTTCCTACTCTGTGTCTTTTAATAGGTGAATTCAGGCCATTGACATTTATTGATATCAAAGATTGAAGATATTTTAACGCCATTCTTGAAGAGTTTTAGAGTGTTTTGATATATGTCCTATTTGTGGTGGTCTGGTTGTTTATAGGAGACCTTTCAGAACTTCTTTCAGGGCAGGCTTGGTGATGGTTGCTTCCTTCAACTGTTGCTTGTCTGAGAAGGTTTTGATGCTTCCATCTAATCTGAATGACAGTCTAGCAGGATATAGTATTCTTGGCTGAAAGCCTTTCTCATTGAGCACTCGATAGATATCTTGCCATTCTCTTCTGGCCTGTAGTGTTTGTATGGAGAAGTCTGATGCTAATCTTATGGGTTTTCCTTTGTAGGTGACTCTTTGTTTTTCTCTTGCAGCCTTGAGGATCCTTTCTTTATCCTTATTCCTTTCCATTCTAAGTATGACATGTCTTGGTGTCTTTAGGTCTGGGTTAATCTGTTTGGGACCCTCTGGGCTTCTTGAATCTTTATGTCTTTGGTGTTGTCTAGACTAGAGAAATTTTCAGCTATTATGGCCTGGAGAATGCTTTCCTCCTCTCCTTCTCTTTCTTCCTTTGGTAAGCCAATAATGCGTATATTGTTTCTTTTGAAGTCATCCCATAGGACTCTGTTGTTGTTTTCAGCATCTCTTAATCTCTTTTTGAGATCTCTTACTTCTTTTTTAGTTGCCTCTAATTCATCCTCAATCTTGCCAATTCTGTCTTCAGCCTCATAGATTCTATTCTCTCTGCCCTCTACTGCTTTCTGGAGTTCATCTGTTTTGTTGCCCTGCTCTGATACTGTTTTATCTTGTTCAGCTAGTTGCCTTCTTAGCTCAGCGATTTCAGCTTTCAGCTCTCTAATAACCATGAGATAATTAGAATTTCCTTCCATATTCTCACTTGTTGTTCCTGCATTTCTGATTACAATTTTTTCAAATTCTTTACTCACTCCTGTTATTATTTCCTTAGCTAATGTTTGGATGTTGAACTCGTTGTTTTGTGCTTCACCCTCTGGAGGACTTTCAGCTGGACTCTTGTCCTGGTTCGAGTCTCCAATTTTTTTTCTTGTTGTTTTAACCATTTTATATATTATGTTATGAGTTCCCTTTATCAGTACTTTTCAAATTATTGATCACTATTGCCTGGATTGACTTGTGTCTAAGTAATTTAATTAAAGGGTTTACCGTGGTGGAAATTAACAGTTTTTTCAATCCCTGAGTTGGAGCTCAGTGGTGTAAAAGCCTCTTATTTTTTTTCTTCCCTGTAGGCTATGGGAGCCTGAGGGATTTTAAACTGTCAATAGGCTTCTTAGCTTTATCACTGACTCCTGACCAAGAGATAAAGCAGGGTGTGGCAGAGATAATCCAGTGGTTATGCAAAGAGACTTTCACAGCCCCTCAGCTATGCCACCGAGGTATAGGTCTTCTCCTGAGTTTCCCAGTTAGATCTCTGTCCCCTGGTGTCCCTCCCTGTTACTGCTCCAGATTCTGAGGGTAGTAGCAATGGAGACTCAGAGTTGCACTTGGTGAGTCTCTGGGGAGTCCTTTCCTCCCTTCAGCTGTCCCCTTGTTGTGGAGCAGAATGGAGGTGGTGTCTCCACTGATAAACTGTTGAACTGTTAGCAGTCACTTAATCTCTCCTTAGGCCCCTCTCTCCTCTCTGTCACCAGCCACGCGTGTTTGTACTCACGGGTGATTTACTGGGTTCCTGTGATCATTCTAGTCCTGTCTTGTTTCGGTCCAGGTGGTCTCCTTTGGTATTCCTAGTTGATCCGGGAGAGGAGAGGAGAGGAGAGGAGAGAAAGCGATCTGCTGCTTGTAGCTCCGCCTCCGGAACAGGAAGTCTTATTTTATTTTTAATGAGAGAGAAATACACAAAGACCAGAGTACTGCTCAGTTCTGGCTTAAAGTGATACTGGGGGTTGAACCTGGGAGCTTGGAGCCTGAAGCATGAAAGTCTTCTGTATAATCATTATACTATCTCCCCAGCTCTCTCATAACTTCTATATCCAGTCATCTGCTGATGGACATTTAGGCTACCTCCACTCTGGCTATTGTGAATAATGTAGCTGTGAACATAGGGATGTATATGTCCCATCAAATTAGTGTCTTCATGTACTTTGGATAAATGCCCAAGAGTTTTATTGTGGGATCATAAGTCAATTCTATTTTTATTTATTTAAGGACTGTCCATACAGTCTTCCAAAAGGGCTGCACCAGTTTGCATTTCCACCAGCAGTGTAGCACAGTCCTTTTTTTCTCTACAACCTCACCAACACCTGTCATTCCCTGTGGTGTAATTTTAAATATAGAATTTCTTATGTCTGTGGTACATGAGTATCTCTTCTTTAGTAAATTTACTAGTCTATTGGGGGGGCAGGCAGTAGTGCAGTGGGTTAAGCACAATGGTGCAAAGCTCAAGGACCCGTGTTAGATCCTAATTTGAACCCCCAGCTGTCCACCTGCTGGGGGTCACTTCAAAAGCAGTGAAGCAGGTCTCTCCACTCCTTGTTTTCCCCTCCTCTCTCAATTTCTTTCTGTCCTATCCAGCAACATACTCACATTGGCTTACATCAATCTCCCTTTATCCTAAAATAGCATACTATATTTTTTATTTATTGTGTATTTCCAAGGGAATGGTTGAGGATTTCTCTAAGTTACAAACTCTTCATTACTTTAGCATGTGTATTTTACTAGGTGTGCCACCTCCCAGGCCCCACTCTTCATTACTTTAAAACACAAGTGGGGGGGTCGGGCGGTGGCACAGTGGGTTAAGTGCATGTGGCGCAAAGTGCAAGGACTGGTGTAAGGATCCCGGTTCGAGCCCCCGGCTCCCCACCTGCAGGGGAGTCGCTTCACAGGCAGTGAAGCAGGTCTGCAGGTGTCTATCTTTCTCTCCCCCTCTCTGTCTTCCCCTCCTCTCTCCATTTCTCTCTGTCCTATCCAACAACGAACAACATCAACAATGGCAATAATAATAACCACAATGAGGCTACAACAACAAGGGCAACAAAAGGGGGGAAAATGGCCTCCAGGAGCGGTGGATTCATGGTGCAGGCACTGAGCCCAGCAATAACCCTGGAGGAAAAAAAAAATGTATTCACTGTTAAGTAGTGAAATAGCCTTATTCAGAGAGTGAGGATATTGTCCAGTATAGGACAAACTTCACCAGGTATAAGAATCTGGGTTCAAGCACCCTGCCATCACACGGGAGCACCATGAAAAGATGAGTGGTGGAGTAGTGCTGAAGTGTGTCTCCTTTCTCTGTCTCTTACCTTCATTCTAGAATAAATATATATTAAAAAAAATAATCCACCCAAAGTGGAGGAACTGTGCAGATGTGAAGCCCCAAGAGGGAAAAAAAAAAAAGCTTTGTTTGGAATCACATCCATGTCACTCACCCACACACTTTCCTGCAGTGCTCCTGGAGTCTAGGGTTTGTAGAAAGTGCTGTGGTCATTTAGCTAGAGGACTTGAGTCCCTAAGCCCAAGGTTCACTGTCAGCTCTGGGGGAACAGGAGGTTCATGCTTTGCACACCCCATAGCAATTCTACTGCTTCTGCATCTAACTTTTATGCGTTTATTTATATGACAGAGAAATTTGGAGGGAAAGGGGAGATAGGGAAAGAGATTGAGAGACACCTACAGCTATGCCTTTCCCTCTTGTAGGTGGGGACTAGGGGCTTGAACCCATATCCCTTCTGCATGGTACCACGTGCACTCCACCTAGCCCCTAGTTTCTGTGCATGTGAAAAGTGCCCCTTGGGGCCAGGCAGTGGCACACCTGGTTAAACACACACATCACAGTGTGTAAGGACCCAGGTTCAAGCCTCTGGTCCCCAACTGCAAGAGGAAAGCTTCACAAGTGGTGAAGCAGAGCTGCAGGTGTCTCTCTGTCTCTTCCCCTCTCATTCCCCTCTCAATTTCTCTCTGTCTCTATGCATTAATAAAAAGGAAGGAAGGAAGGAAGGAAGGAAGGAAGGAAGGAAGGAAGGAAGGAAGGAAGGAGGATCTCTTCTTTATAAGAAAGAGAGAGAGAAAAGAAAAGAAGAGAAGAGAAAAGAAAAGAAAAGAAAGGAAAAGAAAAGAAAAGTGCCCCTTCTAGGTCAGATTTGCTGCCAGGCTGCAAACCATCAGGATGGCAACCACACTCAGCTGTGTCCTGTCTCTTACAGACACTCCCTCCCAGAGGATGCTGGGAAGTACTTCGACAAGGAAACCCGGGTTCTGGAGGCACCAATGACAATCCGGGTGGCTGACCAGGTCTGTGTGGGACACTACTGGGAATCCCTGGGCCACCTGGAAAGCTGCTGGGGAAGCTAGACTCTGTGCCCCAAAAGTCCAGGGGGGCCATCTTCATGTGCCTCCCACAATGGGCATCCAGTCACTGGGGCAGCAGGCAGTCCTTCCAGAGCCTCCATGCAGTGGAGACGGAGTAGGACAGATAGCGGCATCTGAATGCTGTCCCCTGTGCACCCTAACTGGATGTGTCACGTAACCATAAGAGGTGTGCCCCACACCTGCACATATGTGTGCACACTGTCTATGCACATCAGGAGGTCAAGGTGCACACACATGTGTTAGAAATAACTTTACCTTGGGGGCCAGGTGGTGGTGCACAGGGTTGAGTGCACATGTTACAATGCACAAAGACCTGGGTTCAAGCCCTCAGTCCCCATCTGCAGGGGGCAAGCTTTGCAAACAGTGAAGCAGTGTTATAGGTGTCTCTCTGTCTCCCTCCCTATTTGTCTCCCCCTCCCCTCTAGATTTCTGGCTGTCTCTGTCCAATAAATAAATAAAGATAATTTTTTTTAAATAAAGAACTTAGGAGTCGGGTGGTAGTGCAGCAGGTTAAGCACAGGTGGCACAAAGCACAAGGACCGGCATAAGGATCTCAGTTCAAGCCCCCAGCTCCCCACCTGCAGGGGAGTCACTTCGCAAGCGGTGAAGCAGGTCTGCAGCTGTCAACAAAAAAAAAGAAAGAAAGAAATTACCCATGGTCAGGGAGGTGGCATAGTGGATAAACCACTGGTCTCTAGAGCAAAAGGTCCCAAATCCAATCCCCGGCAGCACATGTACCAGAGTGATGTCTGGTTCTTTCTCTCTCCTCCTATCTTTCATATTAATTAATTAATTAATTTAAAAATCTTAGAAGAAGAAGGAGAAGAAGAAAAACTTTACCCACTGACCCCAAAACGGCCTCAAGAGACTTAAGAAAGGCAGGAAGTGAGGCAGTTTATTCAGTTCTATAGAACTGGGTCCCAGCCCCACCTGGGTCCATCATGTTGGCACACATTAGCTAGAGACACAACCATTTTATTCCCTAACACAGGTTTGAAACCACCCTGTTTTCTACATGGATTGGATATACAGGTTCACAGTCTGATTACCACTGGCTGAGAGAAGAGGGGGAAGGTGGTACATGGGGGTTGGGGACAGCGAGAGAACTTTCTTTTCTAGGTTAGGGGCCTGGTTTGGCTCATGTGCTGTTCTGAAGATGTGACCTTCCTCAAATAGCTGTGTAGGATTCCTTAGCAGCTGAAGGTCTAAGAAAAGCAGCTGAATTGTTTCTGCAGTGACTATCAGTAGGTTCCCAGGGAAAAGATCTCCCTGGAAGGCCCCCAGGAGGTAGGGAGTAGGGGGGATGAAACGCTAAGATAACACTTGTCCTATTCTGACATATATTTATATATTTATTTATATTAATTCAAAGTAGTAATATATGTCATATGTATAAACATGTATATTAATATTTTGAAAATGAAACACTTCACTTCTTTTTTAAAATTTTTTGTGAGGCTTTTTAAAATTTTTTTTGCCTCCAGGATTATTGCTGGGGCTCAGTGCCTGCACTACAAATCCACTGCTCCTGGAGACCATTTTCCCCATTTTGTTGCCCTTGTTGTTGTTATTGTTGCCACTGATATTGTTGTTGCTGGATAGGACAGAGAGAAATGGAGAGAGGAGGGGAAGACAGAGAGGAGGAGAGAAAGACAGACACCTGCAGACCTGCTTCACCACTTGTAAAGTGACTCCCCTACAGGTGGGAAGCCAGGGGCTTTAATCGGGATCCTTATGCCGGTCCTTGTGCTTCGAGCCATGTCCACCTAACCCGCCCAGCTCCCCACTCTTCAATTCTTACACATGTAAGTGAACACATTCCCAGCACCCTCAACCACATGTGTGCACTTACTCAGTACAGGTGTGTGTTCCCATAGATACACAGATGCACCCACATGCATATTATCGTCCTCCCATGGCCACCTACCCATGGCTTTGCCCTCATCTCTAGCACCTCATGATGACAACTGCTTGCATGTCATCCTGGTCAGGATTCCAGGGGCATTGGTATTTATATGCTTCTCACTGATTCACTTAGTGGGGGACAGAGAGAGCCAGAGAAGTACTCTGACACAGGGATCGAACTTGAAACCTCCTGCTTGCCAGTCCTGTACTCTAGCACAGAGCCACCTCCCCAGCTAAGAGAATTAAACTTTGTTTTAGAGATTGATTTTATTTATTATGTATAAGAGCAAGAAGCCAGAGCACCACTACAATACATGCAGCACCGAGAATCAAACCAAGAGCCTTAGATGTACAAGTCTAACATAGCTTTCCAGTCCTTTCCAGTTGAGATTTCCCCAACAGTGGATGCTGCCTTTTTTTAAGAGAGAGAGACAGAGAAATTGAGAGGGAATGGGGAGATAGAAAGGGAGACATCCATAGCACTGCTTCACTGTGAAGTTTTCCCACTACAGGTAGGGACCAGGGGGTTTGAACTAGAGTCCCTGCACACTGTACCTACCATTTAAGCTCCACCAGTTATGCCACCACCTTTCCCCCTAAGCTGACTTTTAAAGAGAGAACCTGCTGTCCGTGGAAGCTGTGCAGTGGGCAGCCAGTCCCAGCACTCTCTGTTACTGTTTTGGGAGCTGCACTGACTAGTCTATGCTTGCTCTCACCCTGTAGATCAAGCCACTGGAGTTTATGGTCCATGCTGTGGTCACAACCTCCGACCTAGAGTTCCGGCCCTCAGTGGTAGACTTCAGCTTCTGCACCATATACGAGGCCATCCGCGCCCGAGTCAACCTCTACAACCATTCCCTCCTGCCCCAGGAGTTTGGGTTCATCGGGGTGCCCAAGGTGCCTCCTGGAGTGAGGGAGGGGAGCATGTTGGGGCCCAGCCAGCAAGTGCTTGAGACCAACGGGGCAGCCCTGAGGTCCAAATGCCAACCCACTTCCTGGCACCTTAACCTTAGCCTTACGCCTCCCTTCCTCTTGTCCCTCCTGCCCCACTGTCCCTGCCCTGCCTCACCCTGTCTCTCTCTGTCCTTTCCTGTTCCCTTGCATTTCCCTGCAGGACTCCAGGCTCCACTCCCTCCCTTCCTCATGAGACTCTTTTCTGCCTGATCTCACAGAGCAACCAGGACAGCCCCAGAATGGGCCTCCTTCACTCCCCACCCTTGAATTCCCAATGACCAGACTGCCATCCACCCACGGACACACACACACACACACAAACACACACACACTTTCACACCTGTATACACACATTCACACTTACATGCTCACTCACGTGCACACATGCTTGCAAACACAGACTCTCATGCACTCACATGAATGCTTGCAAGCACTTCCAGGTGGGCCCGCACACAGAGACATGCTCGTGGGCATGCTTACAGCTGAAAGAGCAAATGAATGCTCCACACTGACACATGTGCACAGACACAAGCTCACACGTGTGCTCAAGCCACACAGGAGCATATAGGCCCACATGCCTGTAGACACAAAAGCGTTGGCTGGCATACTCTGCTACCTGTGTGCCTACATAGTGAAGCCCATAGCAGGTTGCAGGGGGTCTGCCTTGGCATCAGTGCACCCTGCTTTGCAGTTTGTGGACATCCAGCCCAATGACGGGTTTGGGACAATCCTGCCCCTGGAGACTCTGCTGCTAGATGTGATCTTCCAGCCCACCAAGGCCAAGGAGTACAACTTTGAGCTCATCTGCAAATCAGAGATCAACCGGTGAGCCTGGCCCCAGGGGAGGTGGTTGGCCTGGGGGCTGACTGGCTGCAGACAGCTGGGATCCAGGCACCTTTGCACACTGGACCAGCTCAAGCCCCATGGCTTGCAAGGATTATATGTATGAGTGTGTGTGTGTGTGTGTGTTCACATATGACTGTGTGTACATATATGTTAGTGTATGGACAACATAATGGTATGTGCATTTCAGAGCATGAGTATTGTGTGTGCATGTTATTATGTACATGTGTATGATTATATATACATGTGCTTGTATGAGTATAGTGCATGCATGTGAGTACACTATGGGCATGTGTATTTGTGGCTGCATGTGGTATGTGTATATGAGGGCATTATGTGGAAAGCTGCTATGTACATGTGGGCATGTCTGTGAATGTGTGATGCAGATGTTAGATTGGTTGCTTGTATGAAACATGCATATGCATAGAATGCATGTATGATACATGTATAAGAACATGTGTTTGGTTGTATGTAAATGCATGTATTATAAGCATGTTTGTAGTACATGGTGAGGGTATGGGTGTGTGGTGTGCATGTGGGTACATGTGTGGGGTGTGGGGGTGGTGTATATGGTGTAGAGTGCTCAGCCTAGAAGCTTCCATGATGACAGCAGGGAGTGGAGGGCCCAGTGGGGTTTATAGCCCAGAAGAGACCCAGCCCAGACTTTCAGATGGGAGAGTCATGATCTTGGGCTCACCTCCTCCCCAATCTGGTACCCCAAGTCCAGTCAACTGTATGCCAGCTCCAGTGGGTGGGTGTTCAGAGAGGTTTCAGATCTTATGTGACTGAAGCTAGACACCTTACCCACACCCCACACTTACCTGCCGATCCTGTCTTCCTGTTTTTCCTCACCTCCCATCCACGTTGCCATTAGTCCTATTGGCTCCACCTTGAAAATACACCTGGAGGGTCAGGAGATAGCTCAGTGGTAGCAAGCATCCTTGACCACTCATAAGACTCATGAATGATGTTATAACCAGGTGGTGGTGCACCTGGTTAAGCACACACATTACAATGCACAAGGATCCAGGTTCAAGTCCCCAGTTCCCACCTGCAGGAGGGAAGCTTCACAAGTGGTAAAACTGTGCTGAAGGTGTATCTTTCTCTCCATATCTCCCTTTTCCCTCCAAATTTATCCCTATATCCAAAATAAATAAGTTTTTTTTAAGGTCCCCCATCCCTGCTTTAGAGTTTCTTGTATGAAATCAACTAACAGTCTTATGGGAGTTCCCTTACAGGTAACATTTCTCTTGACCCTTTTAATACTCTCTCTTTACCTTTGTTCTTTGTCATTCCAATTATTATGTGTCAGGGCTGGCAGGTCATTCACCTGGAAAAGCTTACTTATACTACCATGAGTAAGAACTCAGGTTTAAGTCCCAGGTCACTACAATGGAGCACCTACCAGGAGGAAGTTTCACTAACAGTAGAGTAGTGCTGTGGTGTCTCTCCTCTCTTTGTCTCTCACCATCTGTCTAGGGGAAAGCAGTGGAGTCATGCAGGCATAGAACTCCAGTGATAACTCTGGAGGCTATATATATATATATATATATATATAGTTTGTGAATTTATCTTTGGATTTACCTATATTTCTTAGAGCTCTTAGAGGTTCCTGGATCTGAAATTTTATCTCCTTCTTTAGTTTTGGGGGCATTCCCAGCTAATACTTCATCAAATAAGAACTCTGTCCTTTTCTGTCTTTCCTTTCTGGTACCTGCATGATGTGAATGTTGTTTCTCCTGATGTTTTCTCATAGCTGTCTTAGATTATTTTCATTTTCTTTAGTTATTTTCTCTTTTAAATGGCTTTTTTTGTATGACTCACTACCCTGTCCTCCATCTCACCACTTCAATTTTTGAATTCTGACATTTCATAGATGTCTCTTTTACTGTATTTTTAAAAATATTTATTCTCTTTTGTTGTCCTTGTTGTTTTATTGTTGTAGTTATTATTGTTATTGATGTTGTCATTGTTGGATAGGACAGAGAGAAATTGAGAGAGATGAGGAAGACGTAAAGGGGGAGAGAAAGATAGACACCTGCAGACCTGCTTCACCGCTTGTGAAGTGACTCCCCTGCAGGTGGGGTACCGGGGGCTTGAACTGGGATCCTTATGCTGGTCCTTGTGCTTTGCTGCCACATGCACTTAACACACTGTGCTACCGCCCAACTCTCTTTACTATATTTTAACTCAGTTACTGCATTGTTTCACTGATACCTGTGACAGCTTCTTCCAGACTTTCTCTGACTTTGAAGTTTTCATCCACATAGCATTTCCTTTTGTTGTTGTGGTTAAATCTGATAGCAGAAATTTTTTTCAAAGATTTTATTTTTATTTATTTATGAAGAAGATGGGGGGGTCGAGTGGTAGCATAGCAGGTTAAGCACACATGATGTGAAGTACAAGAACCAGCGTAAGGATCCCGGTTCAAGCCCCCAGCTCCCGACCAGCAGGGGGATCACTTCACAATCAGTAAAGCAGGTCTACAGTTGTCTATCTTTCTCTCCCCATTTTCCCCTCTTCTCTTCATTTCTCTCTGTTCTATCCAACAACAATGACAGCAATAACAACAATAACAACCACAACAACGATAAAGCAAGAGTAACAAAGGCAAAAAAAGAAAGTGGCCTCAGGAACAGTGGATCCATAGTGCAGGCACCGAGCCCTAGCAATAACCCCAGGGGCAAAAAAAAGAAAAAAAGAAAAAGAAGAAGATAGGCAGAGAAAGAAAGAACCAGACATCATTCTGGTACATGTGCAGCTGGTATTGAACTCAGGACCT
The DNA here is from genome assembly GCF_950295315.1 of Erinaceus europaeus. Lineage (NCBI taxonomy): Eukaryota > Metazoa > Chordata > Mammalia > Eulipotyphla > Erinaceidae > Erinaceus > Erinaceus europaeus. The sequence goes on along the minus strand of NC_080171.1, from coordinate 78,811,000 downwards.
CATGCTTAAGGGTCCAAAACTTTATCCACTGTACTACTTCCCAGACCACCACATAACTTATTTCTCAGTGTGCATCCTTATGACTATAGCTTTAAGTTCTTCTTCTTCTTCTTTTTTTTTTGCCTCTAGGGTTATTCTGGGGCTCAGTGCCTGTACCCTGAATCCACTGCTCCTGGAGGCCATTTTCCCCCTTTTGTTGACCTTGTTGTTGTAGCCTTGTTGTGGTCATTATTATTATTGTTGATGCCTTTCATTGTTGGATAGGACAGAGAGAAATGGAGAGAGGAGGGGAAGACAGAGAGGGGGAGAGAAAGACAGACACCTGTTTCACCGCCTGTGAAGCGACTCTCCTGCAGGTGGGGAGCCAGGGGCTCGAAATGGGATCCTTACGCTGGTCCTTGTGTTTTGCGCCACATGCGCTTAACCCGCTGCACTACCACCCGACCCCCCTTCTTCTTCTTTTTTTATATTTATTTATTTATTTACTTATTTATTTATTTCCCTTTTGTTGCCCTTGTTTTTTTATTGTTGTTGTAGTTGTTATTATTGTTGTTACTGATGTCGTCGTTGTTAGATAGGACAGAGAAAAATGGAAGACAGAGGGAAGGACAGAGAAAAATGGAAGACAGAGCGGAAGACAGAGGGAGAGAAAGAGAGACACCTGTGGTCCAGGAGGTGGCGCAGTGGATAAAGCATCGGACTCTCAAGCATGAGGTCCTGAGTTCAATGCCCGGCAGCACATGTACCAGAGTTATGTCTGGTTCTCTCTCTCTCTTTCCTCCTATGTTTCTCATTAATAAATACATAAAATCTTTTTTTTAAGTATGCTTTTAAAAAGAAAGAGTGTGGTCCAGGAGGTGGCGCAGTGGATAAAGCATTGGATTCTCAACCATGAGGTCCTGACTTCAATCCCCGGCAGCACATGTACCAGAGTGATGTCTGGTTCTTTCTCTCCTCCTATCTTTCTCATGAATAAATAAATAAATTCTTTAAAAAAAAAAAAGAAAGAAAGAAAAAGAAAAGAAAAGAGAGAGAGAGACCTGCAGACCTGCTTCACTGCTTGTGAAGCAACACCCCTTGCAGGTGGGGAGCCGGGGCTGGAACCAGAATCCTTACACAGGTCCTTGTGCTTAGCACCACATGCACTTAACCTGCTGCACTACCACCCGACTCCCCAGCTTTAAGTTCTTCTTTCTGAAGATTATATAGCTCTTTTAAATTTGAGCTGCTCTTTGTGCAGCGGTGTGGTGAATCTGTCTGTCTTTCCATTATTTTTTATGCTCCATGAGGATCAGAGCCAGGTGTTTATATTTGAGTAGGCCTGGGCAATTATCAGGGATTTGTGGTCACAATTGCACTAAGGTAGCATCAGTTTGAAGTTGCAGGTGCACAGAAAGCTGACTGGAAAAAGATAAATTAAGTCTTCTCCCCAACTCCACCCTCAGGATCTGTTACTATAGAAACCGAATTCCAATATGACTGCTTCCATGTGACTGCTGCAACTCCTATGCAAATTACGGCTTATTTCCCATCTTCCTCTATTGTAAAGTTTTAGACACAAAACTATAATAGGATTGGTGTGTTGGGATTTCAGTTTATCCTGCCTCCTGCTCATCCAAATAAAGTTCTGTATCTTATGGGTCTCGTCCCAAATGTCTTATTATCTCACAGAGCAGTTTTCACTTACCTTTGTGAATGTGTCTGTGTCCTTACTTCCTGGATGCTGAGTTCTTGTCTCTTGCTGTAGCAGTTTGTCTGAGATCCAAACCCATAGTTCTATTGGGGTTTCCCATGTTTGCTATAGCTTTGCTATTACAGAAGTGAATTAAAATAGATTGAGCCTTACTTTATAAATTACTTTTATTATATTTATTTATTTTTCCTTTTGTTGCCTTGGTTGTTTTTCATTGTTGTAGTAGTTATTGTTGTTGTTATTAATGTCATCGTTGTTGGATAGGACAGAGAGAAATGGAGAGAGGAGGGGAAGACAGAGGGGGAGAGAAAGATAGACACCTGCAGACCTGCTTCACTGCCTGTGAAGCGACTGCCCTGCAGGTGGGGAGGCAGGGGCTCGAACTGGGATCCTTACGCCAGTCCTTGTACTTTGTGCCACATGTGCTTAACCCGCTGCACTATCGCCCTACTCCCTCTAAATTACTTTTTTAATTTAAAGATTTAGTTATGATAGAAAGAGATAGCAAAGCGCAAGGACCGGCATAAGGATCCCGGTTCGAGCCCCTGGCTTCCCACCTTCAGGGGAGTCACTTCACAAGCAGTGAAGCAGGTCTGCAGATGTCTGTCTTTCTCTCCCCCTCTCTGTCTTCCCCTCCTCTCTCCATTTCTCTCTGTCCTATTCAACAATGACAACAACAATAATAACTATAACAACAGTGAAAAACAACAAGGGCAACAAAAGGTAAAAAATAAATAAATATTTTTTTAAATTCAGCTTTTAAAAAGAGAGAGAGAGATAGTCCTGGGGCCAGGTGGTGGTGCACTTGGTTGAGCGCACAAACAAGCAAACAAAAAATACCCAATGCCCAAAATTCAGTACCTGACACCACATATACCAAAGTGATGCTCTGGGTTGTTTTTTCTCTCTCTCCCTCCTCCATCTCTCTCACTTTAATTAATGTATTTTTATTTACTTATTTTTTTTCTAGAGCTATTGTTGGGGCGCAGTGCATACACTACGAATCCACTGCTCCTATTGGCCATTTTTCCCATTTTGTTGCCCTTGTCTTTTGTTGTTGTTGTTCTTATGGTTATTGCTGCTGTTGTTGGATAGGACAGAGAGAAATTGAGAGAGGAGGAGGAGACAGGGGGAGTAAGAGACAGACACCTGCAGACCTGCTTCACCCCTTGTGAAGCGACCCCCATTACAGGTGGGGAGCCAGGGGCGTGAACCAGTATCCTTACACTGGTCCTTACACTTCATGCCAAATATTTGACAAAATAAGCCAGAAATCACCTCTTCTGTAACCATTTAAACAACTATCCGCTATGCAAAGCACAGTCTTTTCAAACTTCATCAAAAGTCATAACAGGGTAGAGGAGAGATCTGTGGCAGCTACCATCCTAGGTCAGGGCATCCCTGCCACAGCTGTTGTGTCCCTAGAGGTTACTCATATGACAGTTGGATGTCCTCAGGGGCTATGTCCAGGGCTGAGTCCATCCACACTGGTCACTTCCAGGTGCTTCAAACTGACATGCCGAGCAGTGGGTGTCCACCCACCCTTGGAGCTGTCCCACTATCAGATCAAGTTTGCAGCCACCTCCCTGTACGATGTGTCCGTGACCAGCCTGTACGTCATCAACTCTCACCTGAGCATGAACTCACTGACCCACTCCGTACCCCGAATCGGCTCCGGGGACACATTCCCCGTGGGACCCACCTCCTTCGAGTTCCTGCTGCCCCCGGACTCGCCCATCACCATCTCCCCCTTGGTGGGGACTGTGCTGCCTGGAAAGGTGGGTGTGACACCTGTGGGAGAGTGACCATGGGTGGGGCCACCTGGGACTCTTGGCTCCACCCACCCAGCACCACAGCAGTGTAACCTTCTGCACTGTCCCTGGGGCCCAGCAAGGCCAAGAGGGGCTCTGTGACCAGTGCATGGAGCGGACAAGGGGAACTGCACTCGGTGTAGACTTCAGCAGTGGGGACAGGCCCTGATTCTCTGAGGTCTTTTTTTATATAAGATTTTATTTTATTTTTAATCTAATCTGTTTTGTTTTATTTATTTATTTATTAAGGGATAGGAGGAGAGAGAGAGAAAGAACTAGACATCACTCTGGTACATATGCTACCATGGATCAAACTTGGGACCTCCTTTATGAGAGCCCAATACTTTATCCACTGCACCACCTCTCGGACCACTCACTGAGGTCTTTATAAAATTTTTTACGTACTTAATAATTTATTGGATAGAGACTGAGAAAAATTGGGAAGGGTATATAGCATAACGGTTATGCAAAGAGGCTTTCATGCCTGAGGCTCTCAAATCCCAGGTTCAATCCCCCACACCACCATAAGCCAGAGCTGATTGCTGATCAGTGCTCTGGGAAAAAAAAGTGGGGGGAGGGAGGTGGTAGCATAGTGGATTAAGCACACATGGTGCAAAGCACAAGGACCACTGGAAAGATCCAGGCTGGAGCCCCTGGCTCCCCACCTGCAGGGAGGGGGGGTCACTTCACAAGCAGTGAAGCAGGTCTCCATATGTCTATCTTTCTCTCCATCATTCTGTCTTTCCCTCCTCTCTCGATTTCTCTCTGTCCTATCTAACAACAGCAATGACAACAACAAGGGCAACAAAAATGGAAAAAATGGCCTCCAGGAGCAGTGGATTTGTAATGCAGGCACCAGGCCCCAGCAATAACCCTGGAGGGAAAAAAGAAAAAGAAAAGAAGGGGAGCAGGAGGTGAAGCCCACACAGACCACACTGTGACTGGACACCAGGAGGGTTCAAAGTACCCCTCCTGCTTTGCCCAGGGCAGACACATAACAATAACCCTGATGGCAATAAAATAATAATGGTGATGATGATGATCTTGGTGATGTCCTGCCACCTATCCCAACTTCTGGGGAACCAGAGTCAAGCAAGGAGGCCTTCTTGGAAGGGGTGTGTTAAAATTAACTCCCTCCCCAAAAAAGATGGTGAGGACTTGCACCCAGGTCCATAGAGGAGCCTAGGGGAGGCACAGGCAACAGGTGCTTCCAGTACTCAAGGCCACCCTGCCCTTCCTGCCACAGAGGTGCCTGGTCCAGGTGGCCTTCCAGCCAGTGCTGTCTAGTGAGGTCATCCGCCAGGAAGCAGGCCAGACCCTCACCAAGGATGTTGAAGTCAGAGGGGTAGGTGCTGGTGCTGGCTGGGGGTGCGCTGTCTGCTGGTGGGGGGCTGTCTGCTCCTTGTACAGTGGGCAAGAAATGCAACTTGTTCTTGCTGGGTATACTTCTATGGAGCATCATGTCTGTGGAACTATTCAAGAAGTCAAAACTTTTTCTGGGACTAGGGGATAGGCTCAATAGGTAGAACACAGGCTTTGCTCTGCATGAGTCAATCCCCAGCACCCCATGGGAGGACCATAGACAGTACCAAGATGATGCACTGGTATCTCTCCATCTTCTCTTTTCTCCTCTCTCTCTCTCTCTCTCTCTCTCTGGATTGAAGAAGAAAAGCTGAGGGGGGGGCTGAGCAGTGGTGCACCTAGCTGAGTACATATGCTACCATGTGCAAGGATCCAGATTTGAAGCCATGCTCCTCACTTGCTGGGGGGACCCTTAATGACTTCTAAGGCAGGTCTGCAAGTGTCTGTCTTTCTATCTCCCTCTCTATTTCCACCTCCCCTCTCAATTTCTCTCTGTCCCATGAAACAAAATAAAAAGAGAGGGAGGGAGGGAGATTAGGAGGGAGGGTAGCAGTGGATTTGTAGTGCCAACACTGAGCTCCAATAGTACCCCTGGTGGCAATAAAAAGAAAGAATGGAGGGGAGGAGAGAGAGTAGGAGAGAGAGAGGAGAGGGAAATTGACCTGGGGAGGCCCTAAGTTCATTCTCCTATACTGCATTAAAAAATAAAATAAAAACTGGAACTGGCATAATAGCTCACTTGGATAGTGCACTGCTTTCTATGTGTGTGATCCAAGTTCAAGCCCAGCCCCCACCACATTGAAGGAAGTTTCTGTGCTGCAGTCTCTTTCACTCTCCCTGCCTCTCTGTCTCTATATAAAAATAAGTAAATAAAATAAATACCCCTCCGGGGCAGGGTAGTGGCACATCCAGTTGAGCACATATGTTACAATGCACAAGGACCAGGGACCGGGTGGTGGCATACCTGGTTGAGTGCACATGTTGCAATGCTCAAGGACCCAGGTTCGAGCCCCAAGTGCCCACCTGCGGGGGGAAAGCTTTGCAAGTGGTAAAGCAGGGTTGCAGGTGTTTTTCTGTCTCTTTCCCTCTCTGTCTTTCCCTTCCTTTTGATTTCTGACTTTCTCTATCCAATAAATAAATACAGATAATTAAAAATTTAAAAAAAAACAATGCACAAGGACCTAAGTTCGAGCCCCTGGTCCCCACCTATAGGGGAAAGCTTTGCGAGTGGTGAAGCAGTGTTGTGCGTGTCTCTCTAACTCCCTTCCCTCTCAATTTCTGGCTATCTCTATCCAATAAATACATAAAGAGAATAAAAAATTATAAAAAGGGGACCAGGCAGTGACATACCGGGTTAACTGCACATAGTATGAAACTCAAGAACCTGAGCAAGGATTCTGGTTCGAGCCCTCAGCTCCCTACCTACAATGGAGTTGCCTCACAAGCAGTGAAGCAGGTCTGCAGGTGTCTATCTTTCTTTCTCCCTCTCTATTTTCCCCTCCTCTCTCAATTTCTCTCTGTCCTATCCAAAAGAAAGAAAGAAAGAAAGAAAGAAAGAAAGAAAGAAAGAAAGAAAGAAAGTGACAGCAGTAGTAGTGCAGGCACTGAGTCCCAGCAATAACCCTGGAGGTAAAATAAATAAAATACATACATATATATTAAAATAAATACCCCTCCATGGGGGGAAAATGTTCTCTTCACAAGACCCCTGCATCCTCTCAAAGCCCCAGCAAGCTGGTAGGTCCCCAAGATGGGGCTTGGGAAGGGCTCCCCTGCACTGCTGAGTAGGCCAACCTTTCTGCAGGATGGCTTCTCTAGTCTTGGCCTCCAGAGGGCAACTGTGACATTCACCTGGAGTGTGAACCTGGGGGTGGGGATGGGGTGTTCAGAGGATCAGAGGCTATATCCTTGCCAACCCCCACGGACATGTTTTCACTGCCCAGGGTGACACAGGCCCCTACTACCCTCCAGACCAGAAATACACCACCTGAACCTCTCCAGTCTTCCAGTTTTTTCCCAGGCACACTTGCTTGTCCCCTGCTGGTCAGGAGTGGAAAAGGCACAGGGACAAGGATAAAGCTGAGGGTGAAACTGCCCAATCTATGCAGGCTTGTGTCCCTCTTTGAACCTGCTACCAGGCTATCTAGGGAGCCACTAGATAGCACCCCAGGGCTCCCAAGCTGGGCCTAGGAGAAGAAGCACCTGGGAGCTACCACCATACCAACTGGGCCAGACAGGGCCCCAGGTAGCCCCACAGCCAGTCTCCCCCATCAGTCCCGCAGGGACACAACCACCCAGAGGAAGGACATTCGCAGGCAATCCACCTCCGTGCAGCGCCTGCCACCCCGAGACAGAGTGTCCCAGGTCTCCACCTCCTACCCGTTGGATCTACAAATGCAGGAGCTCAAGTGCAGGTGGGCCCAGGAGAAGGCTGCTTTGGCTCCTAGCCAGACCCCTCTGATGGGACCCTGCCCTGGCTCCCCACAGGCTGCCTGCAGCAGGGCAGTACTGAACAATGTGACCAGAGTTCAAGATTAGATCCAGGCTCTGCCTTTCTGAACATCCACTAACCCCAACCCCCTGGGCTCTCCATGGGTGGGGAAGATGCCCTGATTTCCAAATCCCCATCTCCACAAGCCTGGCTCCTCTCTGCAGCCCCAGAAAGCTCGAGTCCTTTCTTGGCCCAGGAACCTGGCTCTCTGATTATCTGCCAAAGGTGCCTGCTCTCCTGTGCCTGACCAGACCCAGGGCATAGAGAAGTCCCCTCAGAACCCAGGGCAGGGGGACAAAAGTCAACTACTTAGACAAAACAGGAGTGGCCTTGTGAGCATCCCAGAAGGGCTGCCCAAATGGAGCTGCCCTGAGAGGCTGGAAGAGCCGCAGCCTGCCTGCGGGAGCCCTGGGTACACAGGGTTGCTTTTTGCTGCCTGCCTTCCAGTTCTGAAGAGTTCCTGGCCACACAAGCCATCCTGATCAGATCTTTCCAGGGCAAGTTCCACAAGTTTGTTGTCCCCTGTGTGGTTGCCAGCGGTGACATCAAAGACAGGAAGGGCAAGGAATCCCTAAGCTTCAGGTGGGGTGCCCTGCCCGGCACGGTCTGCCAAACCATCATTGTTCTCCTCAACCACAACCCAGTTGGGGGTGGGGGAGGTCTGTGGAGCCTAGAGCAGGTGGCTGCCCCTGCACTCTGCATGCCCTGCTCTGCCCCCAGCCCCCACAACACCCTGTACCTGGAGCTGTGGTGCCCATCAGTGGCACCATCCATCATAGTCACATCCAACAAGGGCAAGACCTTCTCCAACTTTGGTGACATTGCTGTGGGTGAGTCCCAGTCGGATGCCCCCATACTGCCCCCCAAGCACCCCCAGACCTCAGCTCACAACTCTGACTGCCCTCAGGACACCATGGCCTGCAGAAGATCACCATCCAGAACATCTCTTCCGAGGACCTGACTGTATCCTTGTTCACTATGGCTAGGGATGCTGGCGGGGTGGGAGAGCTGGTAGAGGGAATCCCCCTCACAACCTCTCCTTGACTCAGGGCCCCAGCTACAGTTCTCCCTGCTGAACCCTGACGGCCCCTTTCTCCTGCTCAACCCCATCCACAAGCTGCCTGCAGGTGAGAGCCACGTGCTGGCTCTGACCTTCTCCCCGCAGGACAGCATGCAGGTGATGCCCCATAGCACAGCCCACGGTGCTAATAGTGGCATCCCACAGCCTTAGTGCTGGCAGGTGCTGCCCAGTGTCCCCAACACAGGACACTCCACTTGCACTTGACTGTGGCAGCCAACCACACTGAGGGCATGATCTCCACAGGCCCACGAGACACTGGACATCATTACTAGGAGGGGCACACTCACCCTGACGCTGGTGGGCACCGGTGTGGCCTCCATGATCACCTGCTCCATCGAGGGGGACATTCTAAACATGGGCTACGTGATCGCCAGGGAGTCTGTCTCTTCCAGCTTCAGGGTGAATGAAGCAACACCCCAGGGCCACCTAAGGTCCCTCAGCTGCCTGCACCTCCGCATCTCTCCAGCAGGGGTGCGGGCCCCTATTTCTGGAAAGCCAAACACGCCCCCTTGCTGTCACCCAGTCTGCGATGTGTGTGTGTGTATGGGGGGGGGGGGCTTAACTCAGACCCCAGCGGGATGCAGCCTGCCCTGGAGATCCCACTGCCGCCCCCATGCGCCTCCATGGCAGGAGGGGAGGCTGGACCCCCGCCACACACCCCCACGCAGAGCTGTCCCTCGGGGAGTGGGCAGTGGCCCGGGAGACCCTGCCCGGTGACCACGCCCCGTCCCGTAGCTGCAGAACAACTCATCGCTGCCCATCAAGTTCTCCATGCAGCTGGACAGCCTGGCGGGCGCCCGGGCAGAGACCCAGCAGCAGCTGCCGCGCTTCCTCACCTCGCCCGCACAGAGGACAGAGGTCGTAGGTGGGTGCCAGCAGCCTAGGGGAAGGGGCGGGCCCCAGGCCCGGCTAGGTGACCAACCCCCCCACTCCCCCCACCCCACAGGCACACAGAACCTCAGCGGCCTGAGCGTGTTTAGCGTGGTGCCGGTGGAGGGCGTACTGGAGCCTGGCAAGGCACAGGATTTCACCGTAACCTTCAGCCCAGACCACGAGAGCCTCTACTTTTCTGACCGGCTGAAGGTTGTGCTCTTCGAGAAGGTGGGTGCTGAGTGGGAGAGACAGCATAATGGTTCTGCAAAATTCCTTTCATGGGGGCCAGGCAGGTACACAGTTGAGTGCGCACATCACCATGTTCAAGAAACCGGGTTCAAGAAGCCCCAGCTCCCTACTTGCATGGGGGATCCCGCTTTAGGAGCAGTGAAGGAGGTCTGCAGGGGTCTGTCTTTCTCTCTCCCTCTCCGTCCTTCCTCCCCTCCCAATTTTTCTCTACCCTGTCAAAATTTTAAAACAGAAAGAAAGGGCATGCTGGCACCAAGTCCCAACAATAACCCTGGTGGCAATGAAAATAACTAAAGCCTTTAGGGGGGAGACAGCATGATGCTTATGCAAAGAGACTCTCATGCCTGAGGCTCTGAAGTCCCAGGTTCAGTCCCACACACCACCATAAACTAGAGCTGAGCAATGCTCTGATCTATAGATATTACAGTAATAATAAAAATAAAGTCTTTCATGCCTGAGGTACCAAAGGTCCCAGATTCAATCCCCCCACACCACCATAAGCCAGAGCTGAGTAGTGATCTGATTTTTTTTTTTAAATCATAAAAAAGAAAAGTGGGTGCTACCAACCCCTTCCAAGACCCCTGGTGAGGCCTTGATGCCTGGGAACCTCCACTGGGCTGGGGGTCATCAGGTAGACCCTGGCACCCCAACTCTGAGCAGCCTAACCAGGTATCTGTTCCCAGAAAATTTCCCACCGGATTCTGCTGAAGGGTGCTGCCCGTGAGCACATGATGTTTGTGGAAGGTGGAGACCCATTGGATGTGCCCGTGGAGTCACTGGCAGTGATCACGGCCTTAGACACTGAGCGCAGGGAGGGTGAGCCCCAAGCAGGCCCATCAGTGCAGGTGGAGGGTGGGCTGCTAAACAGAGCTAACCACTGCCTTGCCAGTCCTGGGCCCCCCCCCAGCTACCCCTGTCCCACCCCTCCACCTAACCCCCTACCCCATTCTACAGAAGCTGAGGAGCTAAAGCCCATCCTGGTAACACTGGACTATGTCCAGTTTGATGGGGACATGCCAGCCCCACCAGCCACTCGAGAGTTGCAGGTGGGCTGCATCCGAACCACACAGTCTTCCCCCAAGAAGGTGAGCCCCACATTACCCAACCCCAGAGCCCACCACTGGGGCTGTGGGTTGGGAAACCTGGCAGGGCTATGTGCCCAGTGCCAGCCCACCAGCCACCATAATGCCCCACAGACGGTGGAATTCAGCCTGGACAGCCTCTCAGTGCTGCAGCACAAAGGCTTTTCCATTGAACCTGCCCGTGGCTCTGTGGAGCGCGGCCAGACCAGAGCCATCAGCATCTCCTGGGTGCCACCAGCAGACTTTGACGTAGGTGCTTAGGAATGCTGAGTACTGGGTGGGGATGGGTGGGCTAGTGGGTTGCTGTAGACTAAGCCCTGTCCATCATTCCACACCAGCCAGACCACCCGCTCATTGCCTCAGCCCTGCTGCAACTCAGGGGGGACGTGAAGGAGACTTACAAGGTCCTGTTTGTGGCCCAGGTTGTAACCAGCTACTGAGGCCCCAGAGGGGGTCTCCCCAGTGATCCCCTCGGGCTCTCCTGTCCACCTCAAGGCCCTCTCTGAGTCTTCCACAGTCCTGCTGGATGCTTCACCTGGGCACCTTCTGCAGGGCCCCTGACACCATACCCCTCAGTGCTCCTGATGCAGCTGCTTCTAGCTGCCCTGGACCCAGACAGCCCCATTCTAGAGCACCTGTTCCTGGCCCTCAACACCCAGAACCAGCGGTGAAGACAATCCCATCCCCCACCCCATCCCCCCTCCTGAACCCACCAGCACCCACCCAACCTTCTGAGGCCTGGGGGAGAGCCTCCCCACCTGCCAATAAACACTGAATGTTTGTCTCCAGGCCTGTGATGTGACCTTAGGGTTGTAAATCTGTTGTGGGGAGCACAGGCAAGATGGTGACTAAGCACTGGGGAGGTAGCTCCCCATCCCACACCCAAACAATCCACCCATTAAACAATTGCCTCTGCTGGGAACACTTAGGAAGACTAAGATGGTCAGAAAGGGGGGTGCCTGGAACAAGGCAAAGTACTGGGGTGCTGGGGGACAGGGCTGAAGACTTGCCCACGTCCTGAGAAGTCCACTAAGGAGGATTCAAACACGAGAGCCTTTAGGCCTCCCTGGACCCCCAAGTTCCTCATGACCCCAAGCAAAGGTGAGCAGGTTGCGGAGCTAACCCTGCCATGCAGACCTCCCTCCTGAGCCCTGCCTACCCTAGAGTCTGAGCCTGAGCTCCACCTGCTGGGCCCTACTGGTACAGGAGATGTTGTAGTGAGCTCTTATTGGTATCACCCCAGCCCTGGCTTATGGGGAAAAACTGGTTGGACACAGCCCTGCCTGCCGCCACCACTACCACCACCACTACCACCACCACCCAGGTATGGGGGGGATGGGTATAGGTGCAGGCTTCAAGACCCTGCCTTTGGCTGCCTGCTCCCACCCCAGCACCTGGTTGAATGCACATGCTACAATGCACAAGGATCCATGTTCAAGCCCCAGGTCCCCACCTGCAGGGGGAAAGCTTTGTGAGTAGTGAATTGTTGCAAGTGTCTGTCTCTCTCCCTCTTTATCACCCTCTTCCCTCTCAATTTCTGGCTGTCTCTACCTAATTGATAAATAAAGATAATAAAAAACAAACAAAAAATATTTTTAAGAAAAACAAAAGAAGGGGCCAGGTGGTGGCATACCTGGTTGAGCATACATGTTACAGTGTGCAGGGACCCAGGTTCGAGCCCCGTCACCACCTGCAGGGGGAAGCTTCACGGGTGGTGAAGCAGGTCTGCAGGTGTCTATCTTTCTCTCCCCCTGTCTTCCTGTCCTCTCTCCGTTTCTCTCTGTCCTATCCAACAACAAAGACAGTAATAACAACAACGATAAACAACAAGGGCAACAAAAGGGGAAAAAAATAGCCTCCAGGAGCAGTGGATTCGTGGTGCTGGCACTTCAAGCCCCAGAGCTAACCCTAGAGGCAAAAAAAAAAAAATTAGAAAAAAAGAAAAGCATGGCAGTGAGTGGCCCCATCTATAGTGGCTTCTGGGAGACTTATGTCTGCTGGCAGGCTAAGGTCCTTCTACTCCCATCTGGGGGAAAGTGAGGGGTAGAGCCCAGGACAGACTGGCCAGATGAGGGAAGCCCCAGAGACTCCTGGGGACTGGCAGCAGGCACAGACCCTTCTGGCTTGGCTGTCCCGCCACATGGCCCTGCTGGCTGGGGTAGAAATGAGGATAGTTTTGGGGTATGGTCCCAGCTAAGGAACAACTGCTGGACCCATGCCCCAGAGAACCTGCCCTCCCAGTTGCTGAGACCACACAGGACAGACCTTGCCCAACTGACCCATCCTTAGCCTGAAAATGATCGAGATGACAACCAGGGAGCTTCCAGCCTTCCTTGGCAGAATGGGCCCCAGGTCACACTCCCCAGCTTGGATTTGCTTTTTGAGGGGACGTGCCGCTGGAAATAGCCTGCACCCTGGCACTGAGACTCCGGTGGTCGAGCCTGCAAGCAAAACGCCCCCCTTTACCTTCAGCGCAAGGATGAGAGGTTCCACCGCATTGTCACACTCGCCATACCCTGAAGCTACACCGGGTGCAGCCGGCCAGGGGACGCTCGGGACCACACCCAGCCAGTGTGCTGACACGCTGGGGCTGGATAAACGGGACTGGGCCCAGGTTGGGTGTGGGACTAGGCGGGGCCCTGGGCCGGGTTTGCGGGGATGGGATGGGGATGCCTGGGGGAGAGAGGAGGGGCGTAGAGGTGTGTGTGTGAGGGGGTCTGGGCGAGGGTTTGGGGTGTGGGTTGTGACCTGAGAAGAACTTGGACAAGGCAGGGTTTGCGCTGGGAGGGGAACTTGGGGACCTGGACAGGGTTTCCCAAGGGCGTGCCCTGGGCGGGGTTTGAATGGGGCGGTGCTTGAGCAGGAAGGGGCCTCTGATGGGTTTTGGACTAGGCGGGGCCCTGGGTAGGGTTTCACTGGGCTGTTTACGTAATGGGTGGGCCTGTGGGCGTGGCTTTCGCGGGGCGGGGATTGCGCGGGAAGGACCGGTGGTGGACAGTGTCTGGGCGTGTTTTGCGGTGGGCGTGGTTGGTGGGCGGGTCCTCCATAAAGCTGCGGCACCCGGCCCTCCGCCTCCGGGTGGCGGAGCATGTCTGCGTGGCCACCGGCTGCCCGCAGGCTGCTGCCACTGCTACTGCTGCCGCCGCTGCTGCAGGTAAGTCGTGGACTCTGGGCTCGGGCACCGTGAGAGCGTCTTTGTTCAAGCGCGCCCCGGCCCAGGCTCACCCTGTCCCTACAGGTGGCGCTGGGCTTCGCGGAAGGCAGCTGTGACCCCTCGGATCAGTAAGTCGGGAATGGTTAGGGGAGGGCGCAGGGGTCGGCCCCGCCCTGCAGGGAGGCTCGGGCTGCGCCCCGCCTGCTCCAGGTGCTGCCCATTCCTGCAGGTGCCCGCCCCAGGCCCGCTGGAGCAGCCTGTGGCACGTGGGGTAAGTGGCCGGGGCGATCCACACTTCTCACGGGGCGGGCCCACCAGACTCCCGCCCTACCCAGGAGTTACTGTCCCCTCCAGAGAGTTGGGGCCCTCAGTAGGATATCCCAGCCTTTTGCCCCCAGTAGAAGGGCAAGTCCTTCCCCACCCCTAGGCAGCTCCAGGCACCCCTCCTCCACACACACACACCCCACTCCATTCAGCCTGCTTACCCACCTCCTCCCCACCCCCTCCATTGCTCCTGTGGGAGGCCCTGTGAACGGTCATTGGTCTGAGCACAAGACTGTGCAGTAAGCCCAGGACACTGTGTCCTGGGAGTGGGCCCAAGGCCACTTGTAGCCAAGCCTGGAGAGACAGCCATGGCAGGCCAGCTTGGGCCAGGAGGGAGGTATCAGCCTGCTCCCTCTCCCCCCACGGGGAGCAGTGGGGCCACCCTGGCAGGTGCAGGTGCAGAGGTCCAGCAGCAGGCTCTCACTCCCCTGCCTAGGCTCATCCTGCTTGCCGTTCTGCTGCTGCTGCTGTGCGGGGTCACAGCCAGCTGTGTCCGCTTCTGCTGCCTCCGCAAGCAGACAAACACACAGCCTCACCTGTCACAGGCAGCGTGCGATCCAGTGGGCATCCCTGCAGACAGCGACAGCCCTGTGCACAGCACTGTGACGTGTGAGTGCCCACAGCCCCCACCTGGTTGTCCACCTGCCCACAATGGGGGGAGGGGGAAGGCCTCTTCCAACAAACCCACTCCCTTCCCTCCAGCCTACAGCTCTATGCAGTACCCACTGGGCATGTCACTGCCCCTCCCCTTTGGGGAGCTGGACCTGGACTCCATGACACCCCCTGCCTATAGCCTGTATGCCCTGGAGATGCCCCCCTCCTACGATGAGGTCATCAAGATGTCCAAAACCAGCCAGGAAGAGCCAACCCCCTCCCAGTAGCCCACATGCCTCCTGGGGGTCTGGGACACAGGAAATTCTCCTGGGCCTCCCAGTGCCACCACCACCCACTCCTTGCCCAGAGGGGACTGTGCAAGGGCATTTGGAGCCAAGGACACCCACCCCCCCTCTCCATCCTTCCCCCCTGGGAAGGCCAGCCATCCAGCACATTGCTGCAGCCCTAGCCTCGTTGCTATGTAACGGCCTGGCCTGGCCCGGCAGGCCCAGCCCAAAGGAGCCCCACAGGCCCTTGGGACCCCTGCCTCTTCCTTTTGGAAAGAATAAAGTTTATATCTAAATGGTCTCACCTCTGGGAAAGGGCAAGGGGGTGGGGTGTCCTCTGCAGCCTATCCCTGTGAGCAGCGTGGAGGCCAGGGCTGGGCTGTGAGAGGGGGAGAGTGTCAGGTGTCACAGCAGCTGGGAGGGCCTGTGCCCATTGGTCCCCAGAAACCACCCCCCATGCCTCCAGTCCCTCATCCCCAGAGGAGACAGTGAAGCAGGTGAGTGTGGTTGGAGTGTTTATTGGACACAAAACAGGAGATAGAATGAGGGAAGAGGGGTGGGCGAAGCAGCTTTGCTTACTGGAACTCCCACAGGGAGGTAGCACCTCTAGCTCCTATTGGGCCAATTTGAAGGACTCCCTGGTCATCATGACCATGAACTCTAGGGGCAGAGGATTGGGTCAGCCTCCCACCAGGGCCTGCTCTCCACTCATGGGCCAATGCTGCTCACCCTCATAGTCAGTGGTGCCATCCCTGTTCTTGTCTGCCTCCTTCATCATCTGCTCAGCCTCCACCTCATCTAGGGGTTTGCCTGTATTGGTGAGCACGTACCTGCCAAGCACAGGCAGTCTGGAACTCCAGCGGGCAGGGCACAGCCTCCCCAGCCAAACCCAACTTGAGCATGTCCCAGTCGATGTAGCCCTTGCCCTCCTTGTCAAAGACTCGGAAGGCTGCCCTCAGCTCGCCCTTCTGGTTCTGTGCCTTCTGCCAATAGATGCCCATCAGGACCAGGAAGCCCGTACAGTTGAAGAAGCCCTTGTCTGTGGGAAGCAGTGTCAGGCGGGGCCAGTAAGCCCAGCCAGCTCCCCCCACACACACCACACATACATGCACGCACCCCGCCCACCCAGCCAGCTCACTGTCTCTATACACGTCCTTGGCCACGGAAGCCAGCTCACTCTTCGTGGGGTTGATGCCCAACAGACTCATGAGCCACTCCAGATCGCCGGTCTTCACCTGCCCATTGCCTTCCTTGTCGAACAACTCAAAGACCCCCTTGTATTCCTTGATCTGCTCAGCTATCAGGCACTCCGACTGTGGGAAAGACAGCTCAGTGTCACCAGGGATCCCTCTATCTGGTCCGTCTACCTCCACAGCAGGAGGTATTGGCTCAGAGCAGGCTCCTAACAGCCTGGGGAGGGGTGGGGGGAGGGGTGGGGGGCTAGAGGATCAAGTGATTCCAGGCCAGCCTGATACCAGCTCCAGGACTGAGGACTGTCCTGTTGGTGAGGAACAGAGTGTGCAATAGAGTAGTCCTGGTCCCCAGTCTACTGAGGAGGAGGAAGGAGCTGCCCACTCCTGCCCAGCACCCCTGTAGCAAGTTCAAAAGAGTTTGTGCCACCATGGCCCTGGACTCAGCTTATTCACATTCCGAGGACCTCAGCTCCCACTTCAGAGCTGTCACTTCATTCTGCCACTCTGAACTTGCTGGGGCCCTAAGGCCCAGACACCCTTGGGCACAGTCCCTAACACTGTATGGAGACCCCATGTGTTCTCCCCACACTTGTTCCCCTGCTTATCCCCAGCCTGACCCCACGAGGTAGCCTTAACATGTCTGTAGACAAGCAGGCACTGCTGGTGGCCAGAGGTTCTGAAAGCTCAGTATGACAGTAGGAGGTGGCAGCCATTTTTCTGGGCCACGCTGCTGGGATCCCTAGGGTGTTGGTGGAAGGAACCTTTTATGGCCAAGAGATGCCGTTGCTTCTATTTCAGAACAGGTTTAGCTCTTCCCACACAGCCTCAGCTCTGGGGACTCCTGGGACCATAGAATGGAGCTGAGGGTGTGCTGGGGAGATAGCATAACGGCTCTCCAAAAAGACTTCCATACCTGACACCAAAGGTCCTGAGTTCAACCCCAAGCAAATAAGCAGAGCTGAGTAGCGCTCTGATTTAAAAAAAAAAAAAAAAAAAAAAAAGAGGGAGGAAAAAGAAATGAGGGCCAAGTTCAGGGGAGCAGTTGTCACCCTGTTACTGTCCCCTCAAGGGTCAGCCTTGCCATAACCAGCAGGGTCTGCTGTGGACTTTCCCATGGGCATCAGCTGTGGGGAAGTTGTTGAATGTCAGCCTGGTGAGCACCACCCTGAGCCCAGCACATGGCAGGTGGTGGCCACCTTCTGCAAAAGGGACTAGGGGTGCACAGGGGATAAGGGGGCAGCACAGACAGAACCAGGGCCCATAGAGCCACCACTAGGCCAGGTCAGGCTTCCTTTGAGTGACCATGGATATTCTAAGGCTTCTCAGGAAACTTGACCTCCCCCCTCCCAGAACAGCAAAGCTGGCCTGAGAGCAGGTGCCAGGCATGTGGTGACCTGCCCATAGCAGCCACAGATGCCTGAGCACAGCCATGTGCACCATTTCACCGCCTGACAGCAGGCACAATGCCAACTCTCTCCACCACCCTTTTCCTGCCTGTGCCTGCCATGCCCACCTGCAGGGTCTCCTCCTTCAGTCCTCTTTCTTGGTGATGGTCACAGATGACTCCACCACCAGCACCTAGTTCCCCAGCATAGTCCCCAGAGTGTGTCTCTCCCTCCCCTCACCCCCTCTTTTTCCTCTCCCCCCTCCCCTCCCTGGCCATAACCCTGATGAATCTGAACAGGTGATGTATTCCATGTCCCCTGCTTAGCCTGCAAGAATATCTGCAAGAATAGCCCCAGAGGCATTGTCTCTGAGCCAGCCGCTCAACACAGACATTTTTACTGATGGGGGCAGGAAGGGCTGTAAGCCCCAGGCCAGTAGGGGATCAGTGGGGCTGATCCAGAAGAGGAGCCCACTCTGAGCTTAAGGTCATCTAGGCCCTCCTTAGTCACTGCTGCCCAGGGCCTGGATTTCCAGCTGTGTGAAGGTGACAAGTGTTCCAAAGAGCAGAAATTGGAAGCAGAATGGCATTTTGGTGACACTGGTCCCATCTGGAAGTCCCAACACCATTTGTAAATGGGAAAAGCATGGTGGATGGGAGGGACCCCAGGACCTAGATTAGCACATACACTGGGGCTGGCAGGTGGCTCACCATGCATAAGGACCTGGATTTGAGCCCCAAACCACCACATGGGAACACCTACAGGAGGAAGTTTTCACAAGCAGTGGGGAATTGCTATGGTGTCTCTCTCTCCTCTCCTCTTCTCTCTCTCTCTCTCTCTCTCTCTCTCTCTCTCTCTCTCTCAACCTGAGAGCCAGGCCAGGCAGTGGTGCACCCAACTGAGCATACACATTACCATGCCCAAGTACCTAGGTTAAAGCCCCTATCCCCCACCTGCTGGGAGGAAGCTTCATGAGTAGTGAAGCATTGCTGCAGGTGGCTCTCTGTCTCTCTCTCTCAATTTCCCTCTGTCCTGTCATTAAAAAACTAAATAGTGGCAGGGAAGGTGGCACAGTGGATAAAGCATCGAACTCTCAAGCATGAGGTCCTGAGTTCAGTCCCCGGCGCACATGTACCAGAGTGATGTCTGATTCTTTCTCTTTCTCTCCTATCTTTCTCATTAATAAATAAGTAAAATCTTAAAAAAAAAAAAAAAAAAAACTAAATAGATAAATTTAAGGGGCTAGGTGGTGGCACACCTGGTTGAACGCACATGTTATAGTTCGCAAGGACCCAGGTTTGAACCCCTAGTCCCCACTTGCAGGGGGACAGCTTAGCAACTGTTGCAGGTGTCTGTCTCTCTCCCTCTCTGTCACCCCTTCCCTCTTGATTCTAGCTGTCTCTATATCCAATAAATAAAGATAATAAAATGTAAAGGTAATTAATTAATTGATATATTTAGCATGGGAGTAGATAGCATAATGGTTATGCAAAAAGACTCTCATGCCTGAGGCTCCAAAGTCCCAGATTCAATCCCCCATACCACCATAAGCCAGAGATGAACAGTGCTCTGCTTTAAAAAAATAAATAAATTATATACATACAGGCTGGTGCAGTGGTCTACCTGGTTGAACACACATGTTACAGTGTGCAAGGACCCAGGTTTGAAAACCCCCCAGTCCCCATCTGCAGGGCGAGAGCTTTGCAAGTGGTGAAGCAGTGCTGCAAGTGTCTATCTATCTATCTTCCTGTCTCTCTTTTGCCTCTAGGATTATCGCTGGGGCTCGGTGCCTGTGCTATGAAACCACTACTCCTAGAGGCTATTTTTTCCCTTTTGTTGCCCTTGTAGTTTATTGTTGTTGTTGTTACTGTTGTTATTGCTGTCGTTGTTGTTGGGTAGGACAGAGAGAAATCGAGAAAGGAAGAGAAGACAGAGAAGGGGAGAGAAAGATAGGCACCTGCAGACCTGCTTCACCACCCGTGAAGCGACCCCCCTGCAGAGCCAGGGCCTCGAACCAGGATCCTTATGCTGGTCTTTGCGCTTGGCACCATGTGCACTTAACCCACTGCACTACCACTCAGTACCATTCTCTCTCTCTCTCTCTCTCTCTCTCTCTCTCTCTCTCCCCCTCTCTCCTCCTCCTCCCTCTCAATTTCTGGCTGTCTCTACCCAATAAATAAATAAAGATAATTTTTAAAATTTTGTATATATACCACAACTTTCTCAGCCACACATCTGTTGGACACCTGGGCTGCTTCCAGGTTTTGGCTGTTACAAATTGTGCTGCAGGGACTGAGTGGTGGCATACTTGGTTGAGTGCACATATAATAATGTGCAAGGACCTGGGTTCAAGCCCCTGGTCCCCACCTGCAGGGGCAAAATCTTTGCAAGTGGTGAAGCAGTGTTGCAGGTGTCTCTCTTCTATTTATTTATTTTTATTTATTTATTTATTTATTCTTTTGTTGTCCTTGTTGTTTTATAGTTGTTATTATTGTTGTTATTGATGTTGTTTTTGGATAGGACAGAGAGAAATGGAGAGAGGAGGGGAAGACAGAAAGGGGGAGAGAAAGATAGACACCTGTAGACCTGCTTCACTGCCTGTGAAGCGACTCCCCTGCAGGTGGGGAGCCGAGGGCTCTAACTGGGATCCTTACGCTGGTCCTTGTGCTTGGCGCCATGTGCGCTTAATCCACTGCGCTACCGCCTAACTCCCTCTGTCTTTCTTCTTATTGTCCCCTTCCTTCTCAAGTTCTGTCTGTCTCTATACAATAAATAAATAATTTTTAAAAATTTAATTGTGCTGCTATGAACATAGGCATACACAAATCTTTTTGGATGGGTGTTTTTGGTTCCTTAGGATATATCCCCTCCCCAGGAGAGGAATTGCAGGGTCATAGGGTAGGTCCATTTCTACCCTTCTGAGAGTTCTCCAGACTATTCTCCACAGAGGTTACACCAATTTACATTCCCACCAGCAGTGCAGGAGGGTTCCTTTGACCTCACAACCTCTCCAGCATTTGTTGCTGATATCCAGGTAGCACAGAGGATAAAAAAATTAAGTGCCAGGAGCCAGGTGGTATCGCAGCGGGTTAAGTGCACAGACCAGAGTAAGGATCCCGGTTCCAGCCTCCGGCTTCCCACCTGTGGGGGGGGGGGGGAGGTCGCTTCACAAGTGGTGAAGCAGGTCTGCAGGTGTCTGTCTTTCTCTCCCCCTCTCTGTCTTCCCCTCCTCTCTCCATTTCTCTCTGTCCTATCCAACAACGAACGACATCAACAACAACAATAATAACCACAACAAGGCTACAACAACAAGGGCAACAAAAGGAGGAAAAAAAATGGCCTCCAGGAGCAGTGGATTCATAGTACAGGCACTGAGCCCCAGAAATAACCCTGGAGGCAAAAGATTAATTAATTAATTAATTAAAGTGCTGAACCCTCAAGTCCTGAATTCAATCCCTGGCATCACATGTGCTGGAATGATGCTCTAGTTTTCTGTATCTCTTCTCCACTTTCTCATAAATGAATAAATAAATCTAAAATACAAAGAAAGAAAGCCAGGTGGTGACAAACCTGGATGAGCACATACATTACTAAATGCAAGGACCTAGGTTCAAATCCCCAGGGCCCCCCCCACCCTGGAGAAGCTTCACAAGCAGAGAAACAGAGCTGCAGATGTCTCTATCCCTTTTTTCTTCCTCTCTCTCTCCATCTCTACTGCCCTTTCCCTCTCAATTTATTTGTCTCTTTCCAAAAAAGAAAGGAAAAAAATTTGTTGCTGGGAACAGTGGATTCATCATGCAGACACATCACCGCAACAATAACCCTGGTAGAAAGAAAGGGTCCAGGCAGTGGTGCACCTGGTTAAGTGCAAACATTACAAAGTGCAAGGACACTGGTCCCCGCCTGCAGAGGGAAAGCTTCATGAATGGTGAAGCAGTGCTGCAGGTGCGAGTCTCTGTTCTCTCCCTCTCTATCTTTCCCTCCACTCCCAATTTCTCTCTGTCTCTATCCAATAATTTTTTTTCTTTTTTTAATATTTATTTATTCCCTTTTTTGTTGCCCTTGGTTTTTATTGTTGTAGTTATTATTGTTCTTATTGATGTCGGCGTTGTTGGATAGGACAGAGAGAAATGGAGAGAGGAGGGGAAGACAGAGAGGAGGAGAGAAAGATAGACACCTGCAGACCTGCTTCACTGCCTGTGAAGTGACTCCCCTGCAGGGGAGCTGGGGGCTCCAACCAGGATCCTTACACCAGTCCTTGCGCTTAGTGCCACCTGCACTTAGCCCGCTCTGCTACCGCCTGACTCCCAATAAAAATATTTTTAAGGGGCCGGGTGGTGGTGCACCTGATTGAGCGTACATGTTACAGTGCACAAGGACCCAGGTTCGAGTCCCCGGTCCCCACCTGCAGGGGTAAAACTTCACAAGTGGTGAAGCAGGGCTGCAGGTGTCTCTCTGTCTCTCTCCCTGTCTATCACCCCCTTCCCTCTCAATTTCTGGCTGTGTCTATCCAATAAATAAATATTTTTAAAAATATTTTTAAAGAGAAAGAAACAAGGGGGACTAGGTGGTAGCGCAGTGGATTAAGTGCGCAAGGCACAAAGTGCAAGGACCCACAAGGATCCCGGTTTGAGTCCCCGGCTCCTCACCTGCAGGGGGATTGCTTCATTGGTGGTGAAGCAGATCTGTCTCTCGCCCTTTCTGTCTTCCCCTCCTCTGTCGATTTCTCTCTGTCCTATCCAACAACAACAGCTATAACAATAATTACAACCACAACAAGGGCAACAAAATGGGAAAATGGCCTCTAGGAGCAGTGGATTCCTAGTGCAGGCACTGAGCCCCAGTGATAACCCTGAAGGCAAAAAAAAAA
Source organism: Erinaceus europaeus (assembly GCF_950295315.1). Classification (NCBI taxonomy): domain Eukaryota; kingdom Metazoa; phylum Chordata; class Mammalia; order Eulipotyphla; family Erinaceidae; genus Erinaceus; species Erinaceus europaeus. Next base: position 78,788,551 of record NC_080171.1, on the reverse strand, counting down.
AAAAAAAGGTGAAAGAAACAAAAAAGGAAAAATCTTGGACAGGAGAGAGAGCATAATGGTCATGCAAAAACTTTCATACCTGAGGCTCCAAAGTTCCAGGTTCAATCCCAGAAGCACCAGAGCTGTGGAGTGCTCTGGTACAAAAGGGAGAAATAAAAGAAAACAAAATTTTGAGAGTCAGTGGGTAGCGCAGCAAGTTAAGTACACGTGGCGCAAAGCGCAAGGACCGGCCTAAGGATCCTGGTTCGAGCCCCTGGCTCCCCACCTGCAGGGGAATCGCTTCACAGGCGGTGAAGCAGGTCTGCAGGTGTCTATATCTTTCTTTTTTCCCCTCTCTGCCTTCCCCTCCTCTCTCCATTTTTCTCTGTCCTATCCAACAACAATGCCATCAACAACAATAACTACAACAACAATGAAAACAAGGGCAACAAAAAGGAAATAAATAAATATTTTAAAAAGGAATCTTTAAAACAAAATTGTGGCCTGGAAGGTGGTAAAGCAGGTGGAGTGCTAGACTTGCAAGCCTGAAGTCTGGAGTTGTTGTTTTTTGCCCCCAGGTTTATTGCCAGGCTCAGTGCCTGCACCACAAATCCACTGCTCCTGGAGACCATTTTTTCCCCTTTTGTTGCCCTTGTTATTCCATCATTGTTATGGTTATTATTATTATTGTCGTTGGATAGGACAGAGAGAAATCGAGAGAGATGGGGAAGACAGAGGGGGGAAGAAAGGCACCTACACACCTGCTTCACCGCCTGTGAAGGGACTCCCCTGAAGGTGGGGACCCGGGGACTCGAACTGGGATCCTTACACCAGTCCTTGTGCTTCGCGTCACGTGCGCTTTACCCGCTGCGCTACCGCCGCACGCCCTTAAGTCTAGAGTTTCATACTTGATATGACATGTGTCAGAGTGTTGCTCTGCTTCTCTCAATTGCTCACCAAGGACTCTTCTTCCCTCTCTCTTTCTCTTCCAGGTTTATCGCTGGGGCTCGGTGCTTGCACTACGAATCCACTGCTCCTGGCGCCCATTTTTCCATTTTTATTGTTGTTGCATAGGACAGAGAGAAATCGAGAGAGGGAGAGAAAGATAGGCACTGGGAGTAGGGCGGTAACACAGTGGGTTAAGCACACGTGGCGCGAAGTGCAAGGACCTGCATAAGGATCCCTGTTGGAGTCCCTGGTTCCCATCTGCAGGAGAGCCGCTTCACAGGCGGTGAAACAGGTCTGCAGGTCCCCTCCTTTCTCCCTTTCTCTCTGTCCTATCCATCAATAGCAACAACTATAATAACTACAACAATAAACAAGGACAACAAAAGGGAATAAATAAATAATTTTTTTAAAAAGAAAGATAGGCACCTGTAGACCTGCTTCACAGATTGTGAAATGACTCCCCCCGTCTCAGGTGTGGAGCCGGGGGCCCGAACCCGGATCCCTGCTCGGGTCCTTGCGCTTCGTACTATCTGCGCTTAACCTGGTACGCTACCGCTCGGCCCCTTTCTTTCTATTATAGAGAGAGGGAGAGACACTTCAGCACTGCTACTGAAGCTTCCCGTTCATGTGCTCCCATGTAGAGACATAGGGTCTCCAACCCAAGTCCATGCAAGTAGGAACATGAATTACTGCCACCCCCACCCCCGTGCTAATTAGCTTTGGGCCCCACTCCCGAGGCTGTTCAACACATATCCAGCAGGTGGCGCTCGCGGGCCGCGCAGATCGGAACTGGCCGTGGCCGGGCGGAGGGCGCTTCCGGGTCTGGGGATGGGTCAGGTGGCTTAATCTAAGGACTCTGGGGTCGCTGTCTCCGCGGGTTAAGGGTGGTGTCTGGACGCTGGCCTATGCCCCTGTTTTCGCAGGTGGCCTTGGAGTCCTGCTAGTGTGAGGCAGTCACTCGTGGACCGAGCTGGCCCCTCTCACGCCCACGGGCGCTTCCAGTCCTCTCAGTCTAGCCTGAAGGTGACAGCAGCGCCCTGCCCCTCTACAACCCCCATTCCGGAGGATTGCGGCCAACCAGGGAGAATGAAGCCCGCCGTGGTGCAGGATGGGCCCCGGTGCTGAGCCACCCGCCAGGGGGAACCTGATGGGCAGGCTGCCCCACCCCACTGCAGAGCAAGCCTGGGCAGGAGCCCGGGCAGGTACCCACGGGAATGACAGGCCTAGGTCCCTGATGGACGTCACAGCGAGAGCTCCAGGGCCCCCCCGCCAGCGCCTGGATGCCTGGCCACACCCACTGGTTCCAAAACACCCTGTCTCCAGGCCCTGCCCCCAGGAGGCACAGCTCAGTGCCTGCAGGTGTCCTGCTGCCTGGGGTCCAAGGCAACCTCTCCTCACCCCCAACCTCCACTTTGACTCCCCTTCTCCCAGACCTTGGGCCTGGGGCTCTATCTGTTTCAGCCCCCCCCCCCCAACCCCTCCACACACACATACAAACAGGCCTGTTTCTGTTGCCCCTTCTGGGAGAACCTTGCATCACCTCCCAGGTGGCAGGTGTGCTGGGCCTTGGGGACAGGATTTTTGACAAACAGCCTCAGACCCTGGGGAGGGAGGTTGTGCCTCCAAGTACTGGGACTGCAGAAGGAGACCCTGGGGGCCTGGTTGGAGCTGCTGGAGCTTGAATGGCCTGGACTGTACTGCATATTTGCCTGCCCAGGGCCACACACTCAGGTGCCGATAGCAGAGCCCAGGGGCCAGGACAAGAGGGCAGGGACCCATGGGGCCAGGCCGTGGCACACCTGGTTAAGTGCACACACAACAGAGCACAAGGACTCGGTTCAAGCCTCTGGCTTCAGCCTGCACGGGGAAGCTTCACAAGTGGTGAAGCTGGGCTACAGGTATCTCTCTCTCTCTTCCCTCTCAATTTCTCTGTCTTTATCCAATAATAAATAAAGAAATAAAAATTTTAGGTTAAATGTACACACAAGAGGGTGGTGGCCCTGTGAGCACCCCTTGCTGTCCCCAGCAGCTCAGCCCACAGCACTGTGAGACACCCCCACAGCTAACTGGGCACCAACGTGCTGGGGTGCTGTGTTGAACGACATCAGGTGGCATCCAGAGCCTGGGCAGTTTGTGAGGGCTGGGGGGGGCTTTCTATTCTGAGACAGAAGAGCCCCCAAACCAGCAAAAGGGAGCAAGAATGAGTCTGAGGAGGGGGTGCAGGTGGAGCTGGCCACCCTCAGGTCCCCTCGGTGCCATCTCCTGCTACTTCACAATCACCCCCAGGCCAGCTCCAAGCCTTGCAACTCCCTGCCTGGGACAGCAGCTGGTGTCCCCAAGGTGGTCACACCAGTATCCATAGTCCTCACCTCTCTCTACGGGTCTCTTCCCACTCACTCCAGAAAAGGCTACCTCAGAAAGCCCTCATTTACATGTGGCCCCAGAAAAGACCCTGTGGCTCCCCACATTCACCCATGCCCACTGCTCTCTGCAGGGCCACCCCCTCCTTGGCAGCCAGGAGGTCAGCACTGTTCAGCCCCCACAGCAACCCCTGTCCCCCTCACCTCACACCCTAATCACCAGGCTGGCACTACCTTGATCTCCTCCTCTTCCAGCATATCTCCTTCTTCTCCTCCTCCTCCCCCTCCTTCTTCTTAATCATTATTTATTTATTTTGGATAGAGACAGAGATAAATTGAGAGGGGAGGGGGAGATTAAGAGGGAGAGAGACAGAGACACCTACAGCACTGTTTCGCTACTTGTGAAGCTTCTCCACACACGCCCCACCCACCCTGCACATGGGGACTGGGGGCTTAAACCCCAGACCTTAGGCATTGTAATGTGTGCACTCAACCAAGTGCTCTACTGCCCAGCCCCTCTAGCTCATCTTAAGTAGCCAATAAAGTACCAGTGGTAGGGGCCTGACAGGTGGCTTGCCTGGTAGACTGCACACCTAACCAAGCATGAGGACCCAGGTTCAAGCCCAGACCTGCTTCACAAGTGATGGAGGGTGAGAGTCAGAGAGATAAGAAAGGTGGAAAGAGACTACATTGTCTCTCCTCTCTCCTTTCTGTCTTTCTGTCTCTTACTCTCCATCCAGAGGAAAAAAGAAAATGGCTGCTGGGAGTGATGGAGTTGTGCATGCACTGAACTCCAGCAATAATAAAATAAGGGGTCTTGGTGGTGGCACACCTGGTTGACTGTACATGTTACAGTGCACAAGGACCCAGGTTCGAGCCCCCAGTCCCCACCTGCAGGGGGAGTGCTTTGCAAGTGGTGAAGCTGTGTTGCAGGTGTCTCTCTGTCTCTCCCTCTCTATCACCCTTCCCCCCTCTACCCAATAAATAAAATAAAGGTAATGCAAATAATAATAAGATAAGTGGCACTAGCAGAGCCTGAGAGAGAGTTTACTGAGTAGAGCACCTACATTGTCATGCCTGCAGCCTGAGTTCAAACCCCAGCCCTATATGGGAGGTGCCATGGCACCAGGGGAATTTCCAGTGCCAAGGTATCTCTCTGTGTGGATGAGCAAAAGGCTCAGGAGTGATGAAAATGTTCATTCTGAAAGCAGGGCATCAGGGGGGAGGCGCACCAGCTTAAACGCACGTAGTGCAAAGCACAAGGACCAGCACAAGGGTCTGGGTTCGAGCCCCAGGCTCCCCACCTACAGGGGGGTTGCTTCATAAGTGGTAAAGTAGGTCTGCAGGTGTCTCTCTTTCTCTCCTCCTCCTCTCTACCTCCCCCTTCCCTTTCAGTTTCTCTCTGTTCTATCCAATAAAATGGAAAAATATAGCCACAAGAGCAGTGGATTCATAATGTCAGCACCAAGCCCCTGGAGGCAATAAATAAATACAGTCCCTTGGCTACACATATAATGCTAATGACCATTTTCTTTCAGTCACAGAAAAGTTAGTCCTCTGAGTCAGAGGCAATTGCAAGAAGCCCAGAAGATCAAAAAGAAAAGCACAGCCAAGGTGGAGCATTCATTCTTCCCAGGTCAAAACAATCATAAAGTTGCAGTGATCAAAAAAGCATGGAGGGCTGGGAAAACAGCACAGTAGTGGTTCTGACAATACCTTTGATGCCTTGAGCCTCTGAGGCCCTAGGTTCAATCCCCAGCACCACTGTAAGTGAAAACTGAGCAGGGGCAGGGATAGATAGCATAGTGGTTATGCAAAGAAACTCTCATGCCTGAGGCTGCAAAGTCCCAGGTTCAATCCCCTACATCACCATAAGCCAGAGCTAAGCAGTGCTCTGGTAAATACAAAAAAAAATGGCGGGGGAGTCGGGCAGTAGTGCAGTGGGTTAAGCGCAGGTGGTGTAAAGCACAAAGACCGGCATAAGGATCCCAGTTCAAGCCCCCGGGTCCCCACCTGCAGGAGAACCGCTTCACAGGTGGTAAAGCAGGTCTACAGGTGTCTATCTTTCTCTCCCCCTCTCTGTCTTCCCCTCCTCTTTCCATTTCTCTCTGTCCTATCCAATAACAATGACATCAAATGACATCAGTAACAACAACAATAAAACAAGGGCAACAAAAGGGAATAAATAAATAAATAACCTAAAAAAAAAGAAGAAAAAGAAAAAAAAGAAAACTGAGCAGTGCTCTAGTCTCCCATCTCTCTCTCTGTGTATCTCTCTTTATTAAAATCATTAAAATATGGGAGTTGGACTGTAGCACAGTGGGTTAAGCGCACGTGGCGCAAAGCGCAAGGACCTGCATAAGGATCCCAGTTTGAGCCCCTGGCTCCCCACCTGCAGGGGAGTCGCTTCACAAGTGGTGAAGCAGATTTGCAGGTGTCTATCTTTCTCTCCCCCTCTCTGTTTTCCCCTCCTCTCTCCATTTCTCTCTGTCCTATCTAATAATGACAACATCAACATCAAAACAATAACTACAACAACAATAAAAAACAACAAGGGCAACAAAAGGGAAAATAAATTTTTAAAAATCATTAAAATATGGTGCTGATACAGAGACATACACAGTGACCATGGGGAGGGGCAAACATTCAACAAAGGGTGCTGGGGAAATAGGCTATCCACGTACAGAATCCTGAGGTTGGGCTGCCTGAGAGGTGGTGTAGTGGTTAAAGTGTTGAACTCTCAAGCATGAGAGCCTGAATTAAATTCCCAGTATCATATGTGCCAAAGTAATGCTCTAGATCTATTTTTTCTTTCCTGTCACAAATAAAAATATTGATGATGATGATGATGATGATGGATCCCTACCACACAACACACATAAAACTTACTCAAAAGTAAATTTAGTGTTCAAACACTACAACTCTTAGAATAAAAACACATAAACAGGGGTCAGGCAGTGGCGCACTTGGTTGCCTGCACATGTTATAGTGTGCAAAGACCCAGGTTCGAGCCCCTGCTCCCCACCTGCAGGAGGGAAGCTTCATAAGTGGTGAAGCAGGCTGCAAGTGTCTCTCTGTCTCTCTTCCTCTCTATCTCCCCCTTCCTCTCAGTTTCTGTCTGTCCTATCCAATAATAAATAAATAAATAAATAAATGTTTAAAAAAAACACATAAACTTACACATGTCAGTGGCTTCTGAGATAAAAGAATAAAGGCATGGGGACTGGCAGATGATTTACCTGTTATTATGGCTGTAGCAAGTGGTAGAGTTGTGCAGATGCTGACACCCAATGATAACCTTGTAGCAAAAAAGAAAAAAACTTAAAAAATTGGTCCAGGAGGTGGTACAGTGTTGGACTCTCAAGCATACGGGCCCCGAGTTTGATCCCTGGCAGCGCATGTACCAGAGTCATGTCTGATTCTCTTTCTCTCTCTACTCCTAGCTCTCTCATTAATTAATAAATAAAAGCTTTAAAAAAAAAAAAAAAAGCACACCTATGGACATCTAATCTTTGACGAAAGTGCCCAAACTATTGAAAGGGGAAATATGAGTCTCTTCAACAAATGGTGTTGGAAAAAATGGGTTGAAACATGCAGAAGAGTGAAACTGAGGGAGCTGGGCGGTAGCGCAGCAGGTTAAGCACACTTCGTGCAAAGCGCAAGGACAGGAGTAAGGATCCCAGTTCAAGCCCCGTGCTCTCCACCTGCAAGGGAGTCCCTTCACAAGCAGGGAAGCAGGTCTTCAGGTGTCTGTCTTTCTCTCTCCCTCTTTGTCTTCCCCATCTCTCTCCATTTCTCTCTGTTTTATCCAACAACAGTGTCATCAATAACAAGAACAGTAATAACTAAAACAACAATAAAACAAGGGCAACAAAAGGGAATAAATAAATAAATATTTTTTTAAAAAAAGCTTCTTCACAGCAAAAGAAATCACTGCCCAAGAAAAATAACCCCTCACAGAATGGGAGAAGATCTTTACATGCCATACACCAGGCAAAAAGCTAATAACCAAAATACATAGTTTGCCAAACTCAGCAACAAGAAAACAAATGACCCCATCCAGAAATAGGGAGAGAACACGGACAGAATATTCATCATAGAAGGATACAAAAGGCCAAAAAACATATGAAAAAAATGCTCCAAATCGGGATTCGGATGGTAGCGCAATGGGTTAAGCACAGGTGGCACAAAGCCCAAGGACCAACTTAAAGATCCCAGTTGGAAACCCTGGCTCCCCAGCTTCAGGGGGTCACTTCACAAGCGGTGAAGCAGGTCTGTAGGTGTCTATCTTTCTCTCTTCCTCTCTCTCTTCCCCTCCTCTCTCCATTTCTCTCTGTCCTATCCCAAAACAATGATATAAATAACAACAATAATAAAACAAGGGCAACAAAAGGAAATAAATAAATAGATAGATAGATAGATAGATAGATAAATATTTTTTTAAATGCTCCAGGGAGCCAGGCAGTATGGCAGCAGGTTAAGCGCACGTGGAAACGCAAGGACCGGTGTGAGAATCCTGGTTCGAGCCCCCTTCCTGCAGGGAAGTCGCTTCACAAGTGGTAAAGCAGGTCTGCAGGTGTCTATCTTTCTCTCCCCCTCTCTGTTTTCCCCTCCTCTCTCCATTTCTCTCTGTCCTATCTAACAATGACAACATCAATAACAATAACAGCTACAACAACAATTAAAAAAATGTGGTCTGTGAGGTGGTGCAGTGGATAAAGCATTGGACTCTCAAGCATGAGGTTCTGAGTTCAATCCCCGGCAGCACATGTACCAAAGTGATATCTGGTTCTTTCTCTCTTTCTCTCTCTCCTCCTATCTTTCTCATTAATAATAAATATAAAAAAATAAAAAACATAAAAACAATAAGGGTAACAAAAGGGAAAATAAATTAAATTTAAAAAAATTTTTAAATGCTCCAAGTCATTGATTGTCAGAGAAATGCAAATAAAGACAACAATGAGAAACCACTTCACTCCTGTGAGAATATCGCACATCAGAAAAGGTAACAGCAGCAGTACTACAGGGGTTATAGCTCAGTGGTAGAGCATTTGACTGCAGAAAAGGTAGCAGCAGCAAATGCTAGAGAGGTTGTGGGGTCAAAGGAACCCTTCTGCACTGCTGGTGGGAATGTAAATAGGTCCAACCTCTTTGGAAAACATTCTGGAGAACTCTCAGAAGGCTAGAAATGGACCTACCCTATGACCCTGCAATTCCTCTCCTGGGGATATATCCTAAGGAACTCAACATACCCATCCAAAAAGATTTGTGTATGCCTATGATCATAGCAACATGTTTTGTAATAGCCAAAACCTGGAAGTAACCCAGGTGTCCAACAACAGATGAGTGGCTGAGCAAGTTGTGGTCTATATACACAATGGAATACTACTTAGCTATTTAAAAAAGGTGAATTCGTGGTCTGGGAGGTGGTGTAGTGGATAAAGCACTGCACTGTCAAGCATGAGGTCCCAAGTTCAATCCCTGGCAACAGATGTATCAATGTAATATCTGGTTCTCTCTTGCTCTCTTTCCCTCTCCTTCTCCCTCTCATCTTTCTCACTAATAAATAAATAAAAAATTTTAAACATTTTTTTAAATTTATTATTGGATAGAGACAGAGAAAAATTGAGAGGGGAGTGGTCCAGGAGGTGGCACAGTGGATAAAGCATCAGACTCTCATGCATGAGGTCCTGAGTTCAATTCCTGGCAGCACATGTGCCAGAGTGATGTCTGGTTCTTTCTCTCTCTCCTCCTATCTTTCTCATGAATAAATAAATAAAATCTAAAAAAAAAATTGAGAGGAGAGATGGAGATAGAGTGGGAGAGACACCTGCAGCCCTGCTTCACCACTTGTGAAGCTTTCCCCTTGCAGGTGGGGACCAGGAGCTTGAACCTGGGCCTTTGTGCACTGTAATGTGTGTGCTTAACCAGGTGCGCCACTACTGGTTCCCAATAAATAAAATTCTTTAAAAAAAAAGATTTTGGGAGTCGGGCAGTGGCGCAGCGGGTTAAGCGCACGTGGCACAAAGCGCAAGGATAGGTGTAAGGATCCCAGTTCGAGCCCTGGCTCCCCACCTGGAGGGGAGTCGCTTCACAAGCGGTGAAGCAGGTCAACAGGTGTCTGTCTTTCTCTCCCTCTTTCTGTCTTCCCCTCCTCTCTCCATTTCTCTCTGTTCTATCCAACAACAACAACATCAATAACCCCAACAATGTTAAACAAGGGCAAAAAAAAGGGAAAATAAACAAATAAATATTTTACAATTTTTTTAAGATTTAAAACAAAAAAGAAAAACAAAGAATATTAAAAATGGTAAATTCACCATTTTCAGCCCATCTTAGACAGAGCTTGAAGAAATCATGTTAAGTGAATTAAGTCAGAAACAGAAGGATGAATATGGGATGATCTCACTCTCAGGCAGAAGTTGAAAAGCAACAAGTTCAGAGGAGAAAACACTAAGCACAACTTGGACTGGAGTTGGTGTATCCCACCAAAATAAAAGACCCTGGGGTGGGGATGGGGGGGAGGGTTTAGGTCCTGGAACATGATGGCAGGACCTAGTGGGGGTTGTATTGTTATGTGGAAAATGGAAATGTTATGCATGTACAAACTATTGTATTTACTGTTGACTGTAAAACATTAACCTCCCCCCCAAAAAAAAAAAAAAAAAGAACAGCTTTGGTCTCAAGGATATCTCCACTTGCCCCTGGCCTAACAGGAAGTCAGGCAGTGGCACATCTGGTTAAGTGCACATAGTATCACACACAAGGACATGCCTAAGGACCCCACTTCAAGCCCTCATTCCCCACCTGCAGTGGGAATGCTTCATCAGTGGTGAAGCAGGTAGGTCTGCAAGTGTCTATCTTTCTATCTTCCCCTCCGTTCTCAATTTCTTTCTCTGTCCTATCAGATAAAATAGAAAGAAAAAACATGAAAAAATGCTCCAAGTTTCTGATTGTCAGGGAAATGCAAATAAAGGCAACAATGAGATACCACTTCACTCCTGTGGGAATGTCATACATCAGAAAAGGTAACAGCAGCAAATGCTGGAGAGGGTGTGGGGTCAAAGGAACCCTCCTGCACTGCTGGTGGGAATGTCAATTGGTCCAACCTCTGTGGAGAACAGTCTGGAGAACTCTCAGAAGGCTAGAAATGGACCTACTCTATGACTCTGCAATTCCTCTCCTGGGGACATATCCTAAGGAACCCAACACACCCATCCAAAGAGATCTGTGTACACATACGTTCTTGGCAGCACGATTTGTAATAGCCAAAACCTGGAAGCAACCCAGGTGTCCAACAACAGATGAGTGGCTGAGCAAGTTGTGGTATATATACACAATGGAATACTACTCAGCTATAAAAAAAAAAATGGTGACTTCACCATTTTCAGCCGATCTTGGATGGACCTTGAAAAATTTATGTTAAGTGAAACAAGTCAGAAACAGAAGGATGAATATGGGATGATCTCACTCTCAGGCAGAAGTTGAAAAACAAGATCAGAAAAGAAAACACAAGTAGAACCTGAACTGGAGTTGGCGTATTGCGCCAAAGTAAAAGACTCTGGGGTGGGTAGGTGGGGAGAATACAGACCCAAGAAGGATGACAGAGGACCTAGTGGGGGTTGTATTGTTATATGGAAAACTGAGGAATGTTATGCATGTACAAACTATTGTATTTACTGTTGAATGTAAAACATTAATTCCCTAATAAAGAAATTTAAAAAAAAGAAAAAAGAAAAATGGCCATCTGGTACAGTGGATTTGTTGTGCCAGTACTGACCCCCAGCAATAACCCTAGAGGGGGGAAAAAGGAGGAGGAGGTGGGAGAGGAGGTGGTAGTGGAGACGAGCAGAGAAAGAGGAAGGAGGATAAAAGAAAAGGGGGGGAGATAGCTTAGTGGTTATACAAAGAGACTCTTTTTTGAAATATTTATTTATTCCCTTTTGTTGCCCTTGTTTTTCATTGTTGTTATAGTTATTGTTGTTGTTATTGATGTCATCATTGTTGGATAGGACAGAGAGAAATGGAGAGAGGAGGGGGAGAGAAAGATAGACACCTGCAGATCCCCCTGTAGGTGAGGAGCCGGGGGCTCGAACCAGGATCTTTGGGATGGTCCTTGCGCTCCACGCCATGTGCGCTTAATCCGCTGTGCTACCATCCGACTCCTGAGACTCTTTTTTTCCTAATATTTATTTATTCCCTTTTGTTGCCCTTGTTGTTTTATTTTGTGGTTATTATTGTTGTTATTGATGTTGTTGTTGTTGGATGGGACAGAGAGAAATGGAGAGAGGAGAGGAAGACAGAGGGAGAGAAGATAGACACCTGCTTCACCCCTTGTGAAGCAACCTCCCTGCAAGTGGGGAGCCGGGGGCTCGAACCAGGATCCTTAAGTTGGTCCTCGCACTTTGCGCCAGAGACTCTTATTGGCAGAGGAGATAGCATAATGATTATGCAAAGAGAGTCTAGTGCCTGAGATTCCAAAGTCCCAGGTTCAATTCCCTGAACCACTATAAGCCAGAGCTGAGCAATGCTCTGGTTTAAAAAAAAAAAAAAAGAGAGAGAGAGACTCTTATGCCTGAGGCTCCAAAGTCCCAGATTCAGCCCCCTGTGCCACCATAAGCCAGAGCTGAGCAGTACTCTGGTTTAAAAAAAAAAAAATAGGGGCCAGGCATTAGCACACATCGTGTGAAGGATAAGAACCAGCATAAGGATCCTGGATTGAGCCCCCGGCTACCCATCTGCAGGGGAGTTGCTTCACAGGTGGTGAAGTAGATCTGCCGGTGTCCATCTTTCTCTTCCCCTCTCTGTATTCTCCTCCTCTCTCTTGATTTCTCTCTGTCCTATCCAACAACAATAATCACAGTAACAACAGCAATGGAGAAAATAGCCTCCAGGAGCAATGGATTCATAATGCAGGCACTGAGCCCCAGCGATAACCCTGGAGGCAAAATAAATAAATAATTTTTTTTTTTTTGCTTCCAGTGTTATTGCTGGGGCTCGGTGCCTGCACTATGAATCCACTGCTCCTGAAGGCTGTTTTTTTCCCTTTTGTTGCCCTTGTTGTTTTATCATTGTGTTTATTATTATTGTTGTTATTGATGTTGTTGTTGGATAGGATAGAGAGAAATGGAGAGAGGAGGGGAAGACAGAGAGGGGGAGAGAAAGATAGACACCTGCAGACCTGCTTCACTGCTCATGAAGCGACCCCCCTGCAGGTGGGGAGCCAGGGGCTGTCACCGGGATCCTTACGCCAGTTCTTGCACTTCACACCATGTGCACTTAACCCTCTGCGCTACCGCCCTGCCCCATAAATTAAATAATTTTTTTAAATAGAGTAAAAAAAATAAAAGAAAGATAAAGAAAAGGACTTGAATACTTCTTTCTCCAAAGAGAAGCTCATGAGAAGATGCTCACCACCTCTAATCAGAAAGGAAGCAGCTCAAAGCACAGTGAGACCCAGTGTGACCCCCATGGCTTTGCTGGAATCAAAGGGTGCAGACACCACCAGTGCTGGGCAGGGGCTAGGAGGGGTGCAGTGATGGCCTGGAGAACTGTGGAAAGTATAGGAAATAGTTTAGTTGCTCCACAAAAGTCTGGCAGTTCCTCAAGTTAAACAGCAAATTTCCACTCCTGGGGAAATACCTCAAAGAGTAAAAAGCAGGTGTTCAAACAAACATGTCTTCACTCACTCCAGCCAAGGCTAGACTTTGAGTAGCAAAGACCCTAGACAGACCCTCCACTATCTCAGACCCACTTCAAAGGTGCAAATGGCATATTCCAGATTCACTGAGTTTTTAGAAATTTTTATTTTATTATTTTTTAGATAAAGAATGAGAGGCAGAGAGGCCTTTATGAAAGAGGCACCATGAAAGAGACTATGTCACTGAAGCTTCCTTCAGTTCAGTGAGGGCTGGGCTTGAACCTGGGTCATGCACATGTCAAAGCAGCACACTATGCAAGTGAGCTGTTCACTGGACCTTAAATTTTAATTATGAGAGCTGGGTGGTGAAGTACCTGTTGAACCCACACATTATCATGTGCAAGGACCTGAGTTGAGGCCCTGCTCCCCTCCAGAGAGTAGATGTTTCATGAGCAGTGAAACAAGGTCTGCAAGTGTCTCTCTTTCTCCCTCTCTGTCTCCCCCTCCTCTCAATTTCTCAGTCTTATCCAATAAAATAGAAAGACAAAAAAAAGGAAAAATTTTAATTCATCTTTAATTCATCTACTAATTATAAAGAGAAGGGGGCGGTGAGGTAGATAGCATAGTGGTTATGCAAAGAGACTCTCATACCTGAGGCTCCAAAGTCCCAGATTCAATCCCCCACACCACCTAAGCCAGAGCTGACCTGGTATATATAAAACAGAGCCTCAGGACCTCATGCTTGAGAGCCCAAGGCATTGTACCATTTTCAGAGAACCCCTGTGTGTGTTTTGGTTTTGTTTGTTTTTGCCTCCAGGGTTATTGCTGGGGCTTGATACCTGCACTATGAATCTACTGCTCCTGTAGGCCATTTTTCTTATTTTTAAAAAAATAGGCTAGGACAGAGAGAAATTGAGTAGTGAGGGGAAGATAGAGAGGGGGAGAGAAAGATAAACACCTGCAAACCTGTTTCACTGCTTGTGAAGTGACCCCCCCCCCTGCAGGTGGGGAGCCAGGGGCTGGAAGCAGGATCCTTGCACAAGTCCTTGCACTTGCCTAGCCCAGCCCCCGGCAGCCTTTTTTTTTTTTTTTTTTGACTCCAGAGTTATTGCTGGGGCTCAGTGCCTGCATCATGAATCCACTGCTCCTGGAGGCCATTTTTCCCCCCTTTTGTTGCCTTTGTTGTTGTAGCTTTGCTGTGGTCATTATTGTTGTTGTTGATATCGTTCGTTGTTGGATAGGACAGAGAGAAATCGAGATAGGAGGGGAAGACAGACAGGGTGGAGAGAGAGATAGACACCTGCAGACCCGCTTCACTACTTGTGAAGCGACTCCCCTGCAGGTGGGGAGCTGGGGGCTCCAACAGGGATCCTTATGCCGGTCCAGTCCTTGGGCTTTGCCACGTGTGCTTATCCCGCTGCGCTACCGCCCAACCCCCCCTCCCTTTTTTTTTTTTTTTTTTTGCCTCCAGGGTTATTGCTGGGGCTTGGTGCCTGCACCACGAATCCTCTGCTCCTAGAGGCCATTTTTTTTCCCATTTTGTTGCCCTTGTTGTTGTTGTCTTTATTGTTGTTGTTGTGTTGGATAGGACAAAGAGAAATTGAGAGAGGAGAAGACAGAGGAGGGGAGAGACAGACACCTGCAGGCCTGCTGGAAGCCACCCCCTGCAGGTGGGGGGGGGGGCTGGAACAAGGATCCTTATGCCAGTCCTTGTGCTTTATGCCATGTGTGCTCAATCCACTGCGTTACCACCCGGCCCCCAGCCCTTGTGAGTGAGATGAGACCCTCACCTTCCAGTGCCCTGTCTGTTCAGCTTCCAGGAATGACCCACCCACTGGCACCTTACAATCAGCTTCCTGGGATGAAAGCTGGCAGCAGGGCAGATGGCATGATGTTTTGAGGCTCCTGAGTGGGTATGAGCTAGGAAGACAACCTCTCCAGCCCTGGTGGCCCAGGACCTGCCTCCAAACTGTTTACCTATCAGCTACTGAGTCCCTGAGAGCTGTCTTTGGGGACATGGAATCCCAGAAGAGGGCCTGTTGCCTCCCCGGGCTGCAAAGCTGGTGGCAGGCAGGCTGAGCTGCCCAAAGAGTCGTCTCACCCATCTGAAGCTACACCCCATCTGGTGCTCCTGTCCACAGCAGGTACAGGGCAGATAGGGGGGAGGCAACCTGGGCCAGAAGGGCGGGGGCTCAGCATGGCTCCCCAGGTTGTAAAAATGCTGGACTCCGTGGTCCGGGAAGTGGCTCAGTTGATAAAGCTTTGGACTCTCAAGCATGAGGTCCTGAGTTCGATCCCCAGCAGCACATGTCCCAGAGTGATGTTTGGTTCTTTCTCTCTCCTCCTATCTTTCTCATTAATAAATAAATAAAATCTTTTTAAAAAAATGAGGGGTCGGGCGGTAGCTCAGTGGGTTCAGCACACGTGACGCCAAGCGCAGGACTGACATAAGGATCCCAGTTCAAGCCCCCGGCTCCCCACCTGCAGGAGGGTCACTTCACAACTAGTGAAGCAGGACTGCAGGTGTCTGGCTTTCTCTCCCCCTCTCTGTCTTCCCCTCCTCTCACCATTTCTCTTTGTCCTATCCAACAATGACAACATAAACAACAACAATAATAACTACAACAACAATAAAACATGGGCAACAAAAGGGAAAATAAATAAATGAAAATAAATAATAAAATAAATAAATGCTGGACTCCGAGAGTCAGGTGGTAGTGCAGTGGGTTAAGCACAGGTGATGCAAAGCCCAAGGACTGGCATAAAGATCCCGGTTCGAGCCCCTGGCTCCCCACCTGCAGGAGGGTCACTTCACAACTAGTGAAGCAGGTCTGCAGGTGTCTGGCTTTCTCTCCCCCTCTCTGTCTTCCTCTCCTCTCTCCCATTTCTCTCTGTCCTATCCAACAACAACAATAACAACAACAATAATAACTACAACAATAAAACAAGGGCAACAAAAGGGAATAAATAAATATATATATTTTTTAAATGCTGGGCTCCCTCCTGATCATGGGACCCCAGGGACCTTCCCCAATGTGTCCAGTCTCATGGGTGTCCCCTGAGGATGAGGTGTGACCTAAGAAAAGGGGGAGGGATGACCCAGAGCCCCCAGGCCCAGCCCCCCAGGCCAGTCCATATGGGTCCCTCTCCCAGACCATGTGGTTGGGGGTCTCCTGTCCATGTATTGGGTTAGGATGTGGGACACCTCCCTAATCTCTGGCTTTCTCTGGGTGATCTAATCTTAGCACCCTGCTGGGCCTTGCACCCAGGGTGTGGCCAGCAGCTCTGAGATTCTTGCAGCTGGTGAGGGGGGTGCCCAGGCCAGACAGGAAATGAAGCTGGGGCCAGGGCAGGAGGCTGGAAGCGGAGCAGTAAGAAGGGCAGGCTCAGTGACCAGCATCTGCTCTAGGCTGGGCTGTGGAGAAGCTGATTAGAGTGTCCAGGCACCATGGAAGCAGCCTAGGTCCTACTTTTAACCTGAAGGCCAACGGGGTCTCCTGACCCCTGCCCAGCCACCCCATTCACCCCTTCACTCTGGAGGGTGGCCTAGGCCTCACTCTGGAAGCTGTGGGCTCCCACTAGGGCCACAAGAGGCACCACCCCCATCCCCATCCCAACCCCAACTCCCATTCTCCTCAAGTCTCTCTCTCTCTCTCTCTCTCTTTCTCTTTTGCCTCTAGGGTTTTAGCTGGAACTCAGTGTGGGCATTAGTTCTGCAGCCACTTTTCCAATGTTTTGGATAAGACAGAGAGAAATTGAGAGGGGAGGGGAAGACAGAGAGAGAGAGAAAGATAGACACCTGCAGACTTGCTTCACTGCTTGTGAAGCCTGAAGCGACCCCCTGCAGGTGGGGAGCTGGGGGCTTGAACCGGGATCCTTGCGCTTTGTACTATGTGCACTTAAGCCAGTGTGCCACCACCTGGCCCCCTCAAGTCTCTCCTTAGTTATTGTTTTTTTTAAGAGTTTTTTTTTTAATATTTATTTATTTTCTTTTGTTGCCCTTCTTGTTTTATTGTAGTGATTGATGTCGTTGTTGGATAGGACAGAGAGAAATGGAGAGAGGGGGAAGACAGAGAGGGGAGAAAGACACCTGCAAACCTACTTCACCGCTTGTGAAGTGACTCCCCTGCAGGTGGGGAGGCGGGGGCTTGAACCGGGATCCTTACGCCGATCCTTGCGCTTTGTGCCATGTGTGCTGTCATCCTACTTCCGGTTATCTTGCCCATCTCCAAAACTCTCTCCCTTTACACTGTCTGAACTGGAAGACGCTTTGAAGAGGGTTAAACTGGGAACAGCTGCTGGCTATGATAACATCACCCCAGAACTCATTCTTAACCTGGGTCCCGCGGCAAAGAAGTGGCTCGCTTCATTCCTGTCCCACATCTTGGAATCTGAGTCTATGCCCAAAGTTTGGCGTCGTGCGAAGATTATAGCGGTTTTGAAACCAAAGAAAGACCCAACACTGGCCACCAGCTATAGACCAATTTCTCTCCTCTCCGTGTGTTACAAACTCCTTGAGAGGCTGCTTCTGTCACGTATTTCTCATCTTCCAGAGAAATTCCTATCACCCGCCCAAGCTGGTTTCCGCCCAGGAAGATCTACCTGCGAACAAGCCCTGGCCCTCTCAACTTACATTGAAAATGGATTCCAGAAGAATTTAAAGACGGGTGCTGTCTTTGTTGATCTCACAGCAGCCACGGTCTGGCACCGTGGTCTCCTAGTCAAGATCTCAAGATGCCTGCCTCCATGGGTGGCCAACACTATATCGTTTCTTCTCCAAAACAGAAGATTCCGGGTGCATCTGGGTGACAAGTCTAGCAGATGGAGACTTGTCTCAAGTGGCCTCCCCCAGGGCTCTGTTCTGGCTCCTACGCTATTTAATATTTACATCAATGACCTCCCAGAAACTTCTTCAAGGAAGTTCATCTACGCCGATGACACCTGCTGTGCAACTCAGGCATCCAAGTTCGACATCCTCGAGGAAACACTCACGAAAGACATGTCTCTGATATCTGATTACTGTAAAAAATGGCAACTAATCCCTAGCACTGCAAAAACGGTATCATCTGTTTTCCATCTACACCATGCCTCAGCCTCGCGAGAACTTAATGTGCACCTTGGCGATACGAGAATCCGGCATGAAGCCCAGTCAGTCTATCTTGGCGTTACTCTCGATCGCACTCTGTCATTTCACGAACATCTCATAAAAACTGCAGCAAAGGTGGGCGCGAGGTATAACATCATTGCAAGACTGGCCAGCTCCTCATGGGGCGCGAGCGCTTCCACACTACGATCATCATCTCTGGCATTATGCTATTCCACTGCAGAATACTGTGCCCCAGTATGGTTCCGTAGCCCCCATGTCCACTTGGTTGATTCCAAATTATATTCCTCCATGAGGATAATTTCTGGAACCATCCGTTCCACCCCGGTTCCATGGCTGCCAGTTCTTAGCAACATCGCCCCGCCAGATATTCGTCGGGATGCGGCATCATCTAAGTTCATTTCCCACGTCTACGCTCGACCAGACCTGCCAATATACGCGAATATCTTCGCCCACCCTGCCCAACGCTTGACGTCTCGTCACCCAATCTGGTCCCCTACGCCTACACTGAACTTCTCTGTTCCAGACTCTTGGAAACAGAGTTGGCAGTCAGCTGAGGTAAAGAACAAACACCTCATCACAGACCCCTGCAAGCGTCAACCTGGCTTTGACCTAGCACGTTATGATTGGGCCCTCCTCAATCGCTATCGAACAGGCCATGGCCAGTGCGCCGCTATGTTCCATCGCTGGGGAGCCAGAGACGACCCGAACTGCCCCTGCGGCTACAGACAGACTATGACCCACATAGTCAACGACTGCCACCTCTCCAGATTCAAAGGAGGTCTCGAAACTTTACATCAGGCTCAACCTGACGCTGTTGACTGGCTACGGAAGAAGGGCAAACGCTAGAAGAAGAAGTGGCTGTGCTACCGCCCAACTCCCAGTTATTGTTTTTTTAAACTTACTTATTAACCAGAAAGATGGGGGAGGAGAACCAGAGCATCTCTCTGGTACATGTGTTGCTGGGGATTGAACTCAGGAGCTCATGGTGGAGAGTCCAGTGCTTTATCCACTATGCCACCTATCAGGCCACTCTCTTTAGTCCTCAACATCACCTCCTAGAGAGGCTACAGAAGAGAAAGCCATTGTTACCTCGTTGCAAGAACTTCTAGGAGTCGCCTACTAGACTACATACATTCATATATGCATATATGTATATATATGTATACATATATATCTAATAGGCTAAGAAGCAGAGAGAGTGAGAGAGAAAGAGAGAGAGAGAGAAAGAGAGAGAGAAGGAGAGAGAGAGACACAGAGAGAGAGAGAGATGGAGAGAAAGGGACCACAGCACTCAAGCTTCCTTCAATGCAGTGGGGGCCAGGCTTGAATCTGGGTCATGCCCTTGGCAAAGTAATGCATTATACAAGTGAGCTATTTCACCAGTCCTTTGGAGCCAGTGTCTCAAGAAGCTCCCTCAGTAGCCCAGTCCTCACAGCATGTCTGAATACTGACTCATCTACATCCACAGTTCAGGTCCCTGGAACCCTCCTCCACCTCCCTCTTTTTCAGAGTTTAGTTTTTCGTGTTTGTCTCAGATTTTTTTTTGTCTTGCCTCCAGGGTTATTGCTGGGACTTCTTGCCTGTACCACTAATCCACTGCTCCTGGAGGCCTTCCCCGCCTTTTGTTGCCCTTGTTTTTTTTGTTTGTTTGTTTTTAGTAAAGATATATTAAAAAAAAATATTTTTATTTATTTATTTATTAGATAGAGACAGTGAGAAATTGAGAAGGGAGGGGGAGATAGAGAGGGAAAGAGACAGATTGATACCTGCAGCCCTACTTCACCACTCATGAAGCTTTCCCCCTGCAGGTGGGGACCAGGGACAGGTGGGGATCAGGGGCTTGAGCCTGGGTCCTTGTGCACTGTAATGTGTATACTTAACCAGGTGCACCACCACCTGGCCCCTTCCCTTGTTGTTTTTTATAGTTGTTATGGTTATTGTTATTGTTGTTATTTATGTCATTGTTGTTGGGTAAGGCAGAGAGAAATGGAGAGAGGAGGGGAAGACAGAGAGGGGGAGAGAAAGACAGACACCTGAAGACCTGCTTCACTGGTTGTGATGCGACCCTCCTGCACGTGGGGAGATGGGGGCTCAAGCCAGGATCCTTGCCAGTCCTTGGGCTTTGTGCCATGTGCACCTAACTTGCTGTGCTACCACCCGACCCCCCGATGATTTTTTTTTTAAACAGAGCACTGCTCATCTCTGGCTTATGGTGGTGTAGAGGATTGAACCTGGGGCTTTGGAACTTCAGGCACAAGAGTCAGTTTGCCTAACCATTATGCTATCTACCCCAACCCTTTGTCTGAGTTTTTTTAAATTAATTAATTAATTAATAATGAGAGCTAGAGAACCAAAGCATCATTCCAGCACATACAATGCTGGGGACTGAACGCAGGACCACATGCTTGAGAATCCAACTGTGCTACTTGTTGAGCCACAATAAAATAAGAGAGAAAGAGAGGAGACAAGGACAGTGGCTGTGTAAAAAGGTTTTCATGCCTGAGGCTCAGAGGCTCCAGGTTCAATCCCCAGTGGCACTATAAACCGGAGCTGAGCAGGGCTCTTGAAGAAAAATAAAAAGAAAGAGACAGAGAGATAAGAAAGACAAAGGCATCACAGCACTGGTTTCCCTCAGTGCGGTGGAGATCAAGTTTGAAAGCAAATGCACTATTCAGGTGAGCTACCTTGATGTACCAGGTTTGTTTGTTTGTTGCAGAACCAGGGTGTCACAAATGTGCAATGTCATTGTCCAGGCCACATTCCTTCCTTCCCTTCTTTTTAATTTTTTTATCTTTATTCATTTATTGGATAAAGACAGCCAGAAATCGAGAGGGAAGGGAGAGATAGGAAGAGATAAAAAGAGACACCTGCAGTTCTGCTTTACCACTCACAAAGCTTTCCCCTACAGATGGGGACCCCAGGGGCTTGAACCTGGATCCTTGGTGCACTGTAACATGTGCCCTCAAGCAGGTGCACCACCATTCGGCCCCTCCAGGCCACATTTCCATTCAGATAGAGTGACAAGCAGAGGGAGTGAGAGACACCACAGTGCCAGAGCAACTTCCATTAAGGTATTGGGGCTCAAACCTGGGCTCCATGTGCAGCATGTGCCCTACCCTGCATTGAACTCTCTCTGGACCTGAGTTTGGGTTTCCTGGATCTCACATCTCCTGGGGCTCCTGTGACATCTGTCTTTCTCTGGTTGACTCTCACCTAGCACAGCAACCCCAGGCTTTATCCAAATTATCGGTCACAAGGGACAGGATTCAGGGCTGAATAACAGGGAGGTCAGTGTAGGAAACCATGGTGTTGGGAGGCCAAAGCAGATGACCAGGAAGCTCAGGGGCATGGACGTCAAGCCACCAGGGGCTAGGGACAGAGGACAAGGGAGGAAGCTGGTTCTGGGGGAGGGAGTGAGAGGCTGATTCCTCTGCTCTGGGAGAAGTCCAGAGGCTGGTGGACAGTGGGGGACAAAACCACACCCTCCTTAAGGTCCAGGTGACATGCACTCCTCCCCTACATCAATCTCCTGGCCTTAACCTTGCCCTGAACTGAGGCCACCTGTCCCCTGCCCGGTTCTGGGTCCTTCTGACACCCAGGGGTCACTCACTGTCAAACAGAGGAAGAAGGACAGAGGGACCATTTCACCAGCCTTGACCTGGTTGGTTCTTTCCAGAGCCTGCTTCTGGAACATGCAGGACTAGTTAGCACTTCTGGATTACCTACATTCCATCCTTCCTCCTTTGTGCAGGCCTCTTCTGGGGTCAGTGGACATCTCCATGTCAGGGCTTGGAAGGGAAGGTAGGACAGCTGTGAGGCGGAAAGACAGCATCCCCTCCACAGGACACAGATAAGCCACAGGAGCAGGAGCCCAGTGGGTGGCTCACAGTGAAAAGAAATCCTGGAGGTCTCTCTGCAGTGGAGGCTGTGGGGTGCCAAGTGACAAGTGGCTGCCCCCAACCCCCACCTCGCAAGCTGCGGGTGCTATCACATGGGTCTACTGTTTGAATAATTCAGGCTCCAAAAGACCCACTTGCCCTCAGACCATTTCCTGCCAGGGAGCAGATGTGGGGGAACCTGAATTATGCATTCACAGTCCCAGGTTATCAGGGTGGCTTGGCATGGTGCCTGGCCACACAGTTCATCTTGGAGCTGCTTCTCCAGCAGAAGCAGGAGAGTGTCCCTGGAGCCTGGGACCTCCATGGCCCTGATGTAGAAGCCACAAAAGAAACTGAGCAGCAGGTGGGACCCTCCCTCTCAGACTCCAGTTGCAGGAGGCCTGGCTGGGGGAGTATGTGTGTTGTGGGGAGCAGGGAGGCTGAATCCTCAGGGCAGCCTCACACCCTGGGAGCCCTCAGGGGTAGGCTGGCTCCTGGGCTCCAGGGGAGGTCCTGCTGGAGCGGAAGGTTCTTGGGGTTCCCAGGGAGTGAGCACCCCAAGCCAAGATATACTCCCCCCCACTGTGGGGTCTGCTGCTTGGGGATCAGCTCAGGGAGGGGGGTGCCATGCCTGTGAGCAGAGCACTTGGGTGATGTTGAGGATCATCCTTCCTGCACCTCCACTTTGCCTTCACACCCATCCATAAACACATAAAAGAGGATTTTGCCCTGGCCACGGGGTTTACCCCAGCGAAGGTCTTGCTGTACCTTGCACCCCGAAAGCTAGGGTTACTGGGGCAGGTACTTGCCCTGTGTTCTTGCCTGTGTCCTTGCCCTGTGGCCCTGGGTCAGAGTATCCCCAGGAGATGGGATCCTTAGACCAGACATGACAGAACCCTTGCAGCTTGGGGTCCATACAACCAGGGTCCTAGGGGTCACCCCATGCCTCCTGGCATCCTTTAAGCATTGTGGAGATCTCTGGAGAGAGCTTCCTTCTCAATTTTTTAGATATAGACAGAAAGGTGAAGAGGCAGAGACAAAGATAAAGAGACCACATCACCTAAGCTTCCTCTATAGCAGTGGGTGCTGGGCTCGAGCCTAGATCATGCACATGGCAGAGCAGTGCACTGAAACCTTTCACTCCCTGACCACCAGTGCCCCTCAGCTACTCCATCACTCTACTCTTTGTCCCCCAAGGGGGGGGGGGACAGGGAATATATATATATATATATATATATATATATATATGTATATACACACAGAGAGAGAGAGCCTTGCATCCCTGCTTCACCACTCATGAAGCTTCCCCTACATGTGGGGACTAGGGGCTCGAACCTGGGTGCACTACCACCTAGACCCCCTCTTTCCTTGTTTTTAAAGACTTATTTATTAGTCAGTTAGTGAGAGAACTAGAATATCACTCTAGGCCTGGGACTTGGGCACTGACCTTGAGGATGACATTCAGTCTTTGCTCAGTAAGGTGGACATCCCTGCTGGGCTCCGCACTAAGTTAGTCCAGAGGAGTCAGAGGCTGTGTGGGGTGGGGAGCAGGTGTGTGTGTGGGGGACAACATCTAGCCAGGACAGTTGGGGCTGGGGGGGGAATAGCTGGTGTGCCTGGATACCCATGCTCCCTGGCTCTGCCCAGCAATTGGGGTGAAGAGTGGTACACCCCAGTAACCTTGAGCACATCCAGTTCCTGGCAGCCACATTATGTCCTCCACCAAAGAAAATGAGGCTTCTCAGAGTGACACTGAGTTGGGGGTAGGGGGGTTGGGTTAGGGGAGGATGCCCAGAAGAGGATCTCATGTAATACATGTAGTACAATAGTGCTGTGATGTCTCCCCACCCACACTTTTTCATCCTTTATATAAAGGGGGGGAGTGGCCTAGGAGGTGGCACAGAGGATATGTGCTGGACTCTCAAGCATGTCCGGAGTTCCACCTTGGCAACACATATGCCAGAGTGAGGCTCTGGTTTCCTCTCCTCTACTTCTTTCTCTCTTTTTCTCATAAAGACATACATAGAAAAAAAAAAAAAAAGGAAAAAAGGTTTACTGGGAAACGGGGTTGGGGAGAGGGCTACCTGGGTTGAGGAGCCAGCAGTCAGGTGGAAAGAGGAGGTGAGAGGGAATGTCCATGTGCTCCTTGCTCTGGCCCGTGGGGGCTCTAAGCCACCGCACTGGAGTCAGCCAGCTGTCTTTCCGAGTTGTGGGGCCCGCAGGAAAGGGCAGGGCCTGGCCACAGCTGCCCGCACGAACACACGTGCCATTGGGTGGCCCTGCGGTGCCACCCCAGCCCACCTGTCATCCTGACCCCAAAACCCGGGCCTGCCCGCCCGCGGCTCTGTATCGAGAATACAGGACTCTGTGCTAGTCCGGAGAGCGGTGCGCGCCGCGGGACTGGCTCAGGTTTCCCCTCCCCGCCGCGCGTCCCGCACTGGGGGCTGGGGTCCAAGAGGGGTCCAAGGGGCGTGCAACGCGGCCTGAAGAGTCTCGCCGCGGCCTCTTTAAGGCGCGCGCTCACGCGCGGGCGGTGCCTAAAGGAAGCGCGCGGCGGTGCGCGCGCGCGCACGGCGAGCGCGGTGACGCGACCGTGGGGTTTCCCGAGGCTGCGGACAGGGGCCGCCGCGCCCATCCCGATGGCTGGAGGCGTCTGAGGGGCGGACGGAGGCGGCGGCGCGGGAGTGGACGGCGCGGGAGCGGAGCAGCCGCCGCGGGATTGGGAGCAGAACGTGCCTCGCCGGCCACCTGCTCCGACCTGCCTGCAGCGTCCGCCGAGCGGTCGATCGCGGCCCTCCTGGATCGGCGGCTGAGGCGGCGGCGGTGCAGGCGCGCCAGGCCGGGACGCGGCGCCCAGGTGAGTTTGCGGGATCAGGTCTGCGTTGCCCGCCGGGTCTCGGACCCCGGCCCCAGGTTCCGGACCCCCACCCCCAGCTCCGGCCCCGAGCGCGGCCGCCCCCTCCCCGCCCCCACCCGCCGCCGCCCCGTCTTCCTGCCGCGCCCGGGTGCGGTCAGCGGCCGGCCCTGCGGGAGGCGGAGGGGCCTCACTCCTCCCGGGGGGCGCCGGGTGCCCGGGGCCGCGCAGGGGACCGAGGGGCCGAGGTCGGGACAGGGGTCTACTATCTGGGGTCCTGGGTCCGGAGTTTGGGGTCCGGGTTCCCGGCCAGCTGTCCAGGCCTAGGGTCCAGTCCGAGGTTTGGGATCCGAGCCCGCCGTCCTTCCTGGGCTCCGCTGGCCCGTTTTGACGCGGTGAGAACAAAGACGCGACGGGGGTCGTGCGGGCGAGGTCGGTGGGCCTCAGCCCAGGCGAGGAAGGGCTTCGTGCCCCGCGGGGCCCCGGGGGCGCTGGGGGGTGCTCGGCGGCGACCCGGTGGGCGAGGCCCGGCCCGCGAGTGGAGAGGGGTGCGGGCCGGAAGAAAGGCGGCGCGGAGCGGCGGCGAGGCCCCGCGGCCCGGCGACCGCGGGGAGCAGGAGGCGGACGGTACGCGGACCCCCGACAGCCCCCTCTGCGGGGTCCGGAGGCCGGGGCGGCGGCGTCCCGAATGAATGGGCCCCGCGTCCAGGCCGCTCCAAGATGGCGCGGTGCCGCCGCCTTTGTCCGCGCCGGCCGGGGGCTGCTCCCTCCGCCGCCCCGGCCGCCGCCCCTGCCCCCGCCGCCGTCGGACTCTGCCCCTGCCTCTGCGCGGGAGCCGGGGCCCGGGGCCCGGAAGGGAATTGCCGCCGCCCGCATCCACGCCCGCACGGCGGCCCCGACCCAGTGGGGGCGGGGAGCAGTTGTGCTCGGATCCCACTGTGTGGCCGCCGGCCGGGAGTCCAGTTTCTCTAGCGAATCGAGACCTGATTCCAGCCCTGACCTGCTCTTAGGGCCCTCCGATTAGGTGGGTGCATGCGGTGGCGGCCGCATGCGGTGGCGGCCGCGGGTCACGGGCGCCTGGGCTTCTGATTGGGATGTGGCGGGGGGGGGGGGGGGGGTCGGTGGATATTGCAGCTCTGCAGGTAGACTTCCTACCTCACAGTCTTGCTTTGGAGGTTATCTAGTGCTTCTTCCGTGTTTTCATTTTTGCTATCTGGTAGCTGATCTCGAATACCAATTGATGATTAAGCATTTGCCTATGAGTGTTAACTTGAAAATAACAGAGTCTTCGGTGATTAGCAAGTAATGGAAAGTGGGCCCTTTGTGGTCTTCAGAGCCCTTTGTGGTCTTCAGAGCACTGCTAAGAATTTTATGGGAGTTACTTTCTAATCTGATACTGCAGACTTTTTGTTGTTGAGTTAGAGGGGTGCGCCTTATTTGAAAATGAGGTTTCAGTGTGCATCCTATTAAGATACACCCTATTTTGGTTTCTTCCGGAAGGTGTATATTGCAAAAAGAAAGTTGAGTGAGCTGTTCCTTTTTTGCTTTCTTGCTAACCCGGAGTGTGTGGTTGTGTGTGGCTGGGACAGAGCTGGTTCCACCATCATGGAAAAGGACCTGTAGACCTTAAGACGCCTATGATAGTGAGATTATCTAGCTTGATAAAACTTTCTTTTTTCTTTTTCTTTCTTTTTTTTTTTTGCATTTTAAAAAATTTCTTAATTGGGGAACTAATGTTTTATATTCAACAGTAAGTACAATAGTTTCTACATGCTTAATATTCCCCAGTTTCCCATATAACAATAAATTCCCCACTAGGTCCTCTGTCATCCTTCTTGATAAAACTTTCTAACAGAGTTGTGTAGAAATGGGCAGCTATGGAAGGTCAGGGGGTGGGGGCAGGAGCTTTCCAGGTGGATGATGTGAGCTGGGCCTTGGCCTCTCACACTCCCAGGCTTCCAAACTTCCGGTGGTTTCACAGACACTGGGAATGCTACAAGTTTTTCATAGAAGGTGAGAACTTAGAAGAAAGCTTTGTGTGTGTGCCTGAGCTCATTTTTTTCACCCCTGATTTCCCTAATCGGTTGGGGTGAGGGGACGAGGGGCAGTGTTAGGACTACACCTCATCTGCACAATTTAACAGTGTGCTCATAGAGGAAATGGTTAAGGAAGGCATCCATGGCCAAAAATAAATAAATAAAACAAAAAAATAAAAATTGTTCTGTGTGACATATCCAAGCACAATGTTCTTTAATTACGCTTCTATAAGTCTTTTCTTTGCTGTGGTGAATTATTTCTGTTGGGGGGAGAGTGGCAGTAAATTTCCCCAGATTTAACATACTTCCCCCCACCCTCCTTTTTATAGTAGAAGATTTTCTTCATACCTAGTGACATCTAAGCTTTGCTCACCTGGGCAGACTTACAGTAGACACATGGGAAATGGATTGCTTTTGTGAGGAGATACTTCATTTATTTATTTTATTGTTGTAGTTATTATTTTTTGTTGTTGTAGTTATAGTTGTTATTGATGTCATCGTTGTTGGCTAGGACAGAGAGAAATGGAGAGAGGAGGGGAAGACAAAGGGGGAGAGAAAGATAGACACCTGCAGACCTGCTTCACCGCCTGTGAAGTGACTCCCTTGCAGGTGGGGGTGAGGGGCTTGAACCAGGATCCTTAACGCAGGTCCTTGCGCTTTGTGCCACATGCACTTAACCTGCTGCGCTACCTCCCGACTCCCATGAGATACTTCATTTCTTAGAGCTTTATTCTGTCAGCTTTTACTTTGCTAAACATTTCTATCTTTTGCCTATTGGCTTGATTGAAAGAGTTGTGTTTCCATAAAGAGCTTGGAGAAAGGTTTTCAGGCTATCTGTAGGTTTATCTAGAGTTGGCTTTTCAATTAATACCTACTTTAATGAAGAGTGTTGATTGTATTTTAGACATGCAGTATTGGCATTTATTGGAGACTCTTCATTGGATTAATATTCTTAGCCTCAAGGCTTTGGCTACTGTTGGTCTCTGAATTGGATTAAACTCTTAATGTGTGTACGCTGGCTTTTAGTATTAGTGGATTGGTAATAAATACAGTCAATGATATTATCTGGCTTGACCAGCTGGCATGCCATATTATTTTGAAACTCCTAGTTAGTATGAGCCTAGTAAAGGATTTTTAAGGGATTTAGAGGGTTTTCTTAAGGCTGGAATAAATACTGATTTCAGGTTTCCATTCATTGGTTAGAGTGGTTAGAAAAATCATGAAGAGACCTTTAAGTAAAGGTGAGACCAGAGAAAAATAATTTACAAAATGGAGTGTGAAACAGTGTAGTGCATAGTGTTGGACTCGAGCATCACATGGGTCAGAGTAATGCTCTACTTCTATGTCATTAATAATTAAAGTATTTATTTATTTATTTATTTATTTTTTGCCATCATGGTTATTGCTGGGGCTCAGTGCCTGTAGGATGAATCCACCGCTTCAGGTGGCAATTTTTTCCTTTTTCTTCTTCTAATTCTTCTTCTTCTTCTTTTTTATTTGATAGGACAGATAGAAATTGAGAAGGGAGAGGAACCAAGTATACACATTACAGTGTACAAGGTCCTAGTTGAGTTCAAGCCCCTCCTCCCCGCCTGTAAGGGGGAAGCTTCACAAGTGGTAAGGAAGGACTGTAGGTATCTCTCTAATCTCTTCTCTCCATCTTCCTCTTCTCAATTTCTTTTTGTCTCTATCTAAGAAAATTAATATTAGAAAACATAAAGAAACTGAGGGGAGTCAGATGGTAGTGCAGGTCCTTGTGTTTTGTGCTACATGCGCTTACCCCGCTTAACCGCTGCACTACCATCTCCTCCTCTCTCCATTTTTTAAATATATTTATTTATTCCCTTTTGTTGTCCTTGTTGTTTTTGATTGTTGTAGTTAATGTTGTTGTTGTTATTGATGTCATCATTGTTGGATAGGACAGAGAGAAATGGAGAGAGGGGGGAGCCGGAGGCTCGAAGCAGGATCCTTACGCCAGTCCTTGCGCTTTGCACCATGTGCACTTAACCCTCTGTGCTACTGTCGGACTCCCTCCTCTCTCCGTTTCTCTCTGTCCTATCTAAAAGGACAGCATCAATGACAACAACAATAAAAAACAACAGGTCTCAGATGTATATCTTTCTCCCTCTGTCTTCCTCTCTTCTCTCAGTTTCTCTCTGTCCTATCCAATAAAATGGAACAAATGACCTCTAGGAGCAGTGGATTCATAGTGCAGGTACTGAGCCCCAGCGATAACCCTGGAGGAAAAAAAAAATCTATTTACAGAGGGCAGGCACACTTGGTTAAGCACACATCTCTGCCATATTGAATAAAATAGAAAAGAAAGAAAATTACTTATTGGGCAGGGGAAGAAAGCATAATGGTTATGCATGAGGTTTTCATGTTTGAGCCTCTGAAGTCCTAGGTTCAATCCCCTGCACTACCATAAACCAGAGCTGAGCAGTGCTCTGGTAAAAAGAAAAGTGAGGAAAATTAAAAAAAAAATTATTTACTAGATAGACAGAAATTGAGAGGAGGTGGGAAGATAGAGTAGGAGAGAGAAAGACATCTGCATCATTGCTTCACCACTTGTGAAGAAGTTTTCCCCTTCTGTAGGTGGGGACTAGGGTCTTAAAACCTGGTCCTTGTGCCTGGTAACATGCATTTAACCAGGTGCACCACTGTTGCCCCTTACTATTTTTTTAAAATCTTTTAAAAAAAATATTTATTCCTTTTTGTTGCCCTTGTTGTTTTATTGTTGTAGTTATTATTGTTGTAGTTATCGATGTCATTGTTGGGTAGGACAGAGAGAAATGGAGAGAGGGAGAGAGGAAGATAGACACCTGCAGACCTGCTTCACCTCCTGTGAATCAACTCCCCTGCAGGTGGGGAGCCGAGGGCTCGAACCAGGATCCTTCCACCTGTCCTTGCGCTTTACGCCACCTGCGCTTAACCCACTGCACTACTGCCCGGCTCCCTTTTTAGATCTTTTTAATTTAACTGATTTTATTATTATTATTATTGGATTGAGAGAGAGAAATTACAAGGGGCGGGAAAGATAGGGAGAGAGACACTTGTTGCACTGCTTCACCACTCGTGAAGCTTTCCCTCTGAAGGTGGGGACCAGGATCTTGATCCTGGGTCCTTATGCACTATAATGTGTGAACTTAACCAGGTATGCCACTGCCTGCCCAACCCCCCCCCACTACTTTTTTTTTTAAAGGAATTTTTAAAAATAACTTTTATTTTTAGATTTTATTTATTTATTAATGAAAAAGATAGGAAGAGAGAAGGAACCAGACATCACTCTGGTACATGTGCTGCCAGGGATTGAACTCAAGACCTCATGCTTGAAGAGTCCAAAGCTTTATCACTGCGCCACCTCCTGGACCACCTCCTGTCTCTTTCTATATGAAAAATTTGGCCTGGAGCTCTGGCAATGAAGAAAAAAAAACAAAAACTAATAAAAGCAGCTATGAGTTTAGCTTTAGAACTCTCATTTGAGCAATGTAGGTAATTAGACAGTTAAATTGGCCAGTGGTTAGTATAATGCTAAGAGCTTTTTTTTTTTTTATTAAAAATTTATTTCCACCAAAAGACTGTGTCCCATCCCACCCACCAACCCCACCCCCAATGCTAAGAGCTTTTAAAGCTTTTTAGTCTCCTGGCCATCCATGCCTGCTGTTAGGTGCCACGGCAACTGATGAGAACTGCTCTGATTTTCAGTGATAGAGAAACTGCGCTAGATAAGGCAATGTTGCTTCCTCCCTCCCTTCTCCTTCCTTCCCATTCTTCCTATTTTGAATTTTTATTATTGAGCTGGGCAGACATCACAGTGGTTTATATAGCAGACTTTCATACCTGAGACTTGGAGATTCCAGGCACCATTATAAGCCAGAGTTGAGCAGTGTGCCTTGATTGAAAATAAATAAATAAACAAATGTATTTCCTTATTTGACTTACTACATTAAAAGTGTTGCAGGGTTGGGTTGGTGGCACACCTAGTAGAGCAGCATGTTACAGTGCACTAGGACCAGGGTTCAAGCCCCTGGCCCCTACCTGCAAGGGGGGAGCTTCACAAGAGGTGAAACAGTGCTGCAAGTGTCTCCCTCCCTCCCTTCTCTCTCAATTTCTCTGTCTCTATACAGCCCAAGTAAGTAAATAAAATTAAAAGTATTGGGAAAAGACATTTCTAAAAATTTACTGATTTAAAAGACTAAGCTGAGGGCTTTTTTATTTTCAATATTAAAAAAAATTCTTTATTGGAAGATTAATCATCTACAGTGAACAGTAAAATAAAATAGTTTGTATATATGTAACATTTCTCAGTTTTCCATATGTTCAACCCCCACTAGGTCCTCCTCCACCATCATGTTCCAGGACCTGCACCCTCCCCCCTAAGCTGAGGTAATTCTTAGAAACCTATTTTGCCAATGATAAAGAGGATATTATGATTTTAACTCCAAGACCAGTAATGACTTTTATCAAGAGGGAGAAAGACTTGATTTATTTAAACTGTCAGAACTGGATGTTACAGGCATCGGTTGAGCATATTCTTGTTTACTTGTGGGTGGTTTGTCTTTATGTGACACGTGTTGGAGTTAAGCCTAAAAAAGATTCTGGACACTTTCTAATTAGATGAGAGTGTTAAAGCCTCTACAGTAGGTTTTGTTTTTTCTGCTTCTCTGTTTTAAGATTGTTAATTTATTCTGAGGGGAAAAGAGACAAGCATGGCATCACTCTGGCATATGTGGTCCTGGGGGTCAAGCTTGGGAGTACACACACGCTAGTCCTGCACTTCGCTGCAGGACTCCCAACCTGGCTGCCGCTGTGTGGGAATGTTGAACTCTTTGTTTCTGGAAGGACTACTGTCCATGTTAGAGCTCAGCACACTTGGAGAAGTTGGTTAGAGTGACCTGTTTTCATCTCTGGGTGCACGGGAACCTCCTCCCCAGGTGGCAGTTCAGGTGTGGGGGTGGGGGAGAGGGGCTTACATGCCATAGTCTTCATCTGTGATGCTTGTTTTTTCCTTCTTCCTAATAGTTGCACAGGAATATTAATTTGGAATATAGAACTTAAAATCCCTGTCTCATTCCAAATGCTGTCTTGGCCTTCAGAGGATAATTTTAGTCCTATAACCATTTAAAAACTGATAAAATTGTCATGCATCTTTTAGAACTGTCACACACCTCTTAATTATGATATTTTCTTGGTTTTTACAGAGGTTTATTGTATTTAATTTTTTTATTTGTTTATTGGATAGAGAGAGAAATCAAGAGGAAGGGGGGTGATAGGGAGAGAGACAGAGAGACACCTGCAGCCCTGCTTCACCACTTGTGAAGCTTTCCCCCTGTAGGTGGGGACCGGGGGCCTGAACCTGGGTCCCTACTCAGCCAGATGTGCCACCATCCAGTCCCTATTTTATTTTATTTTTTATTTTTACCCTTTTGTTGCCCTTTTTTATTATTGTTGTAGTTGTTAATTGTTATTGTAATTGATGTCGTTGTTGTTAAATAGGACAGAGAGAAATGGAGAGAGGAGGGGAAGACAGAGATGGGGAGAGACCTGCTTTATCACCTGTGAAGGGACCCACTGCTGGTGTGGAGCCGGGG
The DNA here is from genome assembly GCF_950295315.1 of Erinaceus europaeus. NCBI lineage: Eukaryota > Metazoa > Chordata > Mammalia > Eulipotyphla > Erinaceidae > Erinaceus > Erinaceus europaeus. The sequence goes on along the minus strand of NC_080171.1, from coordinate 78,756,158 downwards.
GCTGGAACTGGGGTCCTTAGCAGGTCCTTGCGCTTTGCTCCATGTGCGCTTAACCTGCTGTGCTACTGCCGACTCCCTTATTTTATTTTTTTGCCTCCAGGGTTACTGCTGGGGCTCGGTGCTTGCACTATAAATCCACTGCCCTTGGAGCCTATTTTTTCCCTTTTGTTGCCCTTGTTTATTGTTGTTATTGTTGTCATTGTTGGATAGGACAGAAATCAAGAGAGGACGGGAAGACAGAAAGGGGGAGAGAAAGACACCTGCAGACCTGCTTCACCACTTGTGAAGTGGACCCCCGCCCCATCTCGGGAGCCGGGGGCTGGAACCAGTGAGCTTAACCCGCTGCGCTACCACCCGGCCCCCATGTTTATTTTTTTTACCAGCGCACTGCCCAGCTCTGGCATATGGTGGTGCAGGAGATTGAACCTGGGACTTTGGAGCCTCAGGCATGAGAGTCTTTTTGCATAACCATTATGCTATCTACCCCCACCCAAGGTTTTGTTTTTAAATGTTCCTTGATTTGATAGCTGTTGACAAAATAATGAAATATTTTTCATATGTGCCTTAATATATTTAACTGGAAATTTGGTTAGCAAATTCGTATTCAGCTTCTTGTCTGCTGGGCATTAAGGCAACTGTGTCCGGTGCGGGTGTGGTCCAGCCCTTCCTGAGTGCAGAGTTTTAACAGGCAGCTGGGCAGCAGCTGCAAAGGAAATGCTGGGTGGGAGACCAGTACACCAAGACCATTGCTGAAGCTAGAAGCAAAACTTTTTTTTTTTTTTTAACTTTTTTCTTTCATTGTTTGTTAGAGAGGTAAAATGGGAGAGGGGGCCGGTACAGAGGGAGAGGGGTGAGAGACCTGCAGCACTGCTTCTTGTGAAGCGCCCCCCCCCCCCCCCCCCCACACACACAGGTAGAGACCAGGGGCTTGAACCTGGTCGTGTGTGTACCTAACTAGGTGGGCCAGGAGAAGAGCTTGTTTGGGGACTAGAAGGTTCTTCCCTTGCCCCGAAGCAGGAGGTTTGTTGAGGGGAAGGAATAGTAGCTCAGGGCAAGGAGAGGTGTGTTTCTCATGTAGCAACCAACTATCTCTGTCACCCACTGTGTCTCCAGTGCCCATAATGGTGTCTAGTGTGCGGTATATGCTCAGTGACCATGAGGTGAGGAGTGACAGCGTGGCTCAGCAGGGACAGAAATCCTTATGGCTGGAGAATGGTGGGAAATAGATCCTGAGTGGCTCACTGTAGTGAAGAATTTGCAGTTTGGGTGGGGAGGAGATAGCATAATGGTTGTGCAGAGACTCTCATGCTTGAGGCTCCAAAGTTCCAGGTTCAGTGCCCAGTACCACTATAAGCAGAGCTGAACAGTGCTTTTGGGGAAAAAAAAAAAAAAGAACAATATATTAAGGAGGCCAGGTGGTGGCACACCTGGTTGAGTGCATATGTTACAATGCTTAAGGATCCAGGTTCAAACGCCCAGGCCCCACCTGCAGAATGATAGTTTCAGGAGTGGGGAAGCAGTGCTGCAGGTCTCTCTCTCTCTCTCTCTCTGTTTCTGGCTGTCTCTACCCAGTAAATAAAGATAATAAATTTGGGGGGGCCTGGGAAGACAGCATAATGGTTCTGCAAAAGCCTTTTAAGCCTGAGGCCCTGGGGTCTCAGGTTCAATCCCTAGCCACCACCATAAGCCAGAATTGAGCAGTGTTTTGGTCTCTTTATCTCTCTTAGTATCTTTCTGTCTGTATCTACTCTTTCTCATTAAAATAAAAATCAATAAAATTATAAAAGATATATATATATATATTTAAATTGTACTTTGACCTGCAGTGATCTATGAAGAAAGCCCTCTTATCAGAGGCTTGCAGATGGGAACTGGGGCTCAGCGCATGCTCAGCAGGAAGGAAGCTCTTCAAGGATGGTGGAAAGGAAGGAGGTCTGGACTAGTGGTAGAGGCGGTGTGGAGCGTGAGGAAACAGGGAGCAGGGCAGAGCTGCAGTGTTTGTATCAGGGGTCTCGCCAGAGCTGGGCCCCAGGAGAAGAAATGGGAGATGTGAGAGGGTGTGCTTTCCTTGCTGTGAACACTCACCTTTGTGGGCCACTGCAGCTCACTGTTTTGTCTTAGAGTGGACAGTACTGAACATTGCCTGTCAGCATGCAAATGCAGAATCTGAAGAACCTGGTTACATTTTTTTAATTTATTTTTTTGCCTCCAGGATTATTGCTGGGGCTCAGTGCACCACAAATCCACTGCTCCTAGAGGCTTTTTTTCCCTTTTGTTGCCCTAATAAATTTTTAATCGTTTTGTTATTGATATTGTTGTTGTTGGATAGGACAGGGAGAAATGGAGAGAGATGCGGGTGAGAAAGATAGACACCTGCAGACCTGTTCACTGCTTGTGAAGTGACCCCCCCCTACAGGTGGGAGCCGGGGCCTTGAACCAGGATCCTTAATGCCAGTCTTTGTGCTTTGCACCATGTGCACTTAGCCCACTGTGCAACCTTCCAGTCTCCCCTCCCCCGTTACGTTTCTACTCTTGTCTGAACATGAGTAGGTCCAGAATAAGACTCTTGAGTGAATATTTGTCAAACAATTTGAATGACTGGGAGATGGCTCACTAAGTAGAACACACACTTTACTATGTGTGAAGATCTATCTGGGTTCAAACCCATGGCCACTACAGTGGGAACACCTGCATGAGGGAAGCTTCATAAGCAGTGGAGTGGCATTGTGGTCTCTTTCCTCTCTTGCCCTTTATCTTAAAAAAAAAAAATGCTCGGTGGTCTGAGGGTTGGCGCAGTGGATAAAGCACTGGACTCTCAAGCATAAGGTCCTGAGTTTAATCCCAGGCAGCACATGTGCTAGAGTGATATCTGGTTCTTTCTCTCTCTCCCTCTCCTATCTTTATCATTAATAAATAAATAAAACATTTTTAAAAATATACTTGGAGTTATGGAATCTTGCAGGTGATTTTGCCCCAGTGATGACCTTGATGGCAAAATAAACAAACAAATAAATAAAATGAAAGGAAAAGAATAAAGATCAAGCTTGACTCTAACTGGCCTTCATAGCTAAAACAGAAGTACTTAGTTAATATCAAAAAGTATTTTGTGGTTGTAGGATACCATTATGCTTGTGATATTCAGCCTCCATGAATGTTGGAGTAAATAGTTACAAGCTCCATTTTCTGGCTAGTGTGAACTGTCTCAGCAGTCATTCCTTTTTGCCTCCAGGGTTATTGCTGGGGCTCAGTGCCTGCACCACGAATCCACTGCTCCTGGAGACCATTTTTTCCCCTTTTGTTGTTTTATCGTTGTGGTTATTATTATTGTTGTTTTTGCTGTCGTTGGATAGGACAGAGAGAAATGGAGAGAGGAGGGAAGACAGAGAGGGATAGAGAAAGATAGACACCTGTAGACCTGCCTGTTAAGTGACTCCCTTGCAAGTGTGGGGAGCCGGGGGCTCGAACCTGGATCCTTACACCAGTCCTTGCACTTTGCACCACATGTGCTTAACCGGCTACGCTACCGCCCGACTCCAGTCATTTTTTTTTTTTTAAGATTTTATTTATTTATTAATGAGAAAGATAGGAGGAGAGAGAAAGAACCAGACATCACTCTGGCACATGTGCTGCTGGGGATCGAACTCAGGACCTCATGCTTGAGAGTCCAAAGCTTTATCACTGTACCACCTCCCGGACCACCCAGCCGTCATTTGTTTAAAAAATTCTTTTTATCCTGGTTCGAGCCCCCAGCTCTCCACCTGCAGGGGAGTCCCTTCACAGGCGGTGAAGCAGGCCTTCAGGTGTCTGTCCTATCCAACAACGATGACATCAGTAACAATAATAAATACAATAACAATAAAAAAGAAAAAGGCAGCAACAGGGAAAATAAATAAATATAAAAAATAAAATAAAATTTTTTCTAGGGGTGGGTGGTAGTGCAGTAGGTTAAATGCAGGTGGTGCAAAGCGCTAGGACCAGTGTAAGGATCCTGGTTTGAGCCCCTGGCTCCCCACCTTCAGGAGAGTCACTTCACAGGCGGTGAAGCAGGTCTGCAGGTGTCTTTCTCTCCCCCTCTCTTTCTTCCCCTCCTCTCTCCATTTCTCTCTGTCCTATCCAACACAACATCAATAATAATAACTATTAACAATAAAACAAGGGCAACAGAAGGGAATAAATAAATAAATAAATACTAAAAAAAGAAATTGAAAAACAAGATCAGAAGAGAAAACACAAGTGGAACCTGAACTGGAGTTGGTGTATTGCACCAAAGTAAAAGACTCTGGGGTGGGTGGGGGGAGGGAAAGCACAGCTTCTGGAAAAGGATGACAGAGAGCCTAGTGGGGTTGTACTGTTACGTGGAAAACTGAGAAATGTTATGCACGTACAAACTATTGTATTTAATGTCGACTGTAAAACAATCCCCCAATAAAGAAATTAAAAAAAACTTCTTAATTATCTTTATTTGTTGGGCGAAGAAATTGAGGGGGAGGTAGAGAGGGAGACAGATACCTGCAGCCCTGCACATCAGTGTGCAGGCAGGCCTTTCAGAGTTAGGTGCATTTAGGTGGGTTTTGAAGTCTTGAGTATAGTGATTCCTTAGAGCGAGACTTCTCAGTTTGAACTTGAAGACCACCTTTAGGTCACAGCTTCTTTGGAAGATGTGCACTTGACTTTTATTTTGCTGACGTTTGTATTGATGGCACAAAAGCAGGTTAACACAGTCAAGATGGTGCCACCACACCAGTTGAAGTGGGTGTATTCTTCTTCCCTGGGAACTTGAGGTGAGATAAAAATTGAATTGGGGCCAGGTTGGTGCACCTGGATGGATGAGGACTGGGATTGAACCCCCTGGCCCCCCACCTGTAGGGGGGGAAAGCTTCACAAGTGGTGAAGCACTGCTGCAGGTGTCTCTGTCTCTCTCCCTCTCTGTCACCCCCTTCCTCTTTATTTCTGGTTGTCTCTATCCATTAAATAAATAAAGATAATAAAAAATAATGGGGTGGCTGGGTGGTGGCACACCTTGTAGAGCTCATATGTTACAAAGTGTAAGCACCCAGGTTCAAGCCCCTGGTCCTCACCTGCAGGGGGAAAGCTTTACTAGTGGTGAAGCAGTGCTGCAGGTGTCTCTCTATCTCTCTCCCTTTCTTTTTTTAAATTTATTTTTATTTTTATTTATTCATTCCCTTTTGTTACCCTTGTTGTTTTATTGTTGTAGTTATTGTTGTTGTCGTTGTTGGATAGGACAGAGAGAAATGGAGAGAGGAGGGGAAGACAGAGAGGAGGAGAGAAAGATAGACACCTGCAGACCTGCTTCACCGCCTGTGAAGCAACTCCCCTGCAGGTGGGGAGCCGGGGTTCGAACCGGGATCCTTATGCCGGTCCTTGTGCTTTGCGCCACCTGCGCTTAACCCGCTGCGCTACAGCCTGACTCCCCTCCTGTCACCCCCCTTCCCTTTCAATTTCTGGCTGTCTCTATAAATAAATACAGATAATAAAAAAAAATTTTAAAAGTAATAATAGGGAGTCGGGCAGTAGTGCAGCGGGTTAAGTGCAGGTGGCGTGAAGCACAAGGACTGACTAAGGATCCCAGTTCGAGCCCCTGGCTGCCCACCTACAGGGGAGTCGCTTCACAGGCAGTGAAGCAGGTCTGCAGGTATCTTTCTCTCCCCCTTTCTGTCTTCCCCTCCTCTCTCTATTTCTCTCTGTCCTATCCAACAGCAACAACATCAATATTAACAATAACAATAATAAATACAACAATAATAAAAAACAAGGGTAACAAAAGGGAAAATAAATAAATATTAAAAAAAAAACAATAATAAAGGTAAAAATTGAGTTTAGACCTGGGAGGTGGCTCAGTGGATAAAGCATTAGACTCAAACATGAGGGCCCGAGTTTAATCTCTGGCATTCAGAGTGCCAGAATGATCCTCTGGTTTTCTTATTAAGTCTTAAAAAACAAACAAACAAAAAAATTAGAGGCAGGGAGAGTGATGGAGCACCCATTTTGCACTGTGAGGCTCTGGTTGCAATTGTTGGGCACTACATGAGAGCAACAGGAAGAGCTTCATGGGTGGTTAGGTGGCATTTTATTCCTCTCCCTCCTTTACTTTAACTCTAAACATAAAAAGTGGACTGAGGAGGTGGCTCAGTAGTTGAGTGTATGTGAGAGACCCTGGATTCCATCTTTAGCATCACAGGAAATAACTCAGTTTATTGTTTTTGATGAAGCAAAAGGCATGAAGTCTACTAAACTTCAGTGCTGGAGTACCTGCCATTTTACTAGTCTTGGGTGATCAAACAGGAACTCAGCCTGACTCATCCACATGTCTCAAAGTATAATAGCCATCTCTTGGACAAGAGAATAAGTCATTGTTTAGCCAAAGGAGTGACAGAAAGCATTGGCTATTTAATATGGCTATTTGGCAGATATTTTCTCAAAAAAAAACGAACCAGATAACTTAAGGGAAATAACTGGCAGTGTTGTTGGCAGTGATGGAAATTAGGATTTTGGAAGCCATAGTTCTGCCCTGTCAGCTCCGCAGCTTCCCAGGATGGACACATTTGTGTGTGATGTTAAGAAAGTACTTCTTGCGGGGGTGGGGCTGTAGCATAATGGTTATGCAAAGAGCCCTTCATGCCTGAGGCTCCAAAGTCCCAGGTTCCATCCTTTGCACCATCATAAACTAGAGCTGAGCAGTGCTCTGGTTTAGAAAAGAAAAAGAGGAAGAAAGTGCTTCTTGAGGGGGTGGTGTACCAGGTTAAGCGCACATAGTACAAAGCACAAGGATCCCAGTTCGAGCCCCTGGCTCCCCACCTGCGGGGGGGGGGGGTGTCGCTTTACAAGATGTGAAGCAGGTTTGCAAGTGTCTCTCTGTCTCTCTTCCTTTCTATTTTTCCCCTCCCTCCTCAATTTCTCTCTGTCCTATCCAATATAAATGAAAAATGGCCACCAGGAGCCGTGGATTCGTAGTGCCAGCACCAAGCCCCAGCAGTAACCCTGGAGGCAACAAACAAAAGTGCTTGTTCTTTTTTTAAAATTTTTTTCCTGTAATTATTTACTTATTTATTTATTTATTTGATAGAATAATGAGAATCTAGATGGGGGAGGGGAGATAAGAGGAGAGAGACACTTGCAGACCTTCTTCACTGTTCATGGAGTTTCTCCCCAGCAGGTGGGGAGTGGGGGATCGAACCCCAGTCTTTGTGAGTTGGAGAGTGTTCACTCAACAGGGAAAGTGCTTCTTCTTATTTTTTTAAAAGATTTTATTTATTTATTTATTTATTAATGAGAAAGCTAGGAGGAGATAAAGAACCAGATACCATTCTGGTACGTTTGCTGCCAGGGATTTGTGTGCTGCCAGGGATTGAATTCGAGATCTCATGCTTGAGAGGCCACCTCTTTGCCTACTGCGCCACCTCCTGGACCACAGGAAAGTGCTTCTTTTCTGATGTTATGCAATAAAGTATGTCAGCACTTGCAGGCCTCTTCCAAGTGGCCTGTGTTAAGTCCAAGGGGTCCCAGGACCCGTTACAGCCCACGAAGGGAGCAAAGCCGGTGGAGAGAAACAGCTACCATTGTTTCTGGCCCCACTTCTGAGCCACGCTTTTGGAAACTTAACACCATTGTGGAGTTTTGATGTAATATCAAAGAAGGTATACACATTCTTTTGAAGATTTTAACACCCTTCCGTTTACATCCATATCTGTGTTGTCCTGTATTTTCCTCATACACTTTTTAAAAAAAAAATTTTTTTTTATTTATGAGAAAGATAGGAGGAGAGAGAAAGAACCAGACATCTCTCTGGTACATGTGCTGCCGGGGATTGAACTCAGGAACTCATGCTTGAGAGTCCAAATCTCTTATCACTGCGCCACCTCCCGGACCACTTCCTCATACACTTTAACTAAAATAAGGCACTATGATAGATGGAGTGCAAAAGAAGGTGTCGGAGTTAAATGTGCTAAAAATAATAGACGTTTGCTACTTTCTTGTCCAATTAGTTTTCTAGTTATTATTTGTGGCACTAGTCTCCTGCATCCACAGGGCTAATGTCTGTCTTTCTTTCTTTCTTTCTTTCTTTCTTTCTTTCTTTCTTTCTTTCTTTCTTTCTTTCTTTCTTTCTTTTTATTTTCAGATGTATAATAGACAGGGAGAGACCCTGCAGCATTGCTCCATCGTTTGTGGAGCTTTCCCCCTGTGCTATGGTGCTCCCATGTGGTGCTGGGAATTGGGTGATGGGGCAAAAGGGCAGCTTGCTGAGTGGGAGGGTTCCAGGGAAAGGGGGAAGCATGGAAGCCCTACTGTGCCAGGAGTGGAATTAGAGGGTCTGGGAGGCTCGTGAGTTTCCCTTGGCATAGAAGGTATGGGAGCGTCATTTTCACATACCCCTCTTGGAGTAAATCCCTTCAGACTTTGGCCTGCCAGTGCCTGCCTGGTGTTCCTGGGCTGTACTCAGTGGTATTTTCTTTGTGGATGATCACTGAGCTAAGAAACTGATCCTCACATCAGCTCTGAGGTGGGGACTGCAGAGATACCGTGTTTCTTTGACAGATACAGTGACAGGGAGATTGGGTAATTGACTCAGGTGGAACCGAGGTTTGACTTGAGTCATTTGCTTCTGTGAGCCTGTGCTCTTAATTATTACACGGAGACCTCTCCCACAGCCTTTCATTTCAGAGGACCTCCTTCTGTTATTACCGGGAAGAGTCTTCCACTTAAAGATATTTCCAGTGGCTTCATTTTAGTTTTTTTAGGTATCTTTAATTCACTTCCAAGCACAGCTAAACTATTTTAATTAAATTTAAATTTAATGATGTGATGGGGAATGAGCCCAGGATCTTTTCTACCCAATATTTTATTTATTTGTTGGGAGAGAGAGAAGTCAATAGAGAGGAGACACTTGCAGTCCTATCATGGCTTGTGATGCCCCCTCCCTGCAAATGGGGCCTGGGGGCTTGAACCTGGGTCCTTGCACTTGGTAACATGTGCACTCTACCAGGTGTGTCACTGCCTGGCCCCCATGAACCCAGGATCTTACACTGATTGCTCCCTAACCTAATTTCTGCTCTTCCTCCTCTTCCTTTTTTGTTATCTTTAGGGCTTCACTGCTCTGGACTTACTTTCTCATATACAGATAGAGATAGGAGTAGATAGCATAATGCTTATGCAAAGAGATTCATGTCTGAGGCTCCACAGTCCCAGGTTCAATCCCCTGCACCGCTATAAACCAGAGCCAATTAGTGCTCTGGAAAAACAAACCAAGAAACCACAGTGTGGGAGCTTCCATTGATGCATTGGGGGCTGGGTTCGAACTTGTGCTGTGCAACACGACAGACAGTGCCCTATCCAAGGGAGCTATTTTGCTGGCCCCTCTTTTATCTTTTTATTTGTTTAAGAGATGCCACAATCCCACTTTACCACACACAGATGCTCCCAAGTGATGCTAGGTCTTGAAGCCAGGGTTTCATGTGCAACAAGGTATTGCTACCTCCCAGCTCACAGCTCAGTTTTTAATTTTTATTATTTATTTTTAATTTTTTATTATATTTGTTTATTGGATAGAGACAGTCAGAAATCAATAGGGAAGGAGTGATAAGAGGGAAAGAGACAGAGACACCTGCAGCACTGCTTCACTACATGCAAAGCTTTCCCTCTGCAGGTGGGAACTAGGGACTCAAACCCAGGTCCTTGTGCATTGTAACATGTGCACTTTAACCAGGTGCACCACCACCCGGCTGACCCCTAAATTAATTTTATTATTAATTTATTTAGCCTCCAGGGTTATTGCTGGGGCTTGGGACTGGCACTGCAAATCCACTGCTCCTGGAGGCCATTTGTTCCATTTTTTTGATAGGATAGGACAGAGAAATTAAGAGAGATGGGGAAGATAGAGAGGGGAGACATCTGCAGACCTGCTTCACTTTGAATTGACCCTCCCCCCTCCCTGCAGGAAGGTAGCTGTGGGCTTGAATGGGTATGTTTGTGTGGGTCCTTGTACGTCGTACTATGTGCGCTTCACCCGGTGTGTCACCACTCAACCCCCCAGCTCAGTCTTTTATAACTTAACCCCCTCAGTCTTGGCATCTTGACTATTCTTGTTTTTCTTTCTCTGAAATGAACTCCTGGGAGAGACATTCTGTTTCTACTTCCTTAACACCACTCCCCTTCCTGTCCTCATTCTTTTTTTTTTTAATAATTTTTTTTATATATATTTATTGATTTTCCCTTTTGTTGCCCTTGTTTTTTATTGTTGTTGTAATTGTTATTGTTATTGATGTAGTCATTGTTAGAGCAGAGAGAAATGGAGAGAGGAGGGGAAGACAGAGGGGGAGAGAAAGATAGACACCTACAGATCTGCTTCACCACCTGTGAAGTGACTCCCCTGCAGGTGGGGAGCCGGGGGCTCGAACCGGGATCCTTGAGACAGTCCTTGTGCTTTGCATCATGTGCACTTAACCCACTGCGCTACCGCCCGACTCCCCCTGTCCTCATTCTTTGAGGACCTTGTTCTTGTTTCCCGGGGCGCCAGTGGTTTCTTTGTAAAGGCAAACCCAGTCCATTGTCTTACTTTTTACCTTTGCTTTTTGCCTTTTAATAATAAACATGGTCAGTGTGCTTGTAGGCAACTCCAGACATGAAAATGAGGTAGAGTGCAAGTCTCCCTAGCCACCTCACATTTCCTGTAGTCATTTGAGTTTCCCCACACGCTGCGCTTTCTCACCCATCTCTGTGAGCCTGATCAGTTAAAGATGGCAGGCCAGCCATCTCGGAGGAGAGTTGGGAGGGCTAGGTGAGGTGGTGCAAATAAAACGCTTCCCCTTGTGCAGGGTGTGGCCTGGGAACTGGATTGTCTGTGCTCATCCTCTACTGCTGATGAAGCTGGGCTCCTTCTTCCTCTCCTCATGGGTCTCCCCTACCCCTCCTCCCCACCTGATTCCTCTTTGTGGTTGCTTAGTTAAAGTCTGGGGAGGGGGGGCAGCTCTTCTGCTTGGCTGTGAAGGTTTACTCTGCATTTCCTGTGGCATTTACAACAAATGACCACTAATGGGTGAGTTAAAGGAGCAGCCTGGTTGTAGAGGCTGGAGGCCAGAGATCCAGCTTCTAGCTTCTGGTAATGCCTGCCATCCAAGCTATGCCTGTCCTCACATGACCTTCTCCTCTTTGTCTCAGCTCTTTTTTAAAAAAGTTAATTTATTTTATTATTTTTAAAAACTATTTCCTTTTGTTGCCCTTGTTTTATTGCTGTAGTTATTATTGTTGTTGTTGATGTTGTCGTTGTTGGATAAGACAGAAATGGAGAGAGGAGGGGAAGACAGGGGGAGAGAAAGATAGACACCTACAGACCTGCTTCACCACTTGTGAGGTGACCCCCCTGCAGGTGGGGAGCCAGGGACTCAAACCAGGATCCTTACGCTAGTCCTTGCGCTTTGCGCCACCTGCGCTTAACCCACTGTGCTACCGCCCGACTCCCTGTATCAGCTGTTATACTGACACCAGTATGACCTCATTTTCAAGCTAAGACCTGCAGAGACCCTTTTCCCAGATAAAGTTATATTTACAGGCTCCAGGTGAAAATGAATTTTTTAAAAAACACTTTTTGTTATCTTTATTGGATAGAGGCAGCCAGAAACTGAGAGGGAAGGGGGAGAGACAGAGCACTGCTTCACCACTTGTAAAGCTTTTCCCCTGCAGGTGGGGACTGGGGCTTGAACCCAGGTCCTTGTGCATTATAACATGTGCACTCAGCCACCACCCAACCCCCGGTGAAAATGAATTTTCAGGGAATTCTGTTCAACCTACTACAGTTAGCTAGAGCTTCACCTTTGGCCCCATTCTTAGGTCCCTAACTTCCCATCTTTCATATCTTCCTCTTTCTTTCATTGCCAAACTTGTGAAAAGAAGTGTGAGTTGCAGAACTTCTTTCAATAAGAAAACTTAAAATAGAAGAAGGAAATCTCTGTCCAGAGTCAACGGTGTCTCCCAGAACCAAGTTCCGTGTGTGGTTAGGATGCAAAGCCATTTGCAGGGTCACCTCATTTTCATCCTCTTGGTCTGTTACTGCCCCCTTTTTTCTGCTTGAGAGGTGGAAATTTTTTTTTCTGTCTTTTGTGTAGTCTGCCTGTCTGCATTGCATTCAGCTGCCCACCACCACCTCCTTGAGACACTTAGTTCCTGGTTCTCCTGCAGTCACCAGTTATTTATTTATTTTGCTACCACCGTTGTACAATATTGTTTGCACGACAAAGCCACTACTCCTGGCAGCCATTTCTCTACCCCATCCTCTTTTTTTTTTTCCTTGTTGATAAAGACACAGAAATCCGGAGGGGGGGGGAGATAGGGAGAGAGAAGGAGAGACCTGCAACACTGCTTCCCTGTTGGCTTATGAAGCATGAAGCTCCTCCCTTTAGATAGGACATGGACTAGAATCTGCGTCTTTGCACATGGCAACACATGCACTCTTAACCACTGCCTAGTCTGTCTATCTATCTGTCTGTCTGTCCCTCTCTGTTACCAGGCTTATTGCTGGGGCTCAGTGTCTGCACAACAAATCCACCACTCCTGCAGCCATTTTACTTTTTTTTTTTTAAACCCCTTTCTATTTGTTTTTTCTTTGCCTCTGAGGTTCTCACTGGGGCTCTGTGCCTGCATTACAAATCCATTGCTCCTGTGGCCATTTTTTTTTCTGGATAGGATAGAGAGAAATTGAGAGATGAGGGAAAGATAGGGTGAGAGAAAGATAGATACCTGCAGCCCTGCTTTACTGCTTCTGAAGCAAACCTGCAGGTAGGGAGCCTGAGGCTTAAACCAGGATCCTTGTACAGGTCCTTACACTTTGTAGTATATTTCCTTTCTGTTTTATTTGACCGGACAGAGAGGAGGGGTGATACGTAGAGAGACATACAGACACCTGCAGACCTGCTTCACTGCTCGTCATGAAGTATACCACCTGCATGTGGGGGACGAGGTTCAAACTCAGGTGCTTGCACGTCGTAATAGGTGCATTTAACTGGGTGCCCTACCATCTCCTTTTGAGATCCCATTTCTGCTTGCTGTGGGTTCTGACATTTCTCTCTCTCTGCCTCCAGAGTTATTTCTGGGGCTTGCTGTTGGCACTACAAATCCACTGCTCCTGGTGGCCATTTTCCCACTTAATTGGATAGGACAGAGAGAAAATGAGAGAACAGGGGGGAGATAGAAAGGGAGAGAGAAAGATAGACATCTGCAGACCTGTTTTGACTTGTAAAGTGTCCCCCCCTGCAGGTGGAGAGCCAGAGGCCTTGAACCCAGATCCATGTGCCTGTCCTTGAGCTTAACCGGGTGTGCTACCAGCTGCCCCCCTGCATCTCTCTATTTAGACTACAGGGTCGTCCTCTCGCCTTTCAGACTTTCTACCAGTGTTTATGCTTGTTTTCATTTAATCTCTCTCTTTTAAAGAATTGTTAATGGGGGGGGGAGAAGCAGGGCATGTGTGATGCCGAGGATCAAACTAAATACCTTATGCTTGAGAGTCCAGCACCCGATTACCCACCCCCAGGGCGACTCTTAGGTGTTTATTAAATGCTGTCTGGAGTCTGAGTGACTAAAATGTCTGTCTCTGCCCCGTCTCTCTGACTCTGGCTTACCCATCTGCCTCTCCTGCTCTTTTCATTATTTGTCCATAGTCCATCTGATCTTAGAGACCTTTCTGTTCTACCCCTCCCCCCACCCATTCTCAATTGAGGTAAGCAGTCACTACTTGCATGTGTTCACTTCAGATTTTTTAAAAAAAATTATTTATTCCCTTTTGTTGCCCTTGTTTTATTGTTGTAGTTTTTATTGTTGTTATTGATGTCGTTGTTGGATAGGACAGAGGAAATGGAGAGAGGAGGAGAGAAAGATAGACACCTGCACACCTACTTCACCTGCAGGTGGGGAGCCGGGGCCTCGAACCCGGATCCTTACGCCGGTCCTTGCGCTTTGCGCCACCTGCGCTTATCCCACTGTGCTACCACTTCAGGTTTTAATAATAGAGGTGTGGCCTGTCTGTTACTCTCAGTGAACCAGATGCCCAGCTAGGTTTGGGAACAATGACTAAAACTTTGCAATGAGGACTGAAGCTTATGGGTGGTTTTCCTGAGAATGGATAGGGAGGCTTGAAGTTGAGTGACCTGTGATGGGATGTGCTTGTGACTTGAAGGTGTCTGCTGTAGACCCAGACATGACAGGGAAGCCAGAGAGCTTTCCCAGGGATTTCATGGAATCATAACAGGCAGTCTCCCTGCCTACTACAGAGGGGACAAGTTAGTGGCCATCATGTCCTCTTTATCTTTTTCAGTTATGGGCATTGGTCAGTACACATTTCTTCCTTTCTTTTCTTTTTTAAAAGATTTTATTTATTCATTCATGAGAAAGATAGGAGAGAAAGAACCAGACATCACTCTGGCACATGTGCTGCCGGGGATTGAACTCAAGATCTCATGCTTGAGAGTCCAGTGCTTTATCCACTGTGCTACCTCCCGGATCACCACATTTCTTCATAATTTAAATGTGTGTTGGGGAGGTGGCATAGTAGCAGAATTCAGTACTTTCACACACACGACTGAGTTCTATTCTCGCACCACATATGCTAGTGTGAGGCTCTGATTGATTCTCAAGTAAATAAATCAGTTTTTAAAATGTGTTGTCTTCAGGAAGATATTAAGATGCTGAATAGTTTGGTTCTTCTAGATAGTGAAGTATATGGGGGGGGCACAGACACACGGAGGGAAGGGGGAGCGACAGATATTGCAGCACTGCATTTCCATTTGTTAAGCTTCCCCCCACAGGTGTTCCTGTCTGGTGATTGGGGGCTTGAATCTAGGTCCTTGTACGTGGTAACATGCACCCTATCAGGTGAGCCACTCCCCCGCCCCCTTTTAAAGATTTATATGTGTCTAATGTGAGAGAGAGAAGCAAAATACCATTCTGGAGTGTGTTAGAATTTAAACTCACGACCTCACACCTGGGTGAGACTCCATTGCTTTATTGTCTCTCCTCTCCAGTGCTCTCTCTGACTCACTTACTGAATGAAAAAAATGGCGTTGAGCACATGCTCTCAAAAAAAAAAGATCCAACCACACTTAAAAGATTTAAAGAATGGCATAAACGATTAGTTTAGATTAAAACTTATTACTTGGGACTGAGTACTGGTGCACCTGATTGAGTGCACATATTACAGTGTGCAGAGACCTGGGTTCAAATCCCATCCCTACCTGCAAGGGGGAGATTCATAAGTGATGAAGTAATGCTGCAAGTCTCTCCCTTCCCCTCCCCCTTCTATCCCCTCCCACTCTAGATTTCTCTTTGTCCAAAATAAAAGTTAAAAAATACTTAAAACAAAACTTTAAACAAATTTTTAAAAAATTATCTTTATTTATTTATTGGATAGAGACAGTCAGAAATCGAGAGGGAAGGGAGGGATAGAGAGGGTGAGAGACAGACACCTGCAGCTCTGCTTCACAACTTGTGAAGCTTTCCCCCTGCAGGTGGGGACCGGGGGCTCAAACCTGGGTCCTTGCGCATTGTAACGTGTGCGCTCAACCAGGTGCGCCACCACCCGGCCCCAACACAAAACAAACAAAACGTATACCATTAAGGCCTTCAAGATAGCTCATCTGCTTTGCCAGGCACACAACCCAGGTTTAAACCCACACCCACTGTACCGGGGGATGCTTTGGTGTGGTGGTATCTTTCTCTCCCTCTCTCCTCTCTCTACCTGGTGGGGAAAAAAGTTAGTTAGCAGTGTTGAAGACCCCAGCAGTAACAAAGAACAAACAACCCTGCAAAACCTAGTACTTATAAAAAAATAATAATAAAGGTAGCCAGGGAGGGGTTCAGCAGTAGACCATGTGCCTTGTGAGCTGCATTCATCTCTGGTGCTGCATAAAAAAAAAAAAAAAACAACAAAAAACAGACATCCTAAAGTGTGGGGTGGTGCTCTGGTTTCTCAGGCATTCGCAGGTCATAAGTTTTTCTCCCCCCTCCTTTTTTTTTTTTCTTTTTTCTTTTCTTGCCTCTAGGGTTATTGCTAGGTCTGGGGCCAGTGCTAGAGTACTAGAATCCATTGTTCCTGGTGGCCATTTTAATTTAATTTAATTTTTTATTCGATATGTCAGAGAGGGAGAGAGAGATAGACGTCTGCAGACCTGCTTTACCAATTGAGAAGCGTTCCCCCTGCAGGTGTGTGTGTGGGAGGCTCAAACTCAGCCTCCAAGTTGAACTTATCAATGCCAATTATCCATGCTGTGGAACACACCAGCCCTAACACAATGGCTTTAGACAGTAGATGTATGTTTGTCATTGTCACTTAGGGCAGGCGCAGCTAGATGAGCTCACTTCTATTGTGTAGTGTGTTTGAAACTCACTAATGGCATGTGTGTAGACAGGTGAGCCTGCCACCAACTGCACAAAACCTCTCTTCCCCAACTAATCTCTCTAGCAGGCTAGCTCAGGCCTTTTGTGGTGGCTTGAGTTCCAAGAGGATAAGAGCAGAATTGCTAAACATCATGGGCTGGGAGATAATTTAGCAAGTAGACTGTGTGCCTTACCATGAATGAGACCCTGGGTTCAAGTCCTAGCATCACGTGAGAACAACAAGGAAAGCTCCTTGGATAGTGGATATTACACTTTGTCTCTTCAAAATAAAGAATTTAAAAAAATATTTTAGGAGTCACACAGTGTCATTTTTGCTATTTTCTGCTATTACAAGGCCTAGTCCAGACTGGGAAATCTGGTTCTTTATAAAATTTATTTATTTTGGGTGGGTGTAGGTAGCATAGTGATTATGCAAAGAGACTCATGCCTGAAGCTCCAAGTCTCCAGTTCAATACCCCCCCACACACACACTACCACAAGCCAGAGATGAGCAATGCTCTGGTAAAAATAAATAAATAAAAACTTTATTTTGGGGCCAGGTGGTGGTACACATGATAGAGCACCCTCAGTCCTCATCTCTACAGCTTCATGAGCTGTGAACCAATGCTTCAGGTGTCTATGTCTCTCACTTTCTATCCCCTTATCCCCTCCCCCAAGACAATTTTTTAAAATTTATTTCCTTTTGTTGCCCTAGTTTTATTGTTATAGTTATTATTGTTGTCGTCCTTGTTGGATAGGACAGAGATAAATGGAGAGAGGAAGGGAACACAGAGAGGGAGAGATAGACACCTGCAGACCTGTTTCACCGCTTGTGAAGTGACTCCCCTGAAGGTGGGGAGCCGGGGGCTCAAACTGGATCCATCCGCCAGTCCTTGCGCTTTGCGCCATGTGCGTTTAACCTGCTGCGCTACTGCTTGACTCCCCCAAGACAGTTTTTTATGGGAGAGTAATAGACCAGAGGACTGCTCCAGCATATGCCAAGGATTTTACCCAGGGCCTCTTGCTGAAGAATCATTCTATGGGCTGCCTGCTAGACTGACCCTCAGTGTGAGTGAGTGATTGAATCTGGAACCTTTGGTGCCTCAGGCATGAAAGTCTTTTTGCATAGCAATGGTGCTATCTCCCCAACCTGACTTAGGACTCTGCCCCTTAATGGAGAGGAGGGAAGGGGGGGGGATGGTGTGTGTGTGTGTGTGTGTGTGTGTGTGTGTGTGCGTGTGCGTGTGTGTGTGTGAAACTTATGGTCATATTTTTTTCTTTTCTTTTTTTATAATGTGAGAGACAGAAAGTTAGAGAGGGAGAGAAAAAGATAGACCTGCAGCACTGCTCCACTGCTGATGAGGCATCCCCTCTTCAGGTGCGGACCTCAGGCTTGAACCTGGACCCTTGCACATGGTAATATGCGTCCACAGTCTTCTCTTTTGCATGGCATTTAGGATTGTTTGTTCAGGGTGTCCAGTCAACACTAAAATTTCTGTGGGATAAATTCCAGAAAGGAAGTCATTGCACTTGGTGAAAAGTAAATGTTGGGAAATAGCTTCTAATTTTTTGTGCTCTCAGGGGAGACCGTGAATAATTGAGTAAGCAGATTTCAGACCCTGTGGTGTGCACCTTGAGACACTGAGAAGAGAGTGGGCCCTTAGTTCAGGGTTTGGGGAAGGCCTTTCAGAGCAGATGAGGCCTAGTCATGAGAAGGAGTCAGGTAGTCGAGGAGCCCGAGTGCTTAAATACCAGTGGTTACAGGGGGTCTGGCAATAGCGCAGTGGATTAAACACACATGGCGCAAAGCACAAGGACAGGCGTAAGGATCCTGGTTCAAGTCGTGTCCCATTCCCCCCCCCCCTTCCCACGGGGGGGAGCAAGTGGTGAAGCAGGTCTGCAGGTGTCTTTCTCTCCCCTTCTCTGTCTTCCCCTCCTCTCTCCATTTCTCTCTGTCTTATCCAACAACAATGAAACAACAAGGACAACAAAAGGGAATAAATATAAAAAAATTTTTAAATGTTATAAAACTTTGTTTTCATTATCTTTATTTATTCAGAGGAGAGAGACAGCCAGAAATTGAGAGAGGGGTGGGAGGAGAGACCTGCAGTCCTGCTTCACCACTTGTGAAGCTTTCCCCCTGCAGGTGGGGACTGGGACTCAAACCTAGGCCTTACGCACTGTAATGTGTATACTCAACCAGGTGTGCCACCACTCAGCCCCGTGAGTAATTTTCTTAAATAGAGAGAGAGAGTACAAACCATATATTGGGGTACACCTTAAGTTGCATGCCTCAAAGTCCTCTGGGATCTCATTACCGGCAATTTCTGCTTTCACTAGGGTGAGGGGTGGTGTGTGCAAAGAGACAGCTTTGTTAACAACGTCCCAGGGGCCCAGAGTAGGCACCTCTGGTGTTGCTGTTCCCCAGGCCCCACTCTGGGAAGCAGGCTCAGTTGAAATTTGTAGAAATCAGCTGATAGAAAAAATAGTGCCATGGTGTATTGCACCAGAGTAAAAGACTCTGGGGTGGGAGTGGGGGAGTTCAGGTCCTGGAATATGATGGCAGAGAACCTAGTGGGGGTTGTATTGTTATGTGGAAAACTGAGAAATGTCATGCATGTACAAACTATTGTATTTACTGTCGACTGTAAAACATTAATTCCCCAATAAAGAAATAAAAAAGAAAGAAAAATAGTGCTGGATAGAGGGGAAGCGGAAGGCTAAAGATAGTCTTCTCTTATACAGTAGGCCTGCCTTTTATTTCTGATGGTTGTGTGGCTTCAGAATTTGTCATAGTCAGTATGCTACTCTGTACAGCTGAGTTGAGTTAGCTGTGACCTGGGACATACATGGCATGGGACCTGTCCATTAATTATTGTGATAGGAAACAGCAGTTTGAAATATTACCAATTTGAACTTTATCTCTTTTATATCTGAGAAATGAACCAACCTGTTAGCTTTCAGCAAACACTGACACCTTATTGTAATTTTAACAATTGTTTTACATAGTGCTTTGAGTGTCTGCAAATAAGATCAGAACAATTAGGTATAGACAGCATAATGGTTTTGCGAAAGACATGTCTGAGCCTCCATGGTCCCAGCTCACTCATCTGCACCACCAGAAAAATAAGCCAGAGCCGAGCAGTGTTCTGGTGAAAAAAAAAAGAAAAAGGAAAAGGAAAGGAGGATTTGATTGGAAGGGGATGGGATTTAGTTGTCACACAAAAATATTTTCCCCCTCAGAGGCATAAAGCAAAGCAGGTGCAAGTTAGCATGTATATCCCCTCCCCCCACCCAGCATGGAGAGTCTCTGATAAGTCAAAGGGAAGTAGCTCTGAAGTTTTATACACATTGACCTATTATAGAATCGAGGACATTCTTGGCAGAGAGAGAGTTTGAAGGTAATTGGGTCATCTGGAAAAAGGCAGAAAGGAAGAACCAGCTACACGCTGAATAACTGTGATTAGACAAATAGGTTCCTTTTGCTCCCACCCCCTCCTCTTTCCTACATATTATTCTTGTGACTGAGATGGCTGTGCCTCTGGGGGAGGAAGCAGGGACAATGAGAAGATGCCAGCTCCAGGCGCACCTGTGCTGCATCCTGTGACCGTATCCCACCTTGGAGACTCCACAGAAGGGCAGCTGGGCCCTCCTGCAGTCCACACCTGGGATAAAGCTCTTTGCCATGAATGTTTAAGTGAAATAAACTTTATGGTGGCTTCTTAGTGAAAGCCTGGCTTTTTAATGTTGTACAGAAGCCAGCAATTTAAGTTATATGTTTCAGAAAAGACAGAGGAGCTCATAACAGGGGTCTGTATACATTTTAATATAGTATTTGCTTCATTCTACAGAATGTATTCCTCTATAGAAACTAGAAATAAAACTTTGAGTTTGTAGGCAGTGCCATTTTTTTAAAAAAAAATTTTTTAGAAACTTAATTTTCCCCCCTTTGTTGCCCTTGTTTATCATCATCATTGTTGCTATTATTGTTGTTATTGCTGTCGTTGCTATTGGATAGGACAGAGAGAAATGGAGAGAGGAGGGGAAGACAGAGAGGGCCAGAGAAAGATAGACACCTGCAGATTTGCTTCACTATGTATGAAGCGACTCCCCTGCAGGTGGGGAGCCAGGGGCTTAAACCAGGATCCTGATGCAGGTCCATGCGCTTTCTGCCATGTGTGCATAACCCGCTGCGCCTTGCCAGCGCCATTAAAATTTTTTTTAAATTATCTTTATTTATTAACTGGATAGAGATAGCCAGAAATTGAGAGAGGAGGGGGAGATAGGGAGAGAGACAGAGAGACATCTGCAGCCCTGCTTCACCACTTGCAAAGCTTTCCCCCTGCAGGTGGGGACCGGGGACTTGAACCTGGATCCTTGCACACTGTAACGTGAGCTCAACTAGGTGCACCACCACCCAGCCCCATGCACTGCCATATTTATCTTGGTTGTTATTTCTTTTTCTTTCTTTAAAGTTTTTTTTTTAAATTTATTTATTCATGAGAACTGATAGGAGAGAGAGAAAGAACCAGACATCGCTCTTGTACATGTGCTGCCGGGGATTGAACTTGGGGCCTCATGCTTGAGGGTCCAAAGCCTTGCCTTATCCACCGTGTTACCTCCTGGACCACATTGGTTGTTATTTCATGAGTGGTGAAGCAGGGCTGGAAGTGTCTTTTTCTCCCTCTGTCTCCATTCCCCTCTCAATTTCTGTCTCTCACCTTTATCCAAAATAAATCAGTACATTGATGTGTATATTTATTAACAGAGAGGAAAGAGAAGAACTTGAGCATTCTTCGGTAGATGCAATGCTAAAGGTGAATCCAAGGATCTTATGCTTGAGAGCCCGTCCATTGTTTTGTTCACTGGACTATTTCCTGGCATAGGGAAACATTTTCTTTATCTCCTCTTTCTTCATTTCTTCCTCCCCACCCACACCCTGTAATTGCTGGGGCTTGGTGCCTGCACAGTGACTCCAGTGCTCCTGGTGGCTATCCCCCCCTTTTATTTGATAGAGATTGAGAGAGACAGAGACACACCTGCAGCACTGCTTTCTCCATGCCAGGTAGACCCTCAGTCTCAAACCAGGTCCTCTCGAATGTTAATGTTTACACTTCACTAGTTGTACCACCACCACCACATCCCAGAAGATGTTTCCTAGTCTTTAAAGTACCATGTGTGGGGAAGGGTTGCTTAATGTAATACTAAGGCTATAAGTCATAATGATTATTTGCATAATTACTCAAAACATAGCTATAGCAGAAGTATCCTGTTAGAGCACCTTTGAACTTCTTCTTCTAGCGTTTGCCCTTCTTCCATAGCCAGTCAACAGCGTCAGGTTGAGCCTGATGTAAAGTTTCCTTTGAATCTGGAGAGGTGGCAGTCGTTGACTATGTGGGTCATTGTCTGTCTGTAGCCGCAGGGGCAGTTCGGGTCGTCTCTGGCTCCCCAGCGATGGAACATAGCGGCGCACCGGCCATGGCCTGTTCGATAGCGATTGAACTAAAGCTCACAGACAAGCAAATTAGAGAAGACATTAAAATGTATATGATAAAAGGTTAATGTCCTTCATAAAAACATTAAAAAAATAAATCATTCTAGAACCTTTATGAAAATGCATCAAGAGGGAAAAGTAAAAGCATTCATTTTATTTATTTATGTTTTAAGATTTTCTTTTCTTTTTTCCTCCAGGGTTATTACTGGGCTCGGTGCCTGCACCATGAATCCACCGCTCCTGGAGACCATTTTTCCCCCTTTTTGTTGCCCTAGTTGTTGGAGGAGCCTCGTTGCAGTTATTATTGCCACTGTTGACGTTGCTTTGTTGTTGGATAGGACAGAGAGAAATGGAGAGAGGAGGGGAAGACGGGGGGGGGGGGGGGGAGAGAAAGATAGACACCTGCACTGCAGACCTGCTTCACCGCCCATGAAGCGACTCCCCTGCAGGTGGGGAGCCGGGGGCTCGAACCGGGATCCTTACGCCGGTCCCTGCGCTTTGCGCCACATGTGCTTAACCCACTGCGCCACCGCCCGACTCCCAAGATTTTTTTTAAAAAAAATCTTTTATTATTGGATAGAGACAGAAATTGAGAGGGATGAAGATAGAGAGGAAAAGAGACAGACACCAGCAGCTCTGCTTTACCACTGGTGAAGCTTTTCCTCCTGTTGAACCTGAGTCCTTGCTCACTATAACGTGTATGCCTCACCAGGGCGCCACCACTCGCCCACTCGCGCCACCCCCCCCCCCCAGCATTCTTTACTGTAGATTTATTGCAGATAATCTCAGTTGGAAACCCCCACTTAAGACTCTTGGTGGCTTTTTTTTTTTTTTTTTCCCTCCAGGATTATTGCTGGGGCACGAATCCACTGCTCCTGGAGGCTATTTTTTCCCTTTTGTTGCCCTTGTTGATTTATTGTTGTTGTGGTTATTATTATTATTGCTGCTGTTGTTGTAAGTGTAAAGCACCCCTACTGTGGGTGGGGAGCTGGGACTCTGAACCTGGTTGCTTTTGCAGGCCCTTGCATATAGTACTGTGTGCACTTAACTGGTGCACCGTGTCCGGCCTTCCCTATTTTTACTTTTTTTTTAAACCACCGGAGCACTGCTCAACTCTGGTTTATGGTGGTGCAGGGATTGAACCTGGGATTCTGGAGCCTCGGGCATGAGAGTCTCTTTGCATAACCATTATGCTATCTACTCCTGCTCTATTTTTACTTTTAAAAAAGATTTTATTTATGGGACTTGGTGCTGATGCGTTGGTTGAGTGTACATGCTACTGTGTGCAAGGACCCAGGTTCAAGTCCCTGACTCCCATCTGCAGTGAGAAAGCTTCCTGTGTAGTGGAGCAGGACTGCAGGTGCTACTCTTCCTCACCCTTCTCTGTCTCTATTCAAACAAATAAATAAATAACAAAATAAACTATTTATGGGAAGCATCACTCTTGCAGTGCTGGGGATTGAATTCTGGATTTTGTGAGTCTAAGTCCTGAACCCTCTCTACCTCTGAGCCACCTTTTTTTTTTTTTTTAATATTTTAAAATTAACAGGTTGCAATAGCCTGCTCTTTTGTAGAATCTCATATTAATATTCTTCTCCCCCCTCCTTTTCTTCTTCTCCTCCCCATCTCTTTCTTTCTTCCTTCCTTTCTCCCTTTTTTTTTTTTTTTTTTTTTTTTTTTATCAGAGCACTGTTCAGCTCTGGCTTATGGTGGTGCCAGGATTGAACCTGGACTTTGGAGCCTCAGGCATGAGAATGTGTTTGCATAACCATTACACTATCTACTCCACTCCCTTCCTTTCTTCTTAATCTTATTATATAGAGACAGCCAGAAATATAGAGGGTAAGGGGAGATAGCAAGAGAAACAGAGACACCTGCAGCTCTGTTTTACCACCCACAAAGCTTCCTCCCTGTAGATGGGGACCAGGGGTTTGAACCTGGGTCCCCGAACATTGTAACATGCATGCTCAACCAGATGCACCACCACCAGGGCCCTTTAATTCTCTTTTTTCCCCCCTTCATCTTTTCACTAACTTTTCTCTGCCAGAACACTCCCCCCCCCCCCCGGCATCATGCCTACATGATTCATTTATTCCCAGTGGACAAACCCCCCATTTTTAGGTAGAAGGTGGGGGGTTTTCAGTGAAATAGCTCACTAAATGTGCTGCTTAGCCACGTGCACGACCTGTTTTTGAACTTAGGTGCTGTGGTCTCTTTTACCCTCTCTTTACCTGTCTTTTTGTTAAAAAAGTGTGGTCCGGGAGATGGTACAATGGATAAAGCATGGACTCTTAAAAAGAGCATCAAGTCCTGAGTTCCAGCATATGTACCAGAGTGATGCCTGGTCAGTTGACTCTAATGAGGTTGTGGAGATTCACTGGATGGAGTTACTGTGGCATTGGGAACTTACGGGAGAATCACTGTAGCTCTGCTGCCTGCCCACTCTATGCCAGGCCTCAGATTGTAAGCCAGGGGTTGGCAAAGCACTGTGCCTCTTTCTGTACAGTCTTAAGAGCCAGGAATGGTTTAAAAAGTTTTTTTAAATGATTGAAAAACAAGTCAGAAAAATATTTTTGGGGGGTTGGGCGGTAGTACAGTGGGTTAAGCACATATAGCACAAAGCTCAAGGACTGGCTTAAGGATCCCTGTTCGAGCCCCCAGCTCCCCACCTGCAGGGAGGCCGCTTCACAAGTGGTGAAGCAGGTCTGCAGGTGTATTATCTTTCTCTCCCCCTCCCTGTCTTCCCCTCCTCTCTATTTCTCCCTCTATCTGACAACAACAACAGTGGTAAACAAAAAGGGGGGAAAATGGCCTCCAGGAGCAGTGGATTTGTAGTGCAGGCACTGAGTCCCAGCAATAACCCTGGAGGCAAAATAATAATAATAATAATAGCAAAATAATAATAACAATAACATTTAATAGATGCAAGAAGTGGAATTCTACTTAAAGTACCAATTTAAGGGGGAAATCTTTTGTATAATGGACTTTTGAAAAGTTGACTAGCAAAACTATATAGTTGAATTTAAAGAATCAAAGGTCTGGGTCAGAGAGAGCAGTTCACTGGGCAGGGCACTTGCTTGACTATATGTACAACCCAGGCCCCAATCCTGACTCCACAGGGGCATTGCTGTGGTAATGGAGGAGGCCCTGGTTCTGTGGCACAGTTCCCCCTCCCCTGTTAGAATAAAAAAATGATATTTCATGATTTGGAAAAGTTGTGTGAAATTCAGGTGTGTAGAGATGGGAGCCAGATACAGTCACTCCTGTCCTTGTACTATGCTGCTTTTGTGGCTGCAAAGTCAACAGCAGATTTGAATAGTGACCTGTAAATCTGTGTCATTTGTTGTCTAGAACTTTTAGTGGCTTTTCCTGCTTTGAAGTGAGGAGATGTTTTTGTTTATTTTTAGGTAAAGCAGAGAGAGAGAGAGAGAGAGGGAAAGAGACTATAGTACCAAAGTTTTCTTTAGACGAGATTGGGCGTGTTCAGGGTGGTATGGCCATAGACCCAAAGCTTCTTCCTTCAGTAAGGTGTGGCTGGCTTTGAACTTGGGTTGCACACATGGCAAAACATTCCACCATCCAAATGACTAGGTGTCTCATGGGCACTCACCAGCAGAGAAGCAGACTTGCTGGTTATGATTTTAGAATGTATGGAGATCAGGACTTAGACCTCACTCCACCTTCCTTATTCTAAAACTCTTGGTTGTAATCACTGTGCTTTTGTGTCTTGTTTTTCTTGAAAATATCTGTGTTGTCAGTTACATGCTGACATATACTGAGTTAGCCGTGAGATACTCTAGTCACCAAAAGAATACATGGCAATGGCTCAGCATCCAGACACCTGCACTGGGTTCCACCTGGGACCACTTGAGAACCACAAAGACAAGCTGGACATAGCTCCACGAGATTGTGGGGCACTGCTTTGTACTGCTGCTCTCTGTCTTCATTGTCTCACAAAAATAAGATAAGGAAGGAAGGAAGGAAGGAAGAAAGGAAGGGAGGGAGGCAGGGAGGGAAGGGAGGAAGGAAGGAGAAAGGCCAGGGAAGTAGTTCAATGGTAATATTGGCTCTCCAGCACAGCATAAAGCAAAGTCCAAATAGAAGTACGTTTTCCCAGTGAAAGCTTCCTTTTGGGTCTTGTGATATTTGAAATGTGGGTGGTCCCATTCCATAAGTATCTTAGAAGGAACATTCTTCTGTGATAGTGCTAAGGAGGCTCCAAATTTTAGTTCTTTGAAGACAAAGATCTAGCTAGCTCTTTGAAGTTAACAGACAGGCATGAGAAAAGTGGCAGTGGTTAATCTCCATGGGGTTAGCCATACAAGCATTTAGGTCTCAGAAATAGGCCTGTTTACAGCGGTTTCTGGGAAATCTGTAAACTGTGTTGCATGTTTGTTGCGGTAGCCGTGGCCCTGTCTCCTTTGAATGCACTGCAGACTGACCAGTGTGCTTCCCTGGGCCTGAGGGTCTGTCAGCAGTGCCATAATGGTGAGTGTCTCTCTCTTTCTCCCTCTTCCTCCCCCTCTTTTAAAATATTTATTCCCTTTTGTTGCCCATGTTGTTTTATTGTTGTAGTTATTATGGTTGCCGTCATTGTTGGATAGGACAGAGAAATGGAGAGAGATGGGGAAGACAGAGAGGGGGAGAGAGAGACAGACACCTGCAGACCTGCTTCACCACCTGTGAAGCGACTCCCCTGCAGGTGGGGAGCCAGGGCTTGAACCAGGATCCTTGCGCTGGTCCTTGAGCTTTGTGCCACGTGTGCTTAACCCGCTGCGCTACTGCCCGACTCCCGAGTGTCTCTTAAGTCACCATGAGGTGTTATCTAATTTGGGTTGTTGGACATCTGTCACCTACTCCGTTTGCTGTCATTGCCCTCATCTCTGAACTATCCCTGCCATCCTGCTCATTGGTTATGAGTAGGATGGCAGAT
The DNA here is from genome assembly GCF_950295315.1 of Erinaceus europaeus. Taxonomy (NCBI): domain Eukaryota; kingdom Metazoa; phylum Chordata; class Mammalia; order Eulipotyphla; family Erinaceidae; genus Erinaceus; species Erinaceus europaeus. The sequence continues at coordinate 78,729,357 of NC_080171.1, read as the reverse complement.
GAGGACCCTTGGGTGATACCTGAAGACATTGGGGTTGTCACAGCTTTAGAGTGCTGCTGACAGTTATCGAGTGGAGGCTATCTGGTGCCCAAGACCTCCACAGGAGCACCCTGGTGTGATTTGGGGCACCCCTGTGTTCAATGTAAGTCCTGGCATCAGCCTCAAGGAGCATGAGGTGTGAGGTTCCTCTTTTTTGTGTATGGACTCGGCTCACTGTCTGGGTTCCGCCCTCCCCGAGTATCTCATGACAAGGACTGGTTTCCAGCACTCCAGTGAGTTTCTTCATTTTTCAGCCACTGTTCGAACTGGCCTACAAAGCACTCCACTGTTCATTCACACTGCAGTCAGGGCAGCTAAAGAACTCACTTGCCTAATGCACCCACCTCGCAGTGCCTGTGACCCAGGTTGAGCTCCGCCCCACCCCAGTGGGGGAAGCTTTAGCTCACTCTCTTTTTCTCTGCCTCCCTTTCTGTCTGAAAATGTCATCCTAGAATGGTAGGGCCCTGGCAGTGACAAAAAACTACTATCCTGTCTTCCATTGTTTCTGTCCTGTCAGACTTCTGGAGAGGATAAAAACCACAGCCCTGGGGGCCGGGCGGTAGTGCAGCGGGTTAAGTGCACATGGCGCTGAGCACAAGGACCCACAAGGATCTCGGTTCAAGGCCCTGGCTCCCCACCTGCAGTGGGTCACTTCACAAGTGGTGAAGCAAGTCTGCAGGTGTCTGTCTTTCCCCCTCTCTGTCTTCCCCTCCTCTCCGTTTCTCTCTGTCCTATCCAACAATAACCACAGCAACAACAATAACAACAATAATGATAAAAACAAGGGCAACAAAAAGAAAAAAAAACAGCCCTGGGGCTTAGACATGAGCTGCACAGGTGGTCTAGCACACACCCTGCTCAGGGACCTTTTACCCTTGCCCCCCCCTTTTCTGAAATTTGCTTCCCACTTGTAAGTCCTACACTCTACCTGCTGACCTACCTCCCTGGCCACAGGTGGCACTTCTTGGGGTGCCACCTAAGATTGTGGGAAGGGTCCCCCAGCAGTTGGTGTGGCAGGGGATGTGCCCTGTTCCAGTTCATCCTGTGTGTGATTACCGGGTGCTTTCCTTACACAGCCATTGTCTTTACTTTAAAAACAAGTAGGGGGTAGTTGAGTGGTAGTGCAGTCGGTTAAGTGCACTGTGGCACGAAGCGCAAGGACCAGTGTTAAGGATCCCAGTTCGAGCCCGCAGCTCCCCACCTGCAGGGGAGTCGCTTCACAAGCAGTAAAGCAGGTCTGCAGGTGTCTGTCTTTCTCTCCCCCTCTCTGTCTTCCCCTCCTCTCTCCATTTCTCTCCGTCGTATACAACAATGACATCAATAACAAGAACAATAATAACTACAACAGTAAAACAACAAGGGCAAAGGAATAAATATTTTAAAAAAACAGGGATGGGGTGAATATATTATGAAGTTGGAGTTATGAATAGGCTGTGAAGTCCACATAAACTCATCCCTTGCCTCAGCACACTTAGGTGGGTGTCTTTGAGAGCCAGCCCAACCTTACATGGAAGTCCTGTGCTCTGCTGCCACCTTTGACACTGTAGTGTACAGGCTTGCTCTCTGGGTCTCTTTGGGCTTGCTTCCTTATAGCTGAAGCCATATTTTGCGTTGGGGGATGAACACCATACAGATGTGTCCTGAACCTTCTGCAGTGAGCGCTTCCCTTGCTCCCTGCTGCTGGCTGGCCCCAGGCCCATCTTGACCAAGCTTTGTGTCTAGTGTCCCTCTCCTCCCTTTGGGCCTGCGTGAGCTGACTTTGGCTCCTACCTCTCCCAGGATCCGTCTCTGCGGGGTACTTAGCTTTAGGCTTACCTTTCAGATTTCCCTTTCCCTTGGAACTTGTCTTTCAGTAAGCAGTTACTGAGTTCCTACTGAATCAAGCTGACCATACAGTCTTGCAACCCACACCTGCAGCAGGGAGTAGGGAAATACATGAGGCTGTGGATGGTGCCAAAACTTGACTGTGTGGTTGAAAGGTGCCTCCTCCCACTTCTGTCCCACCTTCTCTCTCCTCCTCGGGGTTCAGACCACCAAATTCATGGCCCTGTTAGCATCTCTAGGATTTTACAGTCCCTAGGCCAGAATAAATATCGAAAGTTCCTTTACTGATTAGTTAGGTCTTTGGTGTTTCTGTCCTAACAACTTCAGTCATTTGAAAAACTAATACTCATGACTTGAAAGAAAGCTATTTTCCCCCCTTTTTTTCTATTGTTATTAATTTATTTATGAAGTAAAAAAAATGCTGACAAAACCATAGGAAAAGAGGGGTACAATTCCACACAGTTTTTACCATCAGAGTTCTGTATCCCCTCCCCTCCCTTGCAAGCTTCCCTGTTCTCTATCCCTCTGGGAGCATAGACCCAGGGTCATTATGGGGTGCAGGAGGTGGAAGGTCCGGCTCCTGTAATTGCTTCTCCACTGAACATGGGTGTTGGCAAGTCGATCCATACTCCCAGCCTGCTCCTATCTTTCTCTAGTGGGGTTGGGGCAGGGCTCTGGAGAGGTGGGGTTCCAGGGTACATTGGTGAGGTCCTCTGTCACACAGGGAAGTCAGGTTGGCATCATGGTAGCATCTGCAACATGGTGGCTGAAAAAGCATTAAGATATAAAGCAGAACAAATTGTTTAATAATTAGGAACCTAAAGGCAAGAATATATATAGCAGATGAATTTTGGGATCTTCATTTTGGAAAAAGTTAATAGGTCTATTCCAAGGGGCCCATGACTTTACTAATTTTTGCCTGAGCACAACAGCTAGCATGCAGGTGGACCAAAGGAATTATTGTCTAGGGACATGGTGTTAGAGTTGGAAATAAGGCTAGAAAGCTGGATCAGGGAATGGAAGGAGAATCTCTTTAGTAAATGGTGCTGGGAATACTGGGTTGAAATGTGCAGAAGACTGAAACTTAACCACATTATCTCACCAGAAACAAAAGTCAACTCCAGATGGATCAAGGACCTGGATGTTAGACCGGAAACTATCAAATATTTAGAGGAAATATTGGTGGAACACTTTTTCATGTAAAAGCCTCAAGGGCATCTTTGGTGATACAAACCCAGTTGCAAGGAAGACTAAATCAAAAACAAATCAACGGGACTACATCAAATTGAAAAGCTTCTGCACAGCAAAAGAAACTCACCCAAACAAAGAGACCCCTCACAGAATGGGAGAAGTTTTTTGTTTGTTTGTTTGTTTGTTTGCCTCCAGGGTTATTGCCAGGGCTTGGTGCCTGCACCATGAACCCACTGCTCCTAGAGACCATTTTCCCCCCTTTTGTTGCCCTTGTTTTTTTTTTGTTTTTTTTTTTAATCATTGTTGTGGTTATTGTTGTTGCTGCTGTTGGATAGGACAGAGAGAAATTGATAGAGGAGGGGAGACAGAGGGGAAGAGAAAGATAGACATCTACAGACCTGCTTCACCACCTTCACTACAGGTGGGGAGCCGGGGGCTCAAACTGGGATCCTTACACTGGTCCTTGCACTTCGCGCCATGTGCGCTTAACCCGCTGCGCTACTGCCCGGCTCCGGAGAGAAGATCTATACATGTCATCATACGTCAGACAAGAGGCTAATTACCAACATATATAAAGAGCTCACCAAACTTAGCAACAAAAAACAAAATGAACCAATCCAGAAAGTTATTTTTTATTTCATTCTTAAACCACTGCCATTAACTAATGGATCATATAGCTTCTCAAACTTCAAACTCAGACCAGATGCCCCCATCCTCACTTCCTGTTCGTGTTGATTTTGTTTTCTTTCTTTTCCCTTTTGTTGCCCTTGTTTTTTTTTTAATTGTTGTAGTTATTATAATTGTTGTTATTGATGTCGTTAGGACAGAGAAATGAGAAGAGGGGAAGACAACGGGGGAGAGAAAGATAGACACCTGCAGATCTGCTTCACTGCCTGTGAAATGACTCCCCTGCCTGTGGGGAGCCAGGGGCTCAAACCGGGTTCCTTAACGCCAGTCCTTGCCCCACGTGCACTTACCAATGGGCTACCACTGAACTCCCTTATGTTGATTTTCATGGAAGGCTTTTTCATCAAGGCAACTGCTGAAAACCCAACTCTGTAAGGATGTGACGTCATTTGAAAGGGTGTGGCGCCACCTGCTGTGGGAACTTTGAACATCTCAGCTATCCACTCTGGCTGACAGTGGCTGTCATATTATATAATGCTTTCCCCAGATCTAAGAGTCATGCTTTTTTCCCTCCCTCCCTCCCTCCTTCCTTCCCTCTCTCCCTCCCTTCCTTCCTTCTTTCCTCCCATCTTTCCTCCCTTCCTCTCTTCTTCCCTTCCTCTCTCCCTCCCTCCTTTTCTCTCTCCTCCCCTCCTCTTCCTCCTCCACCACCACTTCCTCCTCCTTTTTTAAAAAAGTTTTTTAAAATTTATTTTCCCTTTTGTTGCCCTTGTATACCTGCTTCATCGCTAGTGAAGCAACCCCCTTGCAGGTGGGGAGCCAGGGGCTTGAACCGGGACTTCTTAGGCTGGTCCTTGTGCTTCGTGCCATGTGCATTCAACCTGCTGCAATACAGCCTGCCCGCCCCTATCCCCCCCCCCCCCCGTTAACTATATTTTTAAGGAACTAAATTATTACTTGACTTATATATGTGGATTCATGTATGATGCTCTATGACTCACGCCTTTCAAGTAGTTCAATAGTGCCAGGGTGAGGAGATAAAACTTATGTAACCTAACTTAAAGAGAGAAGTTTGTAATGTTAAAGGCACTAGTCATTGCGTGGCCTATCCACATTCCTTTCCTTCTCAAGGCCCCTCCTGGTCTCTGTGGTAGGCAGGGGCCAGAAAGCCAGGGAGCTTATGCAGAGGAGGGCTTTCTAGAAACAGACATGACTAACATTGATGGTAGCTAGGATGTGGAGTCACAGGCCTTTTGGACCATGTACAAGATGACAGCAACTGGTCAGCGGCGGGTGGTAGGAGAGAACGTGCATCCCGGGAGGCAGGAAGGACCGCTGAGTGCCAGCAGGCCCGGACAGGAGGGATTCTGCCTGCTGTTTGCACCTTCTCATCCCAGGCCCATGGCCCCTGGGGCCAGACATCCCAGTGACAGCTTTCTTGGCAGAGAAGAGCCTTGGTGAGGAGGAGCTGGGAACGAGGAATAAGGGTAATTTTTTATATCTAGAACTAGCATTTCCTAAAAGATGTATCAGAATGGTTTCCCTTTAAAAGGTTTCTGCATTAATACACAGATAATTGGATAGTGAATGTATGGGTCCAGTGAAAATTTATGAAGTACTTACAACTCAGAATATGCTTTCCATGTGCCCTAGCTATCTGGAATGGTTTTACTGTGTCATTGTTTTCTGGGACACTTCCCTCAGAAGATTTAGCAACGTGTGAACAGCTTTCTTCCCATTCTCTGAATTAACGTGTGTTTGTCTTTAAAACAGAAAATCACCTCTTTTCAGAATTTACATTTTCAATTGCCCCAAATTGTTAATTATACACTAGGTAGTATTGGAAGGAGGAAAAATATATTTAAAAAACAGCCAGCAAACATTGAAAAGTGTGTGGGTGAGAGGACTTTATTCCAGACTAAGGATAGAGTGAAGAATAAGATGAGTGTGGTCTGTCCCCCAAGTTCCGGGTATCCAGATGCTCTCTTCTCAGTCACCCCTCAGTTCAGTCTTCTGGGTGGAGATGCTGTTTCTCACTCCAGAGGGCACTGGTATGCCATGCACACAGCCCAGGTTTGAGACCAGCCCCCACTGCACTGGGGCAAGCTTTGATGCTGTGGTGTGTTGTCATATCCCGCCGTCCTGTCCCCCACCCCCACATCTATCTCTCACACACTTTTTTTAAATATAAAGATTCAGTTATTGTACAAATTTATTGTTGAGAGAGACAACGAGAGCATAACTCTGGCACATGCAATACTAGGAATAGAACTTAGGACCCCATGCTTGAAAATCCAGGCTATCTGTATCTGAAAAGGTTAACCTGGAGCAGTGAAACTCCTCAGGGAGACAGTGCTTACATTGTTGTCTGTGGAGTGGTCTGTATGTTCACCCACTACTCCCCTTCATGACCAAGGTAGCAGATGGTAGGCGACCTCCATACATTGCTTCTTCCACTGTGTACTTAAAACACACTGACCTGTAGTGGATTGTTCTTTTCAATTGCTTTGTCTACTTTTATTTCTTTCTTTTCTTTATTAATTTTTATTAGTGATTTAAGATTGAGTTATAAGATTATAAGGTAACGGGTATAATTCCATACAGTTTCCACCATTAGAGTTTTGTGTCCCATCCCCTCCACTGGAAACTTCCCTGTGCTTTTTTAAAATTTATTTTATTAGTGACTTAATATGATTTATAAAAGTATAAGATAACGGGTATGATTCCATACCATTCCTACCACCAGAGTTCTGTATCCCCATTCCTTTCATTGGAAGCTACAGTAGTTCTCCCAAGGCTGCAGGTATGGGTTGATTCTCTTGTTTATATTTATATATATTTGGTCTATATACACAATGGAAATACTACTCAGCTATTTAAAATGGTGATTTCACTTTCTTCACCCCATCTTGGATGGAGTTTGAAGAAATCATATTAAGTGAGATAAGCCAGAAACAAAAGGATGAATATGGGATGATCTCACTCACAGACAGAAATTGAAAAACAAGATCAGAAGGGAAAACACTAAGCAGAACTTGGACTGGAGTTGGTGTATTGCACCTAAGGAAAAAGGCACTGGGGTGGGGGTGGGGGTTCAGGTTCTGGAACAGGATGGCAGGGGAGGACCTAGTGGGGGTTGAACTGTTACGTGGAAAACTGGGAAATGTTATGCATGTACAAACCATTGTGTTTTGTTGTCTGCTGTAAATCATTAATCCCCCAATAAGGAAATTAATAAAAAATATAATTCCTTTAATTTTATTAGTGACTTAATATTGATTTACAAAAGTATAAGATAAAGGGTATAATTCCATACTGTTCCTACCACCAGAGTTCTGTATCTCCAACCCCTCCACTGGAAGCTATAGTAGTTCTCCCAAGATTGCAGATACGGGTTGACTGTATTTATATATATTTGTCTTTTTCTTTTTTTCTTATGGCCTTGCCTTCTCTTCCTTTCTTAGTCACACCTACACCTGTTACTACACTTGTTACTGTCTTTCTGTTTCTCCTCTTGTCTCTTTGGTTCCTGATGGAATTGGAGTTCAGAGCTCTCTGGCCATCTTCCCCTAACATTTCTCCTCCTCTGGGAGTATGAACCAAGATTCTTTTGGGGGTGCAGAAGGTGGGGGTTCTGGCTGCTTTAATTGCTTCTCCACTGGACGTGGGTGTTGGCAGGTTGATCCATACCCTCTGCGTGCTTCTGTCTTTCCTCAGTGGGGTAGGGCTCTGGAGAGGTGAGGTTTCAGAATATATTGGTAAGGTAGTCTGCCCAGGGAAGTCAGATAGAGTCATCATAGCACATGTAACTTGGTATCTAAATGATGGTAAGATATAAAACAGGACAAAATGATTAATGAACAGGAACCAAACAATAGGAATAGAGCAGATCTAGAGATCTTAGGTTGGAAAGAAACAAGGAAGTCTTACTTTAGACATGTTCCAAGGGGCCTGTGATTTTTGTAGTTTTTAACTTGGGTTTGCTAGCTAATATGGAAGTGGACAAAAATATTGTCTGAGAAGATGGTATCAGAGTTGAGAATAGGGCTAGAACGTTGGATTAGGGCAGAGAGTAGTAGCTTCTAAAATTGAAGAAAATCTATGAATAAAATTTACTGTCTACCTCATCAACATGACCTAGGTCCCATATATTTAGCACAATAGCCTGTGTAACCTCTGAGTCCCTGTCAATCTGAGCTCACGGTCCATGTTCACAGTTGGGAACATTCTAGACTGCACTCATTTCGGGTCCAGTCTTCCATGATTGGCAGGGTAGGATGATCCAGCCTCCATTTAGAAAGTGGAGCAGTCCCCACCGTTGCTACTTTATAGGGAGGACAAATTCCTAGAGTGGTCCATGGGAGGGTGGGCTTATGGTGATGTTCCTGATGGACATCTGCTTTTCTTTTTCTTTTTCACCTCCAAAGTTATTGCTGGGACTCTGCTCCTTGTGGCAATTCCCACCCCCTTTTTTAATTTGATAGGACAGAGAAGTAGAGAGAGGGGGAGAGAAATAGAGACACCAGCAGACTTGCTTCACCACTTGGGAAGCATCCCTGCTGCAAGTGGGGAGCAGGGCTCTAACCTGGGTCATTTTACACATACTGTGTACTCCACTGCCTGGCCCCTTCTTTTTCAACTTTTAAAACTGATTATTTTGGGAGTCGGGCGGTAGCGCAGCGGGTTAAGTGCAGGTGGCGCAAAGCCCAAGGGTCAGTGTAAGGATCCGGGTTCGAGCCCCCGGCTCCTCACCTGCAGGGGGTTCGCTTCACAGGGGGTGAAGCAAGCTTGCAGGTATCTATCTTTCTCTCCCCCTCTCTTTCTTACCCTCCCCTCTCCATTTCTCTTTGTCCTATCCAACAATGACGACATCAATAACTACAACAACATTGAAAAACAACAAGGGCAACAAAAGGGAAAATGAATATTTAAAAAAATGATTATTTTATGAAAAAGATTCTTAAAAGTCCCCCATCACCCTCCACCCCCCAGCCCCAGCTGGGGATTGAGCTGGGAGGCTCTGGCATAGAAGTCCTGTGCTCTACCAGCTGAGCTGTTTCTCCAGCTCCTTTGCTTTTTAATTATTTCTCATTAGTGAATAACTTGGATGAAATTTTGGTTATCATAGCCTGGTTTTCTTTTTCCTTTCTATAATTTATTGATTGAGATGACCAGTGCCAGGGATGGCTGTGCTTTGGCACTTGCAGTGCCATGGATTGAGGCCCAGGTTCATGGAGATAGAACTCAGGAGTCTTGTGGTTTGGGAGCTGGCACAGTGGATAAAGTATTGGACTCTCAAGCATGAGGTCCTGAGTTCAATCCCCGGCAGCACACGTACCAGAGTGATGTCTGGTTCTTTCTCTCTCCTCCTCCTATCTTTCTCATTAATAAATAAATAAAATGTTTTTTAAATAAAGAACTTAGGAGTCTTACAGTACAAATCCTACATTCTGCCTACTGAGCCATCTCCCTGGCCCTGCAATCTCATGTGTGTGTGTATATATGTATAAAACTTTAAAAAATTTTACTGGAAGTAAATGTTCATGCTTCTCAGCCCCAGGCTGAGACCTGGCACAAGAATGCTTTTTTTTTTTTTTTACTTCTGGGGTTTGGCAGATCCTCTGCTCCCAGAGGCCATTTTTCCCATTTTTGTTGCCCTTGTTGTTTTTATTGTTATTGTTATTATAGCTGTTGTTGTTGTTGTTGGATAGGACAGAGAAATGGAGAGAGGAGGGAAAGACAGATGTGGAGAGAAAGATAGACACCTGCAGACATGCGTCACTACCTGTGAAGCGACTTTCCTGCAGGTGGGGAGCCTGAGGCTGGAACCGGGATCCTTGCACTTTGCTCCACCTGCGCTTAAACCGCTGTGCTACCGCCCGGCCACCCAAGAATCCTTTTCTAATAGCAGTGAGTAGCCATCACTGTAAATTTTAAGTAACCTGAAGGCCCAGACTGTCCTTGCTTCTCCCAAGTTGTCACTTTAAATATCAGATTATTTAGATAGCGCGAAAGAGGTGCTTGCAGTGTAGACAGAGTGCATTCAGTGTTTTGCAGGTCTTGAAGGAAATAGGATAATCCTGTCTTCAAAGCTGGTAAGACTTGGAAGTCCTCTTTCTTGACCGGGGGAATATTTCACTTTTAAAATAGTCTCTTGGGAGCCGGGTGGTAGCACAGACGGTTATGGGCAAATGGCACGAAGCGTAAGGATCCCTGTTTCGATTCCCCAGCTCTCTACCTGCAATGGAGTTGCTTCATGGGTGGTGAAGCAGGTCTGCAGGTGTCTGTCTTTCTCTCCCCCTCTCTGTCATCCCCTCATCTTGATTTCTCACTGTCCTATCCAATAACAACAACAATAATAGCAACAACAATGGCAACAAGATGGAAAAAACTGCCTCCAGGAGCAGTGGATTCCTAATGCAGATACTGAGCCCCAGCTATAACCCGGGAGGCAAAGAAAATTTTTTTCCTCTTAATTCTTTTAAGCAAAAAGTGCACTCGTGTTTCTAGGATTGCTGAGTAAGGAAGTGGTGGTCTGGGTGCTCCCTGGGAGTCTCCTGAGTATGGCCCCCTTCAGAGTCAGAACCTAAAGGGAGGACACCTGGGGACACAGCAGGGAGGGGAAAGGACTCTGAATTAGGCTAGGCTACAAAGTTTGATTTTGTTCTGTAGGAGGTGTATTTAAAGACTCGTCAGCGGGGGAGTCAGATGTCAGAGCTGTCCTTCAGAAAGATAAATGTGGCAGTGAGGCAGAAAGGTTGAAGAGGGGAGGACCGTGTGGGGGGAGCCAGTTAATAGAAGTTTTTAGAGCCAGAAAGAGTCCTTGCAGTCAGGATGGAGTGCATGCCACAGGGTGGGGGCTTGGGGTGAAGGGCTTTTCTGAGTCTTGTGCTGGGGAGGATGACATAGGGACCAGCAGAGGGCTCAGGAAGGAAAGACCTGCAAATGTAATAGAGATGAGGGCCTAAGAACACTGCATTGTTGAGGTTTCTAGGAACTGGGTGCAATCAAAAAAAGAAAATTTCCCCTTCCTCTCCCTTTCTTCTCTCCATTCCTTCCCTCCCTCCCTCCCTCCCTTCTCCCCCCCCCCCCTTCTTTCTTTTTTACCAGAGCATTAATCAGTTCTGGCTTATGGTGGGGGTGGTGGGTGGAAGCAGGCGCGTTGAACCGGGGACTTTGGAGCCTCAGATTTGAGTCTTTGTGCTTAACCATTATGCTATCTACCCCACCCCTACAGAAAGAATTAGAGTGATTTGCTAAGAAACCATTGGTTCTCTAACCCACTGAGGGGCTTCAACGAAGGAGGAGTGTGTGGTTTTGTCAGGTGTTGGTATCATAGTTTAAATAAGTGGAGGACATCTCCCAGGACATACAACTGGAGACTTAGGATCCAAGCTTGGCAAGTCAGCCTGGCAGGGACACAGTGGTCCTCCCACGGGCATCACTGTGAAGCCATAGAGCAAAGAGGCTGCCCTTGGCCTGAGGTGTGGGCACATGCTTTTATTCCAGTGGAGCTCTGGGTGAAGAGAAATTATTCATAAAGACTGGAGTGTGATGGGGCGGGGGCTAGGGAAGAAAAGAAACAAGAGGGCTGGGGAGACAGCATAATGGTTATGCAAAGAGACTCTCATGCCTGAGGCTCCAAGGTCCCAGGTTCAATCCCCAGCACCACGATAAGCCAGAGCTGAGCAGTGCTCTGGTCTCTCTTCCGTCTCTCTATATCTCTCATTAAAATAAATAAATAAATAAAATATTAGAAAAGAAAAGAAACAAGAGCAGTGGGTCTGAGGAGACAGCAAAAAGCAAAAGGCTTTCATGCTTGAGACTCTTAATGTCCCAGGTTCAACCTTGGATAGTGCAACTGCTTTGTCATGTGGCAACCCAAGTTAAAGCTCAGCACCCACTACAGTAAGAGAGAGATAGCAGGAAAGTTTGGTTTGGTCTTTAAGCCACTATATCCTGGAAGAGGGGAATAAAAAGCAAAGGACACTAACAGAAAGAAAAATATTTGAGCAAAACAACAAATCTTAATTGTTATATCTGGCTTTTAAAACATTTATACAGGCTATTGAGAAGCAGGAGTAAGTATAGTGACACTCAGCCTGAGGACTCAGGTGAGGGCGCTGGTGTAATGCTGCCTCTGCTCCCTGCTCTCTTTTTTTATTTTAAATTTATTTTTGTATTTTTTTTTATTGGATAAAGACAGCCATAAATCCAGAGGGAAGGGGGAGAGACAGAGACACAGACAGAGGGACACCTGCAGACCAGCTTCAACATTTGTGCTTTCCTGCAGGGGTGGCCCGGGGACTCAAACCCAAGTCCTTGAGCATTGTAACGTGAGCTCAACAAGGTGCACCACCACCCAGGCCCCCCCCCCCCCCCCGCTTTCTGATGCCCTGAGTTACTGACCATCCCTGTCTCAGATACCTTTTCTGTAACTTTTAACATATTTTATTTATTATTGGATAGAGACAGATAATTTGAGAAGGGAGGGGGAGATAAAGAGGGAGAGAGACACCTGCAGACTTGCTTCTCCACTCATGAAGCTTTCCTCCTACAGGTGGGCAACAGGGGCTTGAACCTGCGTCCTCATGCACTGTAATGTATGCGCTTAACTAGGTGCCCCACCACCTGGCCTATGTAGTTTCACAGAATTAAAGATATAGGAATGACAGTAACCACATTGGGTGTCTCAGGGATTAAGCAAATATATACTTACATTAAGAAAATATGGGCTGGGGAGACAGCATAATGGTTATGCAAAAACCTTTCAAGCCCAAGGCTCTGGGGTCCCAGGTTCAATCCCCAGCCCCGCCATAAGCCAGAACTGAGCAGTGTTCTGGTATCTCTCTCTTTCCCACTGTATTTACACTTTCACATTAAAATAATAAAAACTAAATACTTTTTTAAAAAGAAGAAAAGGGAGTTGGGCGTAGCTCAGCGGGTTAAGCACAGGTGGCGCAAAGCACAAAGATTGGCATAAGGATCCCGGTTCGAGCCCCCGGCTCCCCACCTGCAGGGGAGTCGCTTCACAGGTGGTGAAGCAGGTCCCCAGGTGTCTATCTTTCTCTCCCCCTCTCTGTCTTCCCCTCCTCTCTCCATTTCTCTCTGTCCTATCCGACAACGATGACAGCAATAACAACAACAACGATAAACAACAAGGACAACAAAAGGGAAAATAAATAAATGTAAAAAAATTTTTTAAAAAAAGAAGAAAATAAAGTACTGGGAGTCAGGCGGTAGCGCAGCAGGTTAATCGCATGTGACGCAAAGTGCAAGGACTGGCGTAAGGATCCTGGTTCAAGCCCCCGGCTCCCCACCTGCAAGGGAGTTGCTTCACAAGCGGTGAAGCAGGCCTGCAGGTGTCTATGTTTCTCTCCCCTCCTGTCTTCCTCTCCTCTATCCATTTCTCTCTGTCAATGATGACATCAATAATAACAATAAAACAAGAAGGGCAGCAAAAGGAAATAAATATTAAAAAATAATAAAGTACATAGCAACATAGCATCTGCCATATAATGAGTACCTGACATTTTAATTATGATTGATTAATTTGCTCATTAACAAGAGAAAAAGAAACAGTATCACTGTGACATAGTATTCAGGACTAACCTCAAGACATTGGACATGCAAGTCTGGTACTGCACCACTGCCATCTCCCCATCCATTTTAGCTTTCTTTGTTTTTCTTCAGTTGCCACCAGTGTTCACTTCTGGACCAACTTTCAGATAGAGGCTGAGGAAGAGACACCACAGCACCAGAATCCCCTCGGTGTGGTGGGGGCCAGGCAGAAACCTGGGTTACACACATGACAAAACAGGAAAGTAATTAGTGTACTATCCAGGAAAGTAATTAGCTATTTGTTTATATATATATATATTTCATTTTAATATTTTTTGCCCCTTCTTTCCTTCCTTTCTTCCTTCCTTTTTTTCTTTTTCTTTCTTTCTCCCTTCCTCCCTCCCTCCCTCCCTCCCTTCTTTCCTTCCTTCCTTTCCAGTTCTAGAAACTGCCTCCTTGGCTTCTTGCTTTTCTTTCTTTTCTCTCTCTCTCTCTCTCTCTCTCTCTATATATATATATATATATATATATGAGAAAGGAGGAAAGACAAAAAGAACCAGACATCACTCTGTTACATGTGCAGCTGGGGCTTGAGGGACTCTCATGCTTGAGAGTCCAATGCTTTATCCATTGCTCTACCGGCCAGACCACTGCTTTATTTTTCTGGCTCCCCCATCCCACACACTGGCTGCAGGAAGCAGAGACAGCCTCTACAACCCCAGTTTGATTTCTTCCTCACTGTGGAAAATGCCAGGCAGGGTTTATAGCTGGTCATTGTGATTGAGTTTATATGAGGAGTTTTCATCTAGGGCCTGTATTCCCCCACCCCTCCCCAGCATGTTTAGTAGTGTATGGAGACAGTTTTGGTGTCACAGCTGGAAACTGGGAATGACAGACCTAGCTGTCACCACAGAGCCAACACCCTAGAGTATCAGTCATGGTGGCTGAGATCCTCTGTCTCTAAAATGTGATAATTGAAGGGAGCCCTCAGGTTACACACCTAGACCTAGGGGATGAGGGGGGATGTTTGTGAATAGGAACGAGGGCTGGTTTCTGTGGGTTCCACACTCACTTTTCCACTCTTTTCATTTTTCTTTTTCTATTTTTTATTTAAGAAAGGATTAATTAACAAAACCATAGGGTAGGAGGGGTACAATTCCTCACAATTCCCACCACCCAATCTCCATATCCCACCCCCTCCCCCGATAGCTTTCCCATTCTCTATCCCTCTGGGAGCATGGACCCAGGGTCATTGTGGGTTGCAGAAGGTGGAAGGTCTGGCTTCTGTAATTGCTTCCCCGCTGAACATGGGCGTTGACTGGTCGGTCCATACTCCCAGTCTGTCTCTCTCTTTCCCTAGTAGGATGGGTCTCTGGGGAAGTGGAGCTCCAGGACACATTGATGGGGTCTTCAGTCTAGGGAAGCCTGGCCGGCATCCTGATGACATCTGGAACCTGGTGACTGAAAAGAGAGTTAATGTACGAAGCCAAACAAATTGTTGAGCAGTCATGGACCCAAAGCTTGGAATAGTGGAGAGGAAGTGTTGGGGGGGTACTCACTGCAAACTCTAGTGTACTTCTGCTTTCAGGTATATATTTTGCAGTAGTTTACGGATACGTGTGAACATATGCTCTCTCACAGAAACTGGTGTATATCTAGGTTTTGGGACTTTGTTAGAAAGTGAACCACCTGAGATGAAATTAGAGTATACTATGAAAGGAAAGGTCTCACCCGACTAATGAAGTTGAAGGGTTGTCATTCCACATGTGAAGTCTCTGGACACAGTCTGAAGTGAAGCATGTTGAGGTGGCAACCGTTGTGTTGGTTAGGTTGTGATCGGCAGATGCAATATTATTTGATATGGATTGGGAGAGGCATACGGGAAAGTGGGCCCTATCCAGTGGTTCCAGGACTGGGGGAAGTAGAGGTTCTATAGTGGAGATGTGAGGTTCCTGCTGTCTTAGGGTTCAAAAAGACAATGGATAGTTAATGTTATCATTACATTATTTTATAATTGGGTTAACTTTGAAAAGTCCTTTTGTTAGGGTTTGCTGTACAGTACCCAGTATCTTGTATATAGCTGTGTTACTTCTGATCTACTTGGTCTAGGCTTTTGAGAGAGTCTGCATATCAATTACACAGCCTATATATTGAAAAGATTCAGTTTGTGTTTTGAAAAACTTTGAGACATACAATTAATTTTCTCCCTCGTATTAATTAACTAGTGATTTATATGACTACATTTTACCTTTGTGTCCGGCATCTCCTTTAGCATAGTACATTCAGGGATCATTATGCTGTGGCATATGTCAGGGCTGGTTTGTTTTTTTGCCTCCAGGGTTATCGCTGGGGCTCAGTGCCTGCACTATGAATCCACCACACCTGGAGGCCATTTCCCCCATTTTGTTGCCCTTGTTGTAGTTGTTATTGCTATTGTTGTCATCATAGCTGCTGTTGTTGTTGTTAGATGGGAGAAATTGAGAGAGGAAGGGAAGACAGAGGAGGAAAGATAGATACTTGCAGACCTGCTTCACTGCTACCCCCGGCAGGTGGGGAGTTGGGGGCTCGAACTCAGATCCTTAAGCTGGCCTTTGCGCTTTGTGCCATGTGAACTTAACCCACTGCGCTACTGCCCAACCTCCATATATAAGTTTTTTATTCCTTTCTAGGGCTGGCCACATTTTATCTTTTATCCATCAGTGGACATGTGGGCTTTTAACCCTGTGTGGCTGTTGTGATAGTGTTGTAACTATAGGTGTGTAAAAGAGCATAGCTAGAATTTAGATTCTGTTAGGCAGCTGCAGTAGAATGCCTGCTCCAGCTAGGGTGAACCTCATCGTGGCATTATATATAATTTTTATTTATAAGATGGAAGTATTGACAAGGCCATAGGATAAGAGGGGTACAACCCCACACAGTTCCCACTACCAGAACTCCATATCCCATCCCTTCCCCTGATAGTTTTCCCATTCTTTATCCCTCTGGGAATATGGACCCAGGGTCATTATGGGGTGCAGAAGGTGAAAGGTCTGGCTTCTGTAATTGCTTCTTCACTGAATGTAGGTGTTGAAAGGTCGATCCATACTCCCAGCCTGTCTCTCTCCCTAGTGGGGCAGGGCTCTGGCAAAGTGGGGCTCCAGGACATATTGGTGGGGGTCGTCTGCCCAAGGAAGTCTGATTGGCATCATGTTAGCATCTAGAACCTGGTGGCAGAGTAATGAAGTTGACATTCCACGCCTGAAGTCTCTGAACAGGGTCTGAAATGAAACGTGGAGGTGGTACTGGTTACAGGCATTGCCACTTCTTACAACCAGGCTGGGTGTGTGCATGTGAGTGACTCCGTGAAACACCCAAGAGGGATTGTTTTGGTACAGTTTGGGAGAGATTAGGAGAGCATTTTGGCGCTTTGATACTTAGTTTCTAGTAGAGTGGAGAACTCTAGGATACAATGTCAAAGGCATGCTGCCTGCAGTTGGAGAGGCAAGAGCCTTTTGTTTTTGTTTCCCAATACTATGTATTTATGTATACCAGAACACTGCTCAGCTCTGGTTTTGTGGTGGGGTGGGGGTTGAACCTGGGACACCAGAGCCTCAGGCATGAGTCTTTCTGCAGAACCATAAGCTGTCTTTCACACCCTTGCCTTCTATTTTTGAGGCTGCCCTCAGCACAGCCCAAAACTTGGCTGGGCACAGAGGGTACCAGGACATAGGGACAGGCTGGAAATGTTCCTGTAGACTTGCCAGAATGTAAAATGCTTTGTGAAAATTTTAGATGAAAACCTCTACCTGCCTCAGGGAACAGTCTGGATAAGACTCCCAGGACACAGCTGCAATGAAGAGTTTTTTATTAATATATTCGTTTATTAACTAGCGAGGGAAATCACTCTGGCACACGCAATGCCTGAAATCAAACTTGGGACCTCATGCCTGAGACCCAGCTCTAGCCATTGCATTAGTTGGGCCACCTCCTTCCTCCTTCCTTTATTCAGTTATTGTACTTTTAAAATGTTATTTATTTATTTATTTTCCTGTTTATTGCCCTTGTTGTCTTTGTTGTTGTTGTTCTTGTTGTAGTTATTGTTGTTATTTGTAATTTTTGAAATAGGAAATAGTAACCATGTTTTACCCCCATCCCTGGCTTTTCAGTTAATTCAGAGTGTTTTCCCTGAAGCATAGCTAGGGTGTGTGTGTGTGTGTGTGTGTGTGTGTGTGTGTGTGTGTGTGTGTGTTGATTTCTTTTTCATTATCCCTAGTGGTCTACTGACCTCACCAACCCTGATAACAGGGAGTGGGACACAGAAGAGGAAATACCCCAACTCTACTGCCTAGTGCTAGAGACTTGATTGAGGTCCTCATACGTGGTAACATGTATGCTCTACTGACTGCTATTTACCCCAATACCATTTTCTGAGGATTTTTAAAAAAGGAATTGAGGGCAGATTTTTCCCCCTGCTGAGAAACTGCTTACCAGTACCCAAGATGCTCAGTGATTAGAGGCCAGATGTAGTGGTTGGGCAATGGTTCCTCACAACCTAAACACATCGCAAACATAGTCTTTTCTCTGTTTGTTGTAGTTGTACATGTGTTGTGGACACCTGACCAGAAGCACTTCTGAATTAAGGTAATTTTGATGTAATTGATTCTTACCAGATTTTTAAAGTTTGATATTCAGTGTTCAGGGTTTCTTTTCCTTTATGTGACAACTGGGACCTCACACATATGTGATTACACTGGTCCTAGAACAAACTTTACATTCTTTTTATTTCAGAGAGAGAAATAGGAAGGGGGCGGGGGTTAGAGTAATAGCTCCATGGAGCGTCCCCGGGCCCCTTGTTGCCTCCTCTGGTACTGGGTCTCAAACCTGGTGCCTTGTGCAGGGTAAAACTGTAAGTCTGTGTGCTCTACCAGGAGAGCCATCTCCTGAACCCTGGTCCCTCTTCCCTCCCTCCCTCCCTCCCTCCCTTCTTCCCTTCCTTCCTTCCTTCCTTCCTTCCTTCCTTCCTTCCTTCCTTCCTTCCTTCCTTCCTTCCTTCCTTCCTTCCAAGGTTATCACTAGGGCTTGGTGTCAGCACTACGAATCCGCTCCTCCTCATGGCCATTTCCCCCGTTTTATTGGGTAAGACAGAGAAAAATTGAGAGAGGAGGGGGAGGTGGTAGAGAGGGAGAGAGAAAGACCTGCTTTGCTGCTTGTCAAGCTGCCCAAAACCCCCCCTACCCCCTGCTGGTGGGGAGCAGGGGCTCAAACCTGGATCCTTGCTCAGGTCCTTGTGCTTTGTACTATGTGCAATTAACCGGATGTATCATCACCCAGACCCCTTTTTTC
The DNA here is from genome assembly GCF_950295315.1 of Erinaceus europaeus. Taxonomy (NCBI): domain Eukaryota; kingdom Metazoa; phylum Chordata; class Mammalia; order Eulipotyphla; family Erinaceidae; genus Erinaceus; species Erinaceus europaeus. The sequence goes on along the minus strand of NC_080171.1, from coordinate 78,710,793 downwards.
CTTTCCTTTTCCTTCTCCTCTCCCCCACCCCCTTTTAAATAACTTGGTTTTTGTTTAAAATAACTTGGTTTTGCACACTCCCCATTTTTAAGCCTAAGGTTGATTTTTTTCAGAACAAATTGATCCCTAAGAGGTGTTTTCTATAAAAGCTTCATCCAGACCAGGTATATGCTTCTCACTCATGAGATCCTGAATTCAGTCCCTGGCATATATACCCCCTCTAAGGGCTCCGTTTGCTATTGAGACTTTGATGCAGCATTTCTCCCTCCTCCTTTTCATTCACAAGAAGAAAGAACCCCAGTAGGTTGGTATAAAGTAGAAGTGGTGAGGAAAATGTGCCAGGATATAGGAACTGTGCCAGGGGATATTTTTTTTTTTTTTTTTTTTTTTACAATTTTTTGAAAGTTGAATGTAATTTTATTTATTTATTTTTTTAAACCAAAGCACTGCACTGTTCAGCCCTGGCTTATGGCGTTGCAAGAAATTGAACTCAAGACTTTGGAGCTTCAGGCATGAACATTTTTCATATAATCATTATGTTATCTTCTTACTTTGTATTAATTTCAAATTAAAAGGCAAAACTAAATTGAATGAATTGGATAGTTAAACAGTTGGGTATCCATTTACAAAAGGTGAACTTGTCATCACAGGAAAATAGTAGCTCAGAATGAATCTTTGACCTAAATGTGAAACAAAAAGAAACCACAGTACTGCTGAGGGCCAGGGCGGAGCTCATCAGTGGCATGCAAGTTTTCCACAAGGCCCACATTTGATCATTGGCACAGCAACAACAAAAAAGCAAGGATAGAGCATCTTAATTAACTCAGGGTGCCTGACCTCTCTTACAATGAATAATGTTTGCACACACATACAGTTCCAAAGATAAGAAAATATGTGAGACCTTGTGCTAAGCCAAAGTTTCTTAATTATCAAAGGCACAGTCTTTATTAAAAAAAAAAAAATCTATAAATTGAATGTTGTTAAAAACTTGTGTTCCACCCAGAGAAGTGTTTGTGTAGTGTTCGTGTGTGCGTGTGTGTGTGTGTGTGTGTGTGTGTATGTGTGTGTGTACACACGTACGTGTACATGCTGCCTGGAGTGGTGAAGGTGTGCCTGTGTAGGAGGCCTAGGGGGTGGGGGTGGGGGCCTCCTGTCCTTCTAAAACAAAAGAGAATGAAGAGACAAGTTGCAGACTTGGGGGAAAAATCTGCATGTGTCGTATTTTAAAGATCTATTTATGTGTCAATGAGAGAGAGAGAAAGAACCAGGGCGTCACTCTGGCATATGCATTACATATGCATTGAACTCAGAAACTCATGCTTGGGAGCCCAAGACTTTTATCTACTGCACCACCTCCTTGACTACAATGTGTCCTTTAGATTATTTGTTTCCTGAATATGTAAAGAGCCGTCAGAATTTAGTATTAAGAAAAGAAACTGGGGGGCTGGGCGGTGGAAGGATCTTGGTTTGAGCCCCCTGCTCCCATCCTGCAGGGGAGTCGTTTCACAGGCAGTGAAGCAGGTCTGCAGGTGTCTGTCTTTCTCTCCCCTCTCTGTCTTCCCCTCCTCTCTCCATTTCTCTCTGTCCTGTCCAACAACAACAACAACAACAATAATAATTACAGCAATAAAGCAACAAGGGCAACAAAAGGGAAAATAAATAATATTAAAAAAAAGAAAGAAAGAAAAGAAACTGGAAACTGGAGGGGTTTCTCAGTGAGCAGAGCACCTGCCTTCCTATGTGTAGGGCTCTGGGTTCAAACCCCACAGCTGCAGGGGGGCTCCTACTTGGATGGCAGAGGGTGCCATAGTAGTTTTCCTCATAGTTGAGGGAAGGCTACTCTTGGTATCGTGCATGCATGGAGCCCTTGGCTTATTCCCTTGCACTACATTAAAACAAGAAAAACAAGCCAAAACCAAAGCAGAAACATGATATATTGGAGCAGTGCTCTGGCTTCTCTATTATAAAGAAAAAAGAAACAGAATAAAATGAGATGCAAATTCCCTTAACAAAACCCAATTTAAAAAAATGTGATTTGAATGGATTCTTCAACAGAGGATAGAGATGGCAGATAAACACAAGGGAAAATGGTTTAAGTCTTTAGCCATCAGAAAATGCAAATTAAAACCACAACAAGAAAGTGCTGTACCGGGGCCAGGTGGTGGTGCACCTGGTTGAGCACACATGTTACAGTGCTCAGCAACCCAGGTTCAAGCCCCCACCTTCCCACCTGCAGGGAAAAGCTTCACAAGTGGTCTGTCTCCTTCTCTATCTCCCCCTTCCTCTCAATTTCTGGCTGTTCTCTATCAAATAAATAAAGATTAAAAAAAACTTTTTTTGAGTGCTGCATTAGGATCTAGAATAAAATGAAAAAGACCCAGCATGTCATTGTGACAAGGATGTGCAGGACCTGGAACTGCCGTGGGATGTCACATTTTAAGTGTTAAATAACTACCACATGTGCCCTAGTCACTCCACTTCTAGGGGGTTTACCCAAGAGAAATGCCACCACCACTGCCAGTGCAAAGACTTGCACACAACAGCGTTACTGCACCCAGCAACAATAGTGCTGATACCAGGCTGGCTGCTCCCTGGTGCCTATATCGTTCCTTGTTTTGAGTCTAGCTTTTGTTTGTTTGTTTGTTTCTGAATACATTTGGGTCTCCTTGCATTTCAGGGCCAGGGTGTGTATCTCCTGACCTCAGACTTTATTTTAATGATCTTTATTTAGTCTTAAGTGTTAAGTTCCTTATAGGTTAAAAAGAAAAAAAAAGAAAAAATCCCTTGTTGCCAGGGCTTTGTGCTTGCACTATTCCACCAAGCCAGGCAAGTCTCTCCCCCCCCCCCCACACACACACAGTGGAGGGATGGGTAGTAGGGTGTAAGGGCAACTGTGCACCTCCTCTTAGAAGAACTCTCCTGTGTCATGCTCCTGTGCGGTGGCCAAGGACTCAAGCCTGGGTCCTGATAACACAGTAACACACACATTCTACTGAGTAAGCCATCTCCTGACTCCCTGTAGATTTATATACATACATACATACATACATACATATACATACATACATACATACATACATACATACATACATACATACATACATACGGCAAAGCAGCACACTATCCAAGTGAGTTCTCTTTTTTATTAATTTACTTAGGGAGGGGGAGCAGAAGAAGAGAGAACCAGAGTATCACTCTGGCACATGTAGCACCAGAAATCCGATTCAGGGCCTGCTGGTCTCTTCCCCTTCCTTCACACCCCAACCCCTCATTAAAAAATTAAACAGTGGTCCGGGAGGTGGCGCAGTGGATGAAGCATTGGATTCTCAACCATGAGAGGTCCTGAGGTTCTGAGTTCAGTCCCCAGCAGCACGTGTACCACAGTAATGTCTGGTTCTTTCTCTCTCTCTCCTCCTATCTTTCTCATAAATAAATAAACAAATTTTTAAAAACAAAAATTACATTCTTTGAAAAAGGAGAGATAGAGGAGAGAGGAGGGTGAGAAGGACATCAGAGCATTGCCCCATGGGTAAATGCATATGCTCTGTCTACTGAGCCTCCTCCTAGCTCCCCTGCTAGTAATTTTGAATGGGGACATTACATAGCAGCCCATAAACAAATGAGGATATGAAGATGAAACTAGACAATCATGGGTGTAAGTGGACAGACTTTGGGATTTGTTCTTGATGACTCAATCTCTGTCACGAGGGGGGGGTCTCTTCTCAGAGTGCTGTGTGTTGTACAGATGTCCATAGCACTCAGCAGCGTGCACGCTCATGCTCCCAGGTCCTTTGGTCTTGTTAGACAGCGGTGCTCCCTTCTCACCAAGTATGATTGCATTCTCAGGCAGTTGGGGCAGACACAAGGTGATGAATCATCGCCAGTGCTTGATGGACTGTGGACTCATCAGAATGTGCCCCAAACTCTGCAGGCAAATTCTGAGAGATAGCAAATATGTCTCCACCATTCACAAGGTGCTGCCATGTGGTGCTATGGCTCAACCCAGGACATAGCAGGACATAGCAAGACACCTATTCTGAGTGACCTATCTCCTGGTCCCCCGTGGTCTTCTTAATCCCTCCTCTTAAAATGTTGCTTCAGCTTAATGTGGCTAAATAAATAAACTCCCGTCCCAACTGACACTGGACACTCAGTGGGGCATGTTTTGACTTCGGATGCTTTGGAAACACCCCCCCCCCCCACACACACACCCAAGGCCAGGGTTGTGGCTCAGCATGGCACGAGGGCCTGACTCCTGCTCATGGGTGGAATCAGCCAGGTGTCTCAAGGCTACAGTGTTGGGAGGTTCACAGGCTTGCTCTGGTGGCTCCATGCTATATTTCTTCTGCCCTGTGCCACACAACACTACCCCTCATTACATTACCATCTCTTTGCCAATACAGCCACCTTTTTTTTTTTTTTTTTTTTTTTTTTGCCTCCAGGGTTATCGCTGGGGCTGGGGCTGGGGCTGAGTGCCTGCACCATGAATCCACTGCTCCTGGAGGCCATCCCCCCCCTTTTTTGTTGCCCTTGTTGTAGCCTTCTTGTGGTTATTGTTGTTGATGTCATTTGTTGTTGGATAGGACAGAGAGAAATGGAGAGAGGAGGGGAAGACAGAGAGGAGGAGAGAAAGACAGACACCTGCAGACACAGACACTGCCTGTGAAGTGACTCCCCTGCAGGTGGGGAGCCGGGGAACCCTCACGCTGGTCCTTGCACTTTGTGACATGTGCGCTTAACCCGCTGCGCTACTGCCCGACCCGCTACAGCCACCTTTCTGTTGCTAACAAGCCTGCAGCCTGTGTGTCTTTGCCTGTGACACTATAAGGACTGGGGTGCTATGGGTTCTCTGCCCTTCCTAGACTTTTCAGAACTCCACTTACCATGAAGGGGTAAGCCCCACCCCAAGCACATCATGTTGCAAATGTGAAATATTTGACTACTCCTGTGTAAGAAGTGTTTGCAGTTGCACTGATGGCAGGTGTGGGTCACACAGAACAGATGTGAGGCCCTCAGCAGGTCCTGTCTTAGTGGATTATGCAGGCAGATGTGCCGAGTCAGCATGGGCAGAGCTTAGCTGTGACTTTAGGCTGGGGGAGAAGGAACCCAGGCCACGCTCGCTGGTGGTAGGGCTTCCTCCAGCTTTGGGAAATAAGGTTACTGGAGAAAAAAGCAGGAAACAAGTAAATGTAAGTAGAACTCGACATGTGTATTTTTAAAAACACCTGATATAAATTGCTTACTAATGTTTGGAGAGTAAAGAGAAAATGCTACCAGTAATTCTCTTTAAAAATTGAATTAACACTACAGAACAGGTGTACATTGAAAATATGAGTAATAAATGATAACAAAAATGTTACTAGCATTTAGCCTTTTAAAATGTCTTTTTTTTTTTTTTTGCCTCCAGGTTATTGCTGGGGCTCAGTGCCTACACCATGAATCCACTGCTCCTGGAGGCCATTCCCCCCCCCTTTTGTGCCCTTCTTGTGGTTATTATTGTTGTTGTTGATGTCGTTTGTTGTTGGATAGGACAGAGAAAAATAGAGAGAGGAGGGGAAGACAGAGGGGGAGAGAAAGATAGACACCTGCAGACCTGCTTCACCGCCTGTGAAGCGACTCCCCAGCAAGTGGGGAGCTGGGGGCTCGAACTAGGATCCTTCCGCCTGTCCTTGCACTTTGTGCCATGTGCGCTTAACCCGCTGCGCTACTGCCTGACCCCCCCTAAAATCTCTTTTTAAAATTAAGTATGTATTTTTCTTCTTAAATAAATCATTTAACGTATGGTAAATGTTTTTTTCAGATTTTATAGTCTTCATTACTTTTAGTAGTATGTAATAGTTGATTCAGTAAGCATTCAGTAAGTCGCCCCCCCCCCCCCCCAATAATAGTGCACAGAGAGTTTTTTTTGCTTCACCGTTTTGCTATCTCCTCACTCACAGTCAGTAGCTTTTTAATTTTGGAAAGTATGGGAATGTGCTTGGTTCCAGGGTGCAGACCACCTTTCCCTTTTGAAAAAAGAAAAACCCAGGGAACTGGGCGGTGGTGCAACCAGTAAAGCACACAGTCTACCAGCTGTCAAGACCGGGGTTCAAATCTCAAGTACCACCTATGAGGGGGAAGCTTCATAGACGGTGGAGCAGGCTGCTGGTCTGTCTCTCTTTCTCTCTTGCTATCTCTATCATAATTCTGGGGAGCAGTGGATTTTCCGTGCACATACCAAACCCCAGCAGTAACCCTGGTGACAGAAAAGGAAACCAGTGCAGATAATAGACAACATGAAAAGCAAAAGCTGCCTACTACTCTTGTCTTATTCCCAAACTAGCACTATTAATGTTTTCTCCTACATAACAAAAAATAATTTAAATTAGCAAAGGTGTTTATCCTTTTTTGTATATACATTAAGGAAAACTCAGGGCCTATATGATGGGGCTGGGTGTTGAACCTGGGACCTTAGAACCTCAGGCATGAGAGTCTGTTCGTATAACCTTTATGCTGTCTACCCAGTCCCCCTCACTCCTTCTGTCTTTCTCTCCATCCCTCCCTCCCTTCATCCCTCTCTCTGTCTCTTTGAACAAGTCAGTCTGAAGTAGTGAAGTCCTAGCAATGACTGAAAAAAGGGCACCATCCTTTCTGTAGTGTTTTAACCATGTTTAGCTCACTTACTGTATCTTCACAGGAGAGCATTTGGAGTGGCTTTTTAGGTTTGTGGGAATTAGGAAAATAGCTTTCTATGTATTTGTTTTTGCTGTGGAGCCAGGCCTTAGATGTCAAGTCAGTATCATCACTGCAGGCTGTTATTTCATTGAGAGAGAGAGAGACCCAGGTTTTGAAGCACCTCCCTTGTTGCCATGCTTGAGTCCTACCACTGTACTCTCAGCCCACACAGATTTTTTTTTGCTCTACGTTGGAGTCTCACGCTGAGCCTTTTGAAAGGAACAGAACTTGGTGGTTTCTGTGGTATCCTGTCCCACTTCCCCATGCTTGTTCTGCAGGGCCAGCCAGAGTGACCAGGGCCATTATCCTGTGCACGTATGTGCACACCCCATACAGGGGGTCCTGGATGGTTCCCCCAGGTGACAGTGAGGCCAGCAGATTGGATGCAAGGCTGCCCTTCATTAGTGACAGCCTATTGATAAGAACTCTTCTAGATTTGATTTTGGAAAGTGAACCTTTGAGATGGAGATTAGGGAATATGAAATAATTGCCATGCACAACCAGGAGGTGGCTTAGCTTTGTGTTGTGAGGTCCTCACTTTGCTCGTAAACATAAAATACATATGTTTTAAAAAATAAAATGCCAGGGGTCGGGTGGTAGCACAACAGGTTAAGCGCACATAGCGTGAAGTGCAAGGACTGGTCTGGTGTAAGGATCCCAGGTTGAACCCCTGGCTCCAGCTGCAGGGGGGTCAATTCACAGGTGGTGAAGCACGTTTGCAGGTGTCTATCTTTCTCTCCTCCTTTCTGTCTTCCCCTCTCTCCATTTCTCTGTTCTATCCAACAACAATGACATCAATGTCAAGAATAATAATAATCACAACAATAAAACAACAAGGACAACAAAAAAGGGGGGGAAGCCTCCAGGAGCAGTGGATTCATGGTGCAGGCACCGAGCCCCAGCAATAACCATGGAGGCAAAAAAAAAAAAAAGAGAAAGAAATACCTAACATTAATTTTTTTTAAGGTTTTACTTATTTATTAATGAGAAAGACAGGACTAGAGAGAGAAAGAACCAGACATCACTCTGGTGCATGTGCTGCTGGGGATTGAACTCAGGACCTCAAGCATTATGAGTTTAATGCTTTATCCACTGCACCACCTCCTGGACCACCCTAACATTAATTTTTTAATATTTTATTTTATCTATTTATTCCCTTTTGTTGCCCTTGTTTTATTTTTGTTGTAGTTATTATTGTTGTCGTTGGATGACAGAGGACAGAGAGAAGTGAAGAGGGGAAGACAGAGGGAGAGAAAGACAGACACCTGCAGTCCTGCAGATTAAAAAAAAAAACATTACAGGGGCAGGTATTATTCCCACCTAGTAGAGCAGTAGGCCTTGCATGGGGTCCTGGGTTTAAGCCTTGGTGCCACATGAGAGCACCATTAATGACACCCAGGAAACTCCACAGATAGTGCAGTGGTGCTGTTGTTTCTCTCCCCCCTTCGTCTCTCATTTCCTTTCTCAAATAAAAAAGAATAACTAATTGACCAGGGAGGCTGCTCAGTAGTGCTGCACAAGTGTTGGGTCCTGATTCACTTCATGGTACCACTGAGAAAAAATACAGGTCATCACATCTGTGTTCTGTAATATCACATCAGCACAGCTGCTCAAAAGACTTGTTTACATTCTTTCATGTGAAGGAGGGGGTGCTGTTAGATGAAAACTACCCCCAACTGTGTTGAACTGTGTAGACCCTGTAATGTGAGCAAGGGGCCAGGAGATAGCTCACCACTTAGAGTGCATACCTCATACCACTCCAGGGGCTGCTGTTTAAACCTTCACACCAAAGTGCTGGAGGAGCTCCACAGACACTAGAGTAGTAGTTCTGTGGTGTCTTTCTTGCTTTCTGCCATTAAAAAAAAAATAAGAATAAGAAACCTGGGAACAGTGAAATCACACAAGCCTAGGAGCCCAAAGCTGCAGAGAAAAGGCGGAGTGGGAGTAACAGCCCTCAGAGTGCAAGTGAGATGCCTAGGTTCAGGGAACACCCCACAGAAAGTTTCTAGTTTGCAATCGGGTGGCAGGTTAAACGTAAATGGTGCAAAGTGCAAGGACCAGCATGAGGATCCCGGTTCAAGCCCCCAGCTTCCCAACTGCAGGGGGCTTGCTTCACAGGCGGTAAAGGAGGTCTGCAGGTGTCTTTCTCCTCTCTGTCTTCCCCTCTCCATTTCTCTCTGTCCTATCCAACAACAATGACATCAGTAACAATAACAACCACAACAATAAAACAAGGGCAACAAAAGGGAATAAATAAATAAATAAATAATTTTTTAAAGTCTCTAATTTATTTTTTTCAAGGGTTATCATGGGATTTCAGTGCCTGTGCCACTCCACTGCTCCCTGTAGCCAATTCTTTCCTCTAGATAGAGGGTGAGAGAGAGAGACAGAGAAAGACAACACACCATCCCTGCACTGCTCATGAAACTTCACCTGTAGGTGCTCCAATGTGGTAGACTGAGTCTCAAACGCAGGCTCTTGTGTATGGTAACTTATGCAGTTTGCCAGGTGAGTCACCTTCCAGTTCCAATAACCTTCCCTCCCCCTCCCCACCCCCTTTATTTTCCCCCCTTGAGCTGGGGCTTTGCACATACGTGATATGTGATTTCACAACTTCTTGACTTTTTTTTTAAAATAGAGATGAAAGAGATGGGGGGGGGGTAGAGTGAGACAGAAAGGAGCGACAGCTGCAGTACTGTTCCACCACTTATATATCTTCCTACACCCCCCCTTCTTCCCCACAGGTAGGGGACCAGGGCCTTGAACCCAGATCCTCAAGCACTACTGCCCAGTCAGTCCCCTTAGTTAATCAGGCAGGCAGGCAGGAAGAGAGAATTAGTGAGGAGGAGACACTATAGCAGTGGAACTTCCACACATGCATGGTCCTCTCCTCTGGCTTCAGGCTGGACTAGTGGCAAGACTGACACATGCCCTTCCTGGTGAGCTCTCTCGGACCCTAAGGTAACACATCTATTTTCTTGCACTGCTACTGTCTCATGCATTAATGTATAAAGGCAGAAATTAAGAGGGGTGGGAGGATAGAGAGGGAAAGAGACAGACACATGCAGCACTGCCTAACCACTCTTGAAGCTTTCCTTTCTGCAGGTAGAGACCAGGGGCTTAAACCTGGGTCCTTGTGCACTATAATGTTTGTGCTTAACCAGGTGCACCACCACCTGGCCCCTCATATATTAATATTCATAAATGGCAGTCCTTAAACTTGATCTGCAAGAACCTTAAACTTGATCTGCACACTTGGCAGCCCCTCCCCTGCACAGCTCCTGGGAGGAGTCCAAGGGGTCCTCCTGTAAAGCTTCTGTGTGCTCACAATCCCCACTGGGTGTGGGGCCTTAGAAGCCACAGATGTGAGCAGAAATGCCTGTCACCTTCACCTGCCAAGAGAGCCTAGAAGCAGGACTGGCCCTGCCCAGCTCCAGACATTTTGGCTTGCCCCTCAAGTCCTCACCTACCATGGACTCCTTTAGGACCAGTATTGGTGACTTTGCAGTTTATGTCCGCAGGTCCTGGCACCAAGGACTCTCCTCTTTTAAAGATAGATTAAAAAAAATTTTTTTTATTTATAAAATGGAAATATTGACAAGACTATAGGATAAGAGGGCTACATTTCCACACAATGCCCACCCCCAGAGCTCCATCTCCAATTCCCTCCCTTGATAGCTTCCCTATTCTTTATCCCTCTGGGAGTATGGACCCAAGATCATTGTGGGGTAATTGCTTCTCCGCTGAACATGGGTGTTGGCAGGTCAATCCATACTCCAGCCTGCCGTTGCCCGGAGTAGCGCAGCGCGTCAAGCGCAGTTGGTGCAAAGCACAAGGATGGGCCTAAGGATCCCAGTTCTAGCCCCCGGCTCTCCACCTTTAGGGGAGTCGCTTCACAAGCAGTGAGGCAGGTCTGTGGGTGTCTTATCTTTCTCTACCCCTCTTTGTCTTCCCCTCCTCTCTCCATTTCTCTCTGTCCTATCCAACAACGATGACATCAGTAACAACAATAATAACAAGGGCAATGAAAGGGAATAAATTAATTTAAAAAAACCTCATTACCACCAGGGTTATTGCTGGGGCTTGCTGCCTGCATAACAAATCCACCGCTTCTGGCAACCTTTTTTTCCTTTTTTTGCCTTTCGCCCTTCTTATTTGATAGGACAGATGGAAATTGAGAGGGGAGGGGAAGATAGAGAGACACCTGCAGATTTGCTTGGTCATGTGTGAAGCTTCGCTATTGCAGATGGGGAGCAGGGGCTTGAGCTTGAGACCTCATGCATAGTGAAATGTATGTTTAACTAGATGTGGCACCACCTGGCCCCCTTGACACTTTTTACTGGGAAGGTATTTTTTTTATTCGTAAATACATATCAAATGTCCACAGTATACATGTCACTCACTTTAATCAAGCTCTCGTGCAAAATAAGAAAGTTTATCTAGACTAAGAACTCTTACAACTATGCTTTTTGGGTCCTCCTAATGATTTCCCTCAGATGTGTTTTATTATTTTTTAAAGGCTTTTTTTTTAAAAAAAGATCTTATTTATTTATTCATGAGAACGATAGGAGGAGAAAGAAAACCAGATATCACTCTGGTACATGCGCTGCCAGGGATTGAACTCAGGACCTCATGCTTGATAGTCCAGTGCTTTATCCACTGCGCCACCTCCTGGATCACACTTATTTAGTTTTTTTTTTTTTTTTTGCCTCCAGAGTTATTGCTGGGGCACGATGAATCCACTGCTCCTGGAGGCTATTTTTCCCATTTTATTGCCCTTGTTGTTGTGCTTGTTGTAGTTATTGTTTCTATAGCTGTTGTTGTTGGATAGAATAGAGAGAAATGGAGAGAGGAGGAGAGAAAGATAGACACCTGCAGACCTGCTTCACCACTTGCGAAGCAACCTGCAGGTGGGGAACCGGGATCCTGACGCCGGCCCCTGCGCTCTGCGCCACGTGTGCTTAACCTGCTGCGCTACCGCCTGACTCCTTATTTTTAATGAGAGGGGGAGAGAAAGAGAGAACAAGAGAGAGAGAAAAAACACGTGCATCACTCTGTGTTGTCAGGGATCAACCCAGAATTTCATGCTTTAAGTCCAACACTCTAGCCACTATCTTACACCCTCTCTCCTGCCCACCCTGAGATATGTTTTAATCTCAAGGAAAGAGACAACTACCACTAATCAAACAGCAGATGTACAGTAATAGCCACCTCCTAACATTCTTTATGCTACCAGGGAGCTCTGCACTTGAACAAATTCCTTTGCTTCCAGTGTACTTTTTAAATATATAGAGAGGGGAGTGCCTCAGCACTATTCTACCACTTGAGAAACTTCCCTGTGCAGTTGCTCCTGTGTGGTGGCCAGGGGCTTGAGCCCCAGTCCTTGAGCATTAATAAAATGAGTATTCTGGGACTGGGTGGTGGCATACCTGGTTGAGCGTACATGTTACAATGCACAGGGATCCAGGTTCATGCCCCCAGTTCCCACATGTGGGGGTGGGGGAAAGCTTTGCGAGTGGTGAAGCAGTGCTCTAGGTGTATCTCTCTGTCTCTCTTTGTCTCTGTCTCCTCCATCCCTCTTGATTTCTGATTGTCTCTATTCAATAAATAAAGATTATACCCAAACAAGTGTGTTCTAGGGGTCGGGCGGTAGTGCAGCGGGTTAAGCACAGGTGGCGCTAAGCACAAGGACTGGCTAAGGATCCCGGTTCGAGCCCCCGGCTCCCCACCTGCAGGGGAGTCGCTGCACAGGCGGTGAAGCAGGTCTGCAGGTGTCTGTCTTTCTCTCCCCCTCTCTGTCTTCCCTTCCTCTCTCCATTTCTCTCTGTCCTATCCAACAACAACAACATCAATAATAACTACAACAATAAGACAACAAGGGCAACAAAAGGAAAGAAAGAAAGAAAGAAAGAAAGAAAAAAGAAAAAAAATCCAAAAAAAAAAAAGTGTGTTCTAATGAGTGAGCAATACCTGCCACCCCTTACAACTTTTTTTTGGGGGGAGGGGGGGCTTTGGTGCTCCTGGAGGCTATTTTTCCTTTTTGTTGCCTGTGTTTGTCGATGTTGTTGTTATTGCTGTCATTGTGTAGGATAGAGAAAACTTGAGAAACGAAGGGAAGACAGAGAAGGGGAGAGAAAGACACCTGTAGGACTGTTTCAGCGCATGTTAAGCGACTCCCCTGCAGGTGGGGGTGGTCCAACCGGGACCCTTGCGCAGGTCCTTGCACTTCACACCATGTACGCTTAACCCACTGCTCTACCACCCGACCCCTCTTCTTACAAGTTTGACACAAGTTCTCTGTTGGTAAGAAATCCCTAGTGTGTTGGCATAAGAAATGTGAGGCCCAGGAATCAGGTAGTAGCACAGCAGGTTAAGTGCACATGGCACAAAGCGCAAGGACCAGTGTTAAGGATCCCGGTTTGAGCCCCCGGCTCCCCACCTGCGGGGGGGGGGGGTCGCTTCACAAGCAGTTAAATAGGTCTGCACATATCTATCTTTCTCTCCCCCTCTGTCTTCCTCTCCTCTCTCCATTTCTCTCTGTTGTATCCAACAATGAGAACATCAATAACAACAACAATAATAACTACAACAATAAAACAAGGGCAACAAAAGGGAGTAAATAAATAAATATTTAAAAAAAGAAATGTTAGGCCCTGCACAGACTATGTTTGCATGTGCTAGTTGTGTTCTTAAGTGATTAAAGGATGTGCACCTGAGACTCTTCAGATTTGTGACAAAGAACTGTGTCTTTGACGAACCTAAGTGTCACATCTTTAGTCAGAAATGCAGTTCCCCACAGTGGCATTCCTCAGGAAAGCAAGTCCCTTACTAAAGAGGATGCTCTCCCTTTGACTATGAGCCAGGGCTACTGTCAGATGAATCAGGCTGCAGCAGGGACTGGAATGGGTAGGGGGCCTGCGTGTGACATGCACCTATCAGGGGTGATCCCTGAGTCAATAGGGATGCTGTGGTCCAGTTTGGTGTGCCTGTGAATTGTCCCTAAAGCAGGCCTGCTTGACATAACGCCGAATCCTTTAGAGTGACTGTGAATGGCCCCCTATATTCTGGGTAATCATAGCTTCAAGATTATTTGCATGACTTTGAGGTTCTTGGACTATAGTGAAACCCAGATCCCTCATGTAAAATGTTTCTGAACAGATTTTTCATTTTTCACCCACCCTCACCTTTGGAGTAGTCTTATTATATATGTCATTATACCGAGACAGTAATCATCATAGTAATACCTTTATTTTGATTGGGTAGAGACAGAGAACTTGAGAGGGGCGGGGGAGGTAAAGAGGGAGAAAGAGACACCTGCAGCCCTGCTTCACCACTTGTGAAGCTTCCTGAAGTTAGGGACCAGGGCCTTGAACCCAGACCCTTACACACTGTAATGTGTGCGCTTAACCAGGTGAACCACGACCTGGCCATGTAATATCTTACTGTTATTATCCCCATCCTGTATGGGCATTATAAGTTCTGATGAATGCTAAAGAAAAGTGTTTTGATTGACAATGAAATTCTACCTCCCAATTTCCCTTTGTCACATACTTCATTAAATTAGTCAACCATTACTTACTAATTTTCTGTGCTTAATTTCTGTTTCAGATCTGAGGTTTCTTTGGGGTGACATTGAAGACCACTGAGACCACAAGATGAGTGAACTTGACCAGTTACGGCAGGAGGCTGAACAGCTTAAAAACCAAATTAGAGTATGTAACTGCACATGTTTAATTTTATTAATGATTTGGATTTCAGGTACATGTGATTTGTCTTTGGAAAGATGAGTTACAGAATGACTACTCAGTGTTTTGGATTGAAAGTATATCTAAGAGACTGGTAGTTGATCTAATAGTTAATATGAACCTTGTATTTTCCAGGATTTACTAACTACAGACCCAAATATTTGGCCCAATACATTATTTTCTGGGTTTTGTTTAATCAACTTTGACAACTAGCTTCATGGCATTCTTTTGGTCAGTGTAGAGTGTGGTGTATGCCTCCCTTCCAAGAAACCTTAGGGTAAAGTCAGGAAATTTGTTTAAAATAAGAGCATTAATAACAATAAGAAATAATTTCTATTTGTTCTCAGTCTTGAAAATGAGTGTTCCCTAGGCATTGTTATTAGAGTCTACAACTTTTGATGTACTGTTAGAGAAGATACATCTAATTGAGGAGAAAACCACCATGCATAATTAAATTGTGCTGTACAAAGAATTTTCACAGAGTTCCAAGAACTGAAATTTCAGTCTGCCACTAATAACTGGTGTTAGATTGCAAAACTCACAAACTTGTGAAAAGGGAAGGGGTAGATCTAAAGGATATTTGTTCTACTCTCCAGTTTTGTCAGTGTTTCAATGTTTATAGAGAAATACTTAAAGCCAGTAGCTGTGTTTGTTCTCACACTGCAAAGATGGAGAGAGAAGTCATGGATTTAGCAAGAAAAAGAAAGACATCCTCAGTATACTTAGGTAGATTTTTGTCCTTTAATAAAGAGCTTCCTCTCTGACTTTTTGGGTTTCATCTACAAGACTTGAGCCATCCTTCAGAGCATAATTTTTCAGTATATTTCTTACCAGCCATGTATTTCTCTTGAGTTCATTATGAGGACGAAGGCTAATTACTTCTTCTAAATGGCCAATTATGTGTTCAGAAAGCCTAGTGGTAATTGGAGGAAGAAGCATCAATCAACATCATTATAGCCAACTTTTTCTTGAACTTGAGAAAAGATCATGAAATTGAAATCTACAAAAGAAGAGAACATATCCTTTTACTACAAGAATTTAAAAATCTTAATACTTAAAAGATCTGATAAAGCTTGACAAAGTAAAGAAAAGAAGAGTTGGTGTTTTAAAGATTTTGGGGGTAGATAGCATGATGGTTATGCAAAGAGACTCTTATGCCTGAGGCTCTGAAGTCCCAGGTTCAATCCCCAGCACCACTATAAACTAGAGCTCATCAGTGCTCTAGTTTAAAAAATAAAACGAAAGATTTTATTCATTACATAGAAGTTGAGAGAGAGAAGCCAACAACATTACCCTGGCATATGCAATGCTAGGGATTGAATGGGAACCTCAGGATACAAGTTTGACACTCTGCGAGTTGAGCCATTTCCCCAAAGAAATGACTTTTTTAAAAAAAGCATATCTGTCTAAACCACTTGTTTTGTATTTATTTAGTACATGTGTGTGAACTCTTTAATGTTTGCTTGCACTGAGTCTTGAGAACTCTTCTCACTAAGGGTCTACTTCCCATGTGTCTTCACTGGAGGCGCCTCTGTACAACCTCTGACTGCTTGGGGAGCAAATGCTTGTTAGAGAACATGGGCAATGAAAATGGAAGGTGCTTGTTTTCCATCTTAAAAAGGTGTGATTTATTAACACAAGGTAGAGAGAATGGGGACGGGGAGACAGAATCAGAACATCACTCTGGCACATCAGATGCTTGGGGGGGGGGCTCAAACTTGGGACCTCATGTTTCTTTCTTTTTTTATTTTATTTTTATTTTTTTTATATTTATTTATTTCCCTTTTCTTGCCCTTGTTTTTTTTTAATATTTATTTATTCCCTTTTGTTGCCCTTGTTTTGCCCTTGTTGTTGTTATTGATGTCGTCGTTGTTGTATAGGACAGAGAAATGGAGAGAGGAGGGGAAGACAGAGAGGAGGAGAGAAAGATAGACACCTGCAGACCTGCTTCACCGCCTGTGAAGCGACTCCCCTGCAGGTGGGGAGCCAGGGTTCAAACCGGGATCCTTATGCCGGTCCTTGTGCTTTGTGCCACCTGCGCTTAACCCGCTGTGCTACAGCCTGACTCCCCGCCCTTGTTTTTTTATTGTTGTTGTAGTTATTATTGTTGTTGATGTCGTCGTTGTTGGATAGAACAGAGAGAAATGGAGAGAGGAGGGGAAGACGGGGGAAAGAAAGACAGACACCTGCAGACCTGCTTCACCGCCTATGAAGCGACCCCTGCTTCACCGCCTATGAAGCGACCCCTGCAGGTGGGGAGCTGGGGATTTGAACCGGGATCCTTACACCGGTCCTTGCATTTTGTGCCACGTGAGCTTAACCTGCTGCACTACCTTCTGGCTCCCCGGACCTCATGTTTCTACCTTCAGTGCTCTACTCACTCTGTCACCTTCCAGGTCCTGATGGTTTGCTTCTTTAGATTTAAACCCCCTACAGAACTATCTCACCCTACTTTTGACTATCTTGGTATGTAAATGCTGATTGAGACATGGCTGTTCTTAAAATACATCAAATATCAGATGGATTTAGAAAAATTCCACGAGCCATAGATGTCTAGCAACATGCAAATTTCTGACAGTGATCTCGCCAACTCGTGCGAGTGAGCAGTGCTCATTGTATGACAGATTCCTGCCCATTGCTCAGCAGAGTGGAAAGCTGCCCCTCCCTGTAGCTGCAGTAGGATGAAGTGGGATGAGTGCTCTGTGTTGGCTGAAGATTCAAACAGGATAAGGAACTGATTAATCAGTGGTTGGGAGGTATTTTTCCAGTGGCAGTGGACCCAAAGGGTGAGCCATCACTGATTGATGTTTCTACTCACAGATGACATGGAAGCCTTTGTGCCAAATAATATAGCCATCCTGCACATTTTCTCCTGTTCGTTAAGTTGAAAATTAACCTAGCAGAAGCCTGCTAGAGGTTTCCATTTTTATTAATTACAGATTTCTTCCATTAGATTTCTTTCTGCCGCATTAGAAGTTGATTTTAATTTCTCTGAGAAGTGCTTTGTTCATTTAATAAACAATGACTGAAATGAAGGCTGACTGAAGTGGTTTTTTATATTTATTTATTCCCTTTTTGTTGCTCTTGCTTTTTTTTTATTGTTGTAGTTGTTGTGTTTTTTTGTTTGTTTGTTTGTTTTGCTTTGTTTTTAACCAGAGCACTGTTCAGCTCAGGCTTATGGTGGTGCGGGGGATTGAACCTGTGACTCTGGAGCCTCAGGCATGAGAGTCTGTTTGCGTAACCATTATGCTATCTACCCGCCACCCTATTATTGTTACTGATGGGGAGCCGGGGAACCAGGATCCTTGCGCTTTGTGCCACGTGCACTTAACCCGCTGCGCTACCGCCCGACTCCCGACTAAAGTGTTAATCTATGTGTAATTTTAATATTTTTATTATGTTATGCATCTGGGGGGGCCTTATTCATGTGCAGTACCAGAGTGGGTTCCCTGCCCCAGTTACTTTGCTTTTTGTATTTAGAGGGATGAGAGAGAGTGAGCGAGCAAGCACTAGCTAGCTATCAAGGCATTTCTCCATCACCCATGCTGCCTGTGGTTTTCCCATGTGGTGCAAGATAGCAAACCTCTAGGTCCTTGTGCATGGAAGGTCATACATTCTTCTTGCTGAGCCATCTCCAGGCTCTTGTGTATAATTTCTAAAACCTATTTTCCTTGTTTATCAATAGTAATCAGTCTGCTACATAGTACATTATGAGGTCCATTTTGCTTTTTACTAAGGAACTGTTTTTGCTTGTTTCAGGTTGGCTGGTTGGTTTTTACCAGAGGATTGCTCAGCTCTGGCTTGTGGTGCTGGGGATTTAATCTGTGACCATTTGTGCCTCAGCCATGAGAGTCATTTTGCAGATTCACTATACTATCTCCCCCACCCTAGGAACAGTTTTATTCATTTATTTATTTTATTTTATTGTCACTAGGGTTATCACTGAGTCTCGGTACTTGTAAGACATCCACTGTTACTGGCAGCTCCCCGCCCCCCACTTTTACTTGATAGGATAGAAAGAAATTGAGAAGAGATGGGGGTGGGGAAGATAGAGAGGTTGAGAAACAGAGACACCTGCAGTATTTGCTTCACCACTTGTGAAATGTCCCCCCTCCAGGTGGGGGAAAGGGGGCTAAAATGTGTGTTCTTGTGTGGGATAACGTGCATTTAACCAGGTGTCCCACCGCCAGGTCCCAGCCCCAGAGCTGTTGTTTCATAACAGGACATAGTTACTTTTATATAAGATGAATTATAACTTTGGAGACTAACCAGGGTAAAGTTGGTTATGGGCTATTTTTTCATAAAAATGTGTGTTGAGGGAGCCGGGCAGTGGCACAGCGGATTAAGCACACATGGCACAAAGCATAAGGACCTGCATAAGGATCTCGGTTCAAGCCCCCAGCTCCCCACCTGCAGAGAGTTGCTTTACAAGTGGTGAACCACAACAATGTTAAACAACAAGGGCAACAAAAAAAGGAAAATTAAAAAAAAAAAAAAGACTTTGGACTCTCAAGCATGAGGTCCTGAGTTCAATCCCCGGCAGCACATGTACCAGAGTGATGTCTGGTTCTTTCTCTCTCTCCTATCATTTCTCATGAATAAATAAATAAATAATCTTTAATATATATGTGTGTATATTTATTTATTCCCTTTTGTTGCCATTGTTGTTTCATGTGCTTCTTACCTCACATTTAGGTACTAGCATTAGAAAGACTTGATTACATACATTTTGTGTATTTCAGTGATAAGTAAGTTATCTTCTAATAGGTTAACCTTGAATTTAGAGTCTGATTTTTTTTTGTTCAATTTTTTTTCCTTTATTGGGGATTAATGGTTTACAATTGACAGTAAAGTATAGTAGTTTGTACATGTAACATTTCTCAGTTTTCCAACTGACATTCAACCTCCTCTAGATCCTGCTATCATGTTCCAGGACCTGACCCCCCACTCCCAAGTCTTAGTTTGGTGCAATACACCATATAAGCTAATTCTTTTTAAAATATTTATTTATTTATTCCCTTGAGTTGCCCTTGTTTTTTTATTGTAGTTATTATTGTTGTTACTGATGTTGTCATTGTTGGATAGGACAGAGAGAAATGGAAAGAGGGGGAGAGAGAGAGAGACACCTGCAGACCTGCTTCACCACTTGTGAAGCGACTCTCCTGCAGGTGGGGAGCCAGCGCTCGAACCAGCTGGTCCTTATGCTTTGCGCCACCTGCGCTTAACCCGCTGCACTACAGCCCGACTCCCAGAAGCTAATTTTTAACATTTAAATAACAATTTTTTTAGCTTTAAGTTAGTTTATCTCTAGATATCAGGGTTGGGGAGCTTGGTATGTGTGTGTTTGCGTGAGAGAGAGTATGATAGAGATAGAGATAGAGAGAGACAACACACCCAAATGCTGAATGTATATGGATGTTATGTGAGCAGTGACCAGTTTTATTGCCACCAGGTTGTTGCTGGGACTCGTGGCTGCACAATAAATCCACCACTCCTGGTGGCCTTCCCTCCCCATCATTTATTTGATAGGACAGAGAGAAATTGGAGGGGGTGGAGAGAGAAGGAGAAAGAAAGAAAGAGGACAAACACTGCCCAGCCATTTGTTTATTTTAAGATAGTTAAAGAGACTGTGCCACCAAAGCATCTTTCAATGTGTTGGGGGCTGGGCTTGAACCTGGGTTGGTAACATGTCCCAGACAGGGATTATTTTGAAAGAAAGTGACCAGATGACTACATATTAGAAATGCTTTCTTCCCCCACACCTGTGAACATCTAATCTTTGACAAAGGGGCCCAGACTATTAAATGGGGAAAGCAGAGTTTCTTCAACAAATGGTGTTGGAAAGAATGGGTTGAAACATGCAGAAGAATGAAACTGAACCACTGTATTTCACCAAATACAAAAGTAAAGTCCAAGTGGATCAAGGACGTGGATGTTAGACCACAAACTATCAGATACTTAGAGGAAGATATTGGCAGAACTCTTTTCCGCATACATTTTAAAGACATCTTCAATGAAACGAATCCAACTACAAAGAAGACTAAGACAAGCGTAAACCGATGGGACTACATAAAATTAAAAAGCTTCTTCACAGCAAAAGAAACCACTACCCAAACCAAGAGACCCCTCACAGAATGGGAGAAGATCTTCACATGCCATACATCAGACAAGAGTTTAATAACCACCATATATAAAGAGCTTGCCAAACTCAACAACAAGACAACAAATGACCCCATCCAAAAATGGGGGGAGGACATGGACAAAATATTTACCACAGAAAAGATCCAAAAGGCTGAGCAACACTAGAAAAAATGCTCCAAGTCTCTGATTGTCAGAGAAATGCAAATCAAGACAACAATGAGATATCACTTCACTCCTGTGGGAATGTCATACATCAGAAAAGGTAACAGCAGCAAATGCTGGAGAGGGTGTGGGGTCAAAGGAACCCTCTTACACTGCTGGTGGGAATGTCAATTGGTCCAACCTCTGTGGAGAACAGTCTGGAGAACTCTCAGAAGGCTAGAAATGGACCTACCTTATGATCCTGCAATTCCTCTCCTGGGAATATATCCTAAGGAACCCAACACATCCATCCAAAAAGATCTGTGTACACATATGTTCTTGGCAGCAAAATTTGTAATAGCCAAAACCTGGAAGCAACCCAGGTGTCTATCAGCAGATGAGTGGCTGAGCAAGTTGTGGTATATATACACAATGGAATACCACTCAGCTCTAAAAAAATGGTGACTTCACCATTTTCAGCCGATCTTGGATGGACCTTGAAAAGTTCATATTAAGTGAAATAAGTCAGAAACAGAAGGATGAATATGGGATGATCTCACTCTCAGGCAGAAGTTGAAAAACAAGATCAGAAAAGAAAACACAAGTAAAACCTGAACTGGAGTTGGCGTATTATGCCAAAGTAAAAGACTCTGGGGTGGGTGGGTGGGGAGAATACAGGTCCAAGAACGATGACAGAGGACCTAGTGGGAGTTGTACTGTTATATGGGAAACTGGGGAACGTTAGGGGGAAAAAAAAAAGTTTTCTTATTAGAAATTGTATAATGTCCTTTAAAATTGAAAAGTTTCCTTCAAAGTTTTATTTATTTTTTTGTATTTTTGACACTAGATTCATTGAGAATCTACTACTCAAAAGCTAATGTATGTATTCACTATTCAAAAAAATTAGATGTGCAGAAATGTTGAGAAATAGAACTATTACAGTATTTGTGGAGCTTCCTCCAGTGTTATGGTGGTCCCAGGTGGTGCCATGGGTTCATGCATGCTAAGTCATATACCCTTTTTGGGTGAGCTCTTGCTCAGCTCTCACATTTTTTTTTATCCTTTTATATTTTTAAAACATATGTTCTAGTTAAAGATTTCAAATTTCCTTTTGATTAGTGTGTGTGCGTGCGCACGTGCACTGAAGCATTTATTTGCATTACATAACTAAAAATAAAAGACTTCTTTTCTGGCTGTATGTTTTTGCTTCTCATGATCCTTGATGCAATTTAGGTTGTCAATATAATTCAACCAAAGTAATTGGATGAGTAGGATATATACATCTCTGGTGCTGGGGATTGAACCTAGGACTTGTCATTTTCAAGTCCCATACTCTCCTTCTACGTATTTGCCCAAATCTGTCTTTCTTTTTTTTTTTTTTTTCCACCAGAGCACTATTCAGCTCTGGCTAATGGTGGTGCGTGAGATTGAACCTGGGACTTAAGAGCCTCAGTCATAAGAGTCTGTTTGCATAACCATTATGCTATCTACCCTTGCCCTTTTCTTGACTTTTTATGCATATTAAACTCCAGACTGATCACTTCACATATGTTTAACCTGCCTTTGAGGTTCACATTAATTTTCCCTGGTCTGGTCACCAGTGATTAAAGGTTTGCTTCTGTAACTACACTTGATCATCATCACTAACAGAAACCAAGGGATTATTTTGGGGCAGGGACTATTAAGACCTGGTGTTTCTTCTTCTCAGCATTGTTGATCCTCAGAAAGAGGATGCTAAGGAGGAGTGGCTTGCCTGCATATAGTGTTAGGCGTAAGACTTAACTGATCCCTTTCAGCAGTGAAAGCATTTTTATTTATTTGTTTTTAATATTTATTTATTCCCTTTTATTTCCCTTGTCTTATTGTTGTAGTTATTATGGTTGTTGTCATTGTTGGATAGGACAAAGAAATGGAGAGTGATGGGGAAGACATAGAGGAAGAGAGAAAGATAGAGACACCTGCAGACCTGCTTCACCACTTGTGAAGTGACCTCCCCTGCAGGTGGGGAGCCGGGGGCCTCAAACTGGATCCTTAGGCCAGTCCTTGAGCTTTGCACCACCCGCTGTGCTACCGATGGACTCCCCAGTGAATGCATTTTAATTAGCTTTTAGTATACACTGAAGTTATTACCTGCCCCGCAAGGTAGACAATTTGTATATAACCCAGGAAGGTAGGGGAAACAGCATAATAGTTATGCAAAAATATTCATGGCTGAAGCTCTGAGACCCCAGGTTCTGTATCCCTCACCACCATAAGCCAGAGCTGAGCAGTCATGGGGTGGGTGGGGGTGGAACTGGTATATAACCTGAAAATTTTGGTAGTGGGTACATTGAGTTATACATGCACATGTGTATTGGTAAAGCCATACCCCTGAAATCTTTTTTTTTTAAATATTTATTTTATTTATTTATTCCCTTTTGTTGCCCTTGATGTTTTGTTATAGTTATTATTGTTGTCGTTGTTGGATAGGACAGAGAGAAATGGAGAGAGGAGGGGAAGACAGAGAGGAGGAGAGAAAGATAGACACCTGCAGACCTGCTTCACCGCTTATGAAGCGACTCCCCTGCAGGTGGGGAGCCGGGGTTCGAACCAGGATCCTTATGCCGGTCCTTGAGCTTTGCGCCACCTGCGCTTAACCCGCTGCGCTACAGCCCGACTCCCCATACTCCTGAAATCTTAATGAGTCTTACTTGATTATTTATTATTGTACAGAGAAAGAAAAATCAAGTGGTCTGGGACCGCAACGGATAAAGCATTAGACTCTCAAGCATGAGGTCACGAGTTCAATCTGCAACAGCACATGTACCAGAGTGATATCTGGTTCTTTCTCTCCTCCCATCTTTTTCATAAGTAAATAAATTCTTAAAAAAAAAAAAAACTTAAAAAAGAAAAAGAAAGTAGGATGGGAAAGAGGCAGAGAAAGACCTATCTGCAGCACTGTGCCGCTCCTGAGGCTTTCCCCCCTGCAGGTGGGGACTGGGGGCTTGAACATGGGTCCTTGCATATGATAACATGTGCACTCTACTCTACCAAGAGTGCCACCGTCTGACCCCCTTAATCAGTTTTGAAAAATTACACTCAATAATAAAAAATACTAGGTCTTAGAAAATATATATACTAGGTCTTATGAGAACTACGGTGGTTATCTTTGGGAGGATAAGGATATTGAACCTTGGTGGTGGGTGTGTTATAGTACTATATATTGTAATATTATAATATTGTAACAAACTATGAATAACAAAATTATTTTTAAAATAGTAGGTAACAAAGTGCTACAGCTAGGAAGTCATATCTGACTTTAGTTGTTTTGACTCCAGGTTCTTTGTTGCTTTTCTTTGTATTAAATGTTAGGGACTGTTTGGCTGAAAAACAGAGTTCATAGTTAATAGTCTAGAAGATAAGCTCTTTGAGGTGGGCATCCAGGCCTTTTAGACTGTCTTTCTCTGGGACCCACCCACTACTCCTGACAGTGACCCTTACAGGACTAAGTACAGAATGAGACACATAAGCAAGTGCAGTAAAGGAGCCACTGTACCCACTACCAAGGTAGCAGCTCTACTGTTCGAGGGAGGGACTGCAGGTCTTGTACCTGGGTATTAGTTTTGACTCAGTGTGACCCATTCACACATTGCCACAGTCACACATTGTCAGTGCCATCCATGGGGAGCTTGAGGAGAGAGAGGAGACAACACTACACTAGCTCACATTTTGCTTCTGGCATTTATGGATGTGCTGTCACTTTGGTTTCAGGACCTGGAATTGAATGTCTCTGAAACATCACTGATTTCTCCTTGTCTTTTTTCCCCCCCTAGGATGCTAGAAAAGCATGTGCAGATGCAACTCTTTCTCAGGTAAGAACTGGTTGAGACAGAGTAGAGGCTGGTCCTCACACGAAGAGCCTCCAGCATGAACTGTGGTTCTCATTTGAAATCATTTTCACTCTTAAGGCTTAGAAAGTGATAGTGGTGGTGGTCGGGCCAGGGGGAGGGATGTTTCCTGAAGTGAAAAGGAAATATTTCTTCAAACCCTAATTACTATTTTAGAGATCAGCATTGTAAAATAATCACTAATCTTAAAATAAGGCCTTTTGATTCCCTTTTTTTAAACAAAATCTGACTTAGAACTTCAATTATAAGAGTTCAGTTTGACAAATCTGCAGTGTTATAAACAGCTTCATGGCCCTTAGTGTCCATTTTTAATGTTGTCAGAATGAATCAGCATGATTGTATGTACAGTTTGATGGCCAATAGCAGCAGTGGTCATGTAATCTGCATCAGTACACAGCCCCCTACAAAGCGTGGACCACACTGTAGATTGACTGGATTGTAATTTGGAATAGGGGCTTGGCCAGACCTGAGAGAGCGTGTCTCGGCCTCAGGGAAAAAGAAGGACCAGGAGAGAGATGTGGGAAGAGCCTTTGGGCAGCTTGGCTTCTGCACACATGAGGAGGGAGAGCGGGCTTATGTTGAGACCAGGTGGGCAGCGGGCTTACTGAGACAAGTTGTGGCAGGCTGGTGGTGTGGCAGGAATGGAGCTAGCCCAGTGATGGGCCACATGATCAAAGCAAATGCAGGGTGTGAAGGTGAGACTTTTGTGATATTTTTTTTTTTTTTTTTTTTTTTTTGGTCACTGGATGCTAATTTGCATTACTTCTGCCTAATTGTTTTTAAGATCACGAACAACATTGACCCAGTGGGAAGAATCCAAATGCGCACCAGGAGAACACTGAGGGGCCACTTGGCCAAGATTTATGCCATGCACTGGGGCACAGACTCCAGGTGAGTATTTGTAAAACACTGTGCCTAAAGCATCAAAGACTGTTCTCCGTTGTCAGGGAAGCATAACCTGAACCTACTCGTTGTGACTTGGCAAGAACAAATTAGGAAATTGTATAGCTAGGCTGGTCAAGCATGGTACCCACGAGCACATTGTCCATATTTGTGCTGATCTAGGCTGCTTGTACTATCATTTCTTTACCACCCTGGTCCCTACTCCTGTTCTCATCCCCATCCCTCTGTGCTCTCAGCTCTACACTTGGTGCCTGTGTGACTTAGGGGGAGGTTGTCTAACCATTCTGTGCTGTGGTTCCATCTCCCCTGCCTTGATCCTCATGACTTCTTGGCCTTTGTGCTGGCCTGACCTCATTGCCCTGATTCAAGCCTCATAAACCCTATCCTGTGCTGTATTCGGAAGATGAGTGTTTCAGCCATTGAACTTGTGGTGCTGTGTACACTTCTGCTGTGGGTTTACTTCTTGGTGCCTAGTAGACATGTGAGAACATTTGTGTCAGCTACTCTTTACTGATTGGTCTGCCATCCTTCCTTTTATCTATAATTTCAGTTTATTCTACTTTCAGTTTTACTATTTATTCAGACTTCTTTGCTCACTGGGTACTTCATCCAACATCTCTCACTCCAGGTCCTTCCATTCCCCTTCATATTCTCAGCACTGAAATTAAGTCTCTTCAGTGCATCCATCTCTCTCTCTGTCTCTCTCTCTCCCTACCTCACCTTTTTCATCTCAGCAATGTTTAAATAAAATGCCATGTGATTTTGTAAGCATCTATTCTTTTTTTAATATTTATTTACTTATTTATTCCCTTTTGCTGTCCTTGTTTTATTGTTGTAGTTATTATTGTTATTGATGTCATTGTTGTTGGATAGGACAGAGAGAAATGGAGAGATATGGGGAAGACAGAGGGAGAGAAAAATAGACACCTGCAGACCTGCTTCACCACTTGTGAAGCGATTTCCCTGCAGGTGGGGAACTGGGGGATAGAACTGGGATCCTTATGCCAGTCCTTGTGCTTTGCACATATCTAATCTTTCAAATACCTAACATGATTCTTCAGATGCCTTTTGTTGAATAGTATTTTTCATGTTCATCAAAGAAGATTTTTCTGCTTGGTTTTCTCTCTCTCTCTTTCCCCCCCCCTAAAATTGTCTGCTGTTGAGCGTGAACAGCTCTGGAACAAAAGAATCTATCTTTAGTTTGTTCTATACAGTGTCCCATACAATTCCAAATGCAAATGAGAACCAACTTAGATCATGATAATGATAGCTGTAATCATACAAATACAAAAGGAAAAAAGAAAGAAAGAAAAATGCCCTTACTAATCAATCCATCTTAGTATTTGTTATCAGAAGTAGATGGTAACTAGTTTTTTTATTATTATTTTTTTCCCCTTTATTGTCCTTGTTGTTTATTGTCATCATTTTGTTACTGTTCTTGCTGTCATTGTTGTTGGACAGGACAGAGAGAAATGGAGAGAGGAAGGGAAGACAGAGGGGGAGAGAAAGATAGACACCTGCAGATGTGCTACACCACCTGTGAAGTGAACCCCCTGCAGGTGGGGAGCCAGGGGCTAGAACTGGGATCCTTATGCCTGCCCTTGTGCTGCTTTGTGACATGTGCACTTAACCCGCTACATCACTGCCTGGCTCCCAACTAAATAGTTTTTTTTTTTACATCTCTGAAAGTTCCCTCCTTCCACAAGGACATCAGAGTTCTGCAGCCAGCAGTCTTCAAGGCAGTCCTTGTGGCTATCTCAGTTCCTACAATAGTCGGGCTCTAGGCTGGGGAATCTGGAAGGTTTGGTGTAGAAGTAGCATGTTGTTTGTGCCCTAGAGAGTAACTAGAACTACAAGCAAACAGGTTTGTGACCAGAGCCTCAGGCTGAGGAGAGGGCTTCAGCTCTAGGCAGAGCCAGGGTGTTCCAGATGCCCTGGCTGCCTGACCATCCTGTACAAAGGTTTATGTTCCATCTTGCTCAGGAGAAACTATGCTTTGAGAGCTGTAGGGTCAGAATGAGAGAAGCACAGACTTGAATAAACAGCACCAAATATTTTAGTCACCCCAGTAAGAAGGGGTGGCCAGAGGAACTAGTGAATGTGACATTGGTTTTATTGTGTATAGGGTGGGCTGTGACATTTAGTTTATGAAGCCCTTATGAAGCTGGAGGCTCTATTTCACAATAAAAAGAAAACGAGAAAATTAATAGTAAGGAGGTCTTTGCTATCCACAGCCTGGCAGTTTCTTTCTCTCTTTCTTCCTTTCTTTCTTTCTTTCTTTAAAATATTTATTCCCTTTTGTTGCCCTTGTTTTGCCCTTGTTGTTGTTATTGATGTCGTCGTTGTTGGATAGGACAGAGAAATGGAGAGAGGAGGGGAAGACAGAGAGGGGGAGAGAAAGATAGACACCTGCAGACCTGCTTCACCGCCTGTGAAGGGACTCCCCTGCAGGTGAGGAGCTGGGAGCTGGAACTGGGATCCTTATGCCGGTCCTTGCGCTTTGTGCCATGTGCGCTTAACCCGCTGCGCTACCACTGGACTCCCTATTTCTTTCTTTTTTAAATATATATATTTATTAACTTATTTATTTTCCCTTTTGTTGGCCCTTTTTTTTCATTGTTGTTGTAGTTATTATTGTTGTTGTCGTTGTTAGATAAGACAGAGAAATGGAGAGAGGAGGGGAAGACAAAGAGGAGGAGAGAAAGATAGACACCTGCAGACCTGCTTCACCACTTGTGGAGCGACTCCCCTGCAGGTGGGGAGCCAGGGGCTTGAACCGGGACTCTTAAGCCGGTCCTTGCACTTTGCGCCACCTGTACTTAACCTGCTACGCTACCACCTGACTCCCAGAGATTATTTCTTTTTAGGTATCTGTTTTCCAGATAGCAATTAACAAAATCTTTTGTAGTTCCAAGTAGTTTTCCTTAGGTTTGAATTAAAATTTTGCTCAAGTCATCTTCATATTTCCTTCCCTGATGAATAGAAATTGCCCAGTGGTGTTTGTTGATAGAATATTAGTTTATACTAAGTTCTTATTTGATAATGTTGGAGGGTCTCTTTTAGTTACATGAATTTATGTTAAACTTTTTCTTACCTTTCTAAAGTATGCAGAGTTCTTATTGTAATTGAGGATCAAACAGAACTAACCCTCCCTCTTCTGAGCAAGTGAGGGCCTGAGACCTTTGATCCATTGGACATTGGCGTCTGTTTTCAGCCCAGAGCCCTTCCTTCCTGATTCTTGTCTCTGTGTTCAGTTTGGACAACACTATATAGTAGTGGATCTGTCGGTAGCTGATATCTAGTGAATCTGAATCCAGGTATCCAACAGTTACTCTGTGTGGGATTAGAAGGTGTTTCTTCTTTCACCTTCTGGAGGATTAGTTGACAGCTTAACATTTCTTTATCTCTTTGGTGAATCAGCAAAAATTAAGTAGCCCTTGCCAAAGGTGACCTTCCAGGAGGATAAGCATTAACTTAGTAGAGCCCCTACATAAGAGGGTCAGACAGAAATAGAGCAGTGGAATGAACCTCTTCCTATGGTGTTCATAACTACATAGGTGCAAAGTTTAAGAAGTTGCACTTGAAAAATAATGGAACTAGACCCTCTACTTAAGAGGGTCAGACAGAAATAGAGCAGTGAAATGAACCTCTTCCTATGGTGTTCATAACTACATAGGTGCAAAGTTTAAGAAGTTGCACTTGGAAAATAATGGAACTAGAGCCTTCACTTAGTTTAGTTCTATGGTAAATTAATTTTTTATTACAGATTTTCCACGGTGCCAGGATCAAACCATCACACATGCAAAGCATGCAAACAGCCTCACACATACAAAGCATGCACTTCACAGCTGAGTAACCTGCCTGGCCCATTCTGTGATGAATTTTACAATGTGTTGCAGAAAATGGTTTTATTCCTTGTGAAATTTATTGTTCACTCCTTGTTAAGGACATTTATGTAAGGTACATCATAACATAGAGTTGAATAAAAGACATCAAAATGACTTTAGTGAGTTTTACTTCTAGGTCTGCCTCCCCTTCCCCCCCTTGTAGAGTTGGGGACTGCTCTCACAAAAACCCTCTGTACTACCACTGTGTTTTTTTTTTATTTCCACTGTGTTTTCTTTTGGCCCTTTCCTCCTGGTTTTGATCAGTTCCAGAAACCAAGTCTCCGTGTAGCCAAAATGAATAAAAACTGTATTTTGATTTAAAAAAAAAAAAAAAAAAAAAAAAGCTTTAAAATTAACTTTTTGTGACCTGGGATGGGAGGTAGCATAGTAGATAAAGCATTGGACTCTTAAGCATGAAGTCCTCAGTTCAGTCCCTGGTATCACATGTGCCAGTGATGCTCTGGCTCTCGTGTTTCTCTCTTTCTCTTTCTCTCCCATTAGTAAATTTTTTAAAAATATAAATTAATTTCACTATTCACTAAGGTAAATATCTCAATATCTCTGGACAAAATTGTGAGTAGAGACTTCTTGCTTTTCCTTGGAAGCAGTGCCTTCTCTAGGACAGAATCCTAAAAAGCTTACAAGTTGCTGTGCTTCCCAGAATTTGTGCACATTTGAGATACCTCTGTCCTCTTGTTCAGTCTTTTTAGAATCTCTCTCTTTTTTTTTAATTTGGCTTTACTTATTTTGAGTTTCACATTGAGAGAGAGAAAGAGAAATCAAAGTACCACTTTGCTACATGTGATACTCCTTAGTGTTTCTAGGGGGCCTGGAGTCCAGCTTACCCTCATTTCATGTCCTTTTTTGTATGCAAAACATCTTGCATATTGGGAATACCCAAAATGTTTATATCTAAGCTTTTTCTTTTTAATTTATTACATATCAGAGAGAATTCCACATGAGGCAGAGAGGAGAGAAGAGAGGGCAGAGCACCACTCTGTTACATGTATTAGGGATGGATTAAACTGGGAACCTCACGCATGCAATCCCAATGCTATATTAATTGAGATTCATGCCCACTCCTACTCCCCATGCTTGATATTTAGACTTTCAATGTTTAGAATGAAATGGAAAATTTATACTAAGTGTTCCCTCTCATATCTTTGGCTCTTGAAAGATCTGTGTGTCTCGTTTGATTTATAATTAACAGAGGGGACCAGGTGGTAGCATACCAGATTAAGAGCATACATAATCATAAACAAAATTAAAAGTCATTCTGTCTTAGCTGACCAAGGGAGTGACTTTTTTTTTTTTTTTATGAAGGAAAAAAAATCCTTTAATAAACAAAATGAGCCTATCTCAAATTCCCCAATACTAGTCTTGGGTGAATCAACTGGAGGCAAAATTCCAGTTCAGAAGCCAAAGGACACTTAGTTCAGACAGGGCTTCGCTGACTTGTGCTGGTGTCTAGGTGCTTGGCTATCTGAGCTGAGCTGAGCTGTGGGGAGGGAGGTGGTGCGGGCACACACTCACATCCACACCACCAGCTGAAAGCCTGCACTAGAAGCGACTGTACCCCCGCCAACTCCTCTAGTTGTAGCAGTCATCTCTGTATCGCTGTGCAGGGTCTCTTCCTGGGAACAATAATCAAAGCAGTTGGAGAGATGATGGACCCGAAAGCCCGGGATTGGACAGCAGGGGGAGTGCCAGGGCCAAGGTGCAGTCTTCCCCCATCATGTTCTGGAAACCCATAGCCCTTTCTGAAAAGTCCAGCTGAAGCATCAAGTGGAAGTGACCGATGATCTGCCGGCTCGCCTGGAGCAACACGCACCCTTGCTCATCTGGGCTCTGCGGCAGCACAGCCTATTGGTGGGGCAGCTGGCCTGAGTCGGGAGCAGTGGCCTGATGACAGCCTGCTAATCACCAGCCTGATGGGGCCATCTCCAAAGGGAGTGATTTAAATGTCTACTCTGCACTTGAAAACAAGCTCTTGAGCTCCTGTGGGATATTTCATACTTCTAAGTTCCTCTAGTACTTGAGAAACTTCTGTCACAATATACCTAACGTAATTCCTACACACTTGGTTGTATTTGCTTTGGCTCCTGTGTGGTGGTGGTGGTGGTGGTGGTGGTACTGGTACTGGTACTGATAGGTTTCCTTGTGTCTTGCAGGCTTCTTGTTAGTGCCTCACAGGATGGCAAACTCATCATCTGGGATAGCTACACCACAAACAAGGTAAGTAGGAGCAGCGCAGTGCCTCCTTGAAACAATAATTAACCAGGAACATTTTTCCTTATTATAGTAATTATTGTGGAGAAGGGAGTTTTAGGCCCGGGGTTCACCTTTGTAAAATGAGAAAGGGTAGGAAGTGGGTCAAGTAAGTTATGATTTTTGGTATAGAGTCATCTGGGTAGACAGCATAATGAGAGTCTCTTTCTCTCTTTTTTTTTTTCCCTCCAGGGTTATTGCTGGGGAGAGTCTCTTTGTATAACCATTATGCTATCTACCCTCTGCCTTTTTTTTCTCTTCCTGTAGCTTATAGTTTGTTAGTTTCTCCCCCCCCCTTCCCATACCTTATAGTTTTGTTTTGTTTTGTTTTGTTTTCTTCCTCTTTTCCTGTAGCTTATAGTTTTGATTTGGGAGGCCATGTTATTTGGTGCCTGAATAACCACAGTCAGACTTTAATGAAACTATAGATTAAATTGGTATAAAACACTGGAACTGCAGTTAACTTACCACTTTATCTCATTAGCTACACATAGAAATTATTTTCAAAATAGCTTTGACAGTTATCTTTATCGGTCACCTCCCATGCTACAGAATTTAAAATCTAGGAGTCAAATCATAGTTTCAGTAGTTAATTTATTTTTTTAAATTTCTGTATTAGGGAATTAATGTTTTATATTCAACAGTAAATACAATAGTTTGTACGTGCAAGTAGTTAATATTTTGAACTTGTGTGTGTTTGCATCTCCTGTGTTCTGTTACTTAGGTCCATGCCATCCCTCTGCGCTCCTCGTGGGTCATGACCTGTGCGTATGCCCCCTCTGGGAACTACGTGGCCTGTGGTGGCTTGGATAACATTTGCTCCATTTACAATCTGAAAACTCGTGAAGGGAATGTACGTGTGAGTCGTGAACTGGCTGGACATACAGGTAATAGTCCTATCAGTAACCTCAAAGTGTTTGCCTGGCTTAGGACACTTCTTCTCAATAATTGCGTAATAAGATGGGTTACAGTAATGGCCAGAAATACTCTGACAAGGAAGTCAACAACAGGCCCTGATATGGCTGTCAGAGAAGATATACCAGGCAGAGAAGCCTTTGGATTTGAATCACTATAGCTCCTATTTAAAGGATCTACCTTCATAGCAAGCATCCAGCTACCTCCCTCCCTTCTTTTTCCCTCCCTCCCATTCCCCTGCCCTCCCCTCCTTATATTTTGTGGCATTATTTATTCTACTATTATCTTATAATCCATCTTCTGTTTTGAGCACCTATCAGCAGGAATTTCTTAATCCAAACATGCATGGCTATATATGTGCAATGTGTCTTTTGAATGTTATTTAAAAAATATATTTTTATTTATTATCGGATAGAAACAAATGAGTTGAAAGGGAAGGGGTTGATAGAAAGAGACAGAGATACACCTAAATCCTTGCTTCGTCACTTGTTGAAGTTTCTCCCTGTAGATGGAGACTAAGGGCTTGAGCACAGGTTCTTGCACACTGTAATATGTGCCACCACCTGGCCTTTGAGTGTATTTTTTTTGGTGGCAGAAATTGAACCCATGGCCTCATACATGGAAAGCATGCATTCTTTCACTTAACAGCTTACCCAAACTTTTTCTTTCTTTCTTTCATTATTTTTAAAATTTTTTTAATTATCTTTATTTGATAGAGACAGTCAGAAATCAAGAGAGGAAGGGGAGATAGAGAGGGTGAGAGACAGAGAGACACCTGCGGCACTGCTTCACCACTTGTGAAGCTTTCCCCCTATAGGTGGGGACTGGGGGCTCAAACCTGGGTCCTTGTGCATTGTAACATGTGTGCTCAACCAGGTGCGCCACCACCCAGCCCCCCCAACTTTTATTTTCTCCCTCTCCTTCACCAAATTTCTCGACACATTTCAATTAACACATCCTGTGGCCTGTATCACTTCTTTTTTTACTATAGCCAGCTGGAATGTTTAGTAGTATACTTAGTTTTCCTCCGATTGACAACTATTATTTATAGCAAAAGGCACAGTGTTTCTGACTATAGCCAGCTGGAATGTTTAGTAGTATACTTAGTTTTCCTCCGATTGACAACTATTATTTATAGCAAAAGGCACAGTGTTTCTGAAAGGGAAAGTCTCATCCTAAGTTTTACTTCTATGACTGTATTCTCATCTCCCCAAAATAGACCCAGCTAGGATCAAGAAGTATTCATAATTGATGGAATAAATATTACTGCTTTTTGAGTACTCTGCTAAATTAATTTTGACCTGTTAGTGATATTTTCCCTATATTTGATTTCTGTCTTCCATCACTACCTTCTACTCACTTTGGGGTTATTTTCCTCTTAGTTTTATAGCCTTTTAAGGTAAAACTTTAAGCTTTTTAGCAAATATAAGCACTTAATACTATAAACCTCCCTCAGTGTGTTTTTAGCTGCATTATCATTCATTGTGAAATATTTGTAATATGCTGTCTCACTGGGTAGATTGTGTAATGGTTATGTAAAAGACTTTAATAATCCCTGGCACCATCAGAAGCCAGACCTGGTTTAGGGAAAAAATGGTTAATAAAAAATATGCTGTTTAATTTTATGTACGTAAACCTTCCTTGTAACTCATTACTAACTTTTTTTTTAATATTTATTTTATTTATTTATTCCCTTTTGTTGCCCTTGTTTTATTGTTGTAGTTATTGTTGTTGTCGTTGTTGGATAGGACAGAGAGAAATGGAGAGAGGAGGGGAAGGCAGAGAGGAGGAGAGAAAGATAGACACCTGCAGACCTGCTTCACCGCCTGTGAAGCGACTCCCCTGCAGGTGGGGAGCCGGGGTTCGAACCAGGATCCTTATGCCGGTCCTTGTGCTTTGCGCCACCTGCGCTTAACCCGCTGCGCTACAGCCCGACTCCCTCATTACTAACTTCTAATAAAATCTCACTATGTCCAGATTTTTATTTTATTACCAGACTCTATCCCCTTTAAGTCTATTCCAGCTCTAATTTATGTTGGTGCCAAGGACTGAACCTGGGACCTCTGAGCCTTGAGCAATAGTTGTTTGCATAATCATAATGCTATCTCTCTGGCTCCTCAGAAAACATTCTACCTATTTTCAATTCTATTAAATTTATCAAGACTTATTTTTAATGGAGCAAATAGTCTGTCACAATGATTTTGCTACAAAATTGTTCAACAGTGTTCTCTGTTAATTAAAGCAGGGATTTGATGCTATTCAGACTTCCTATACCATTGCTTTCTTACATTTTTTTATGATACAAACAGAGAATAGGGAGATAGAAAAACACTTGTAGGGAGTTGGGCGGTAGCACAGCAGGTTAAGAGGACGTAGCGCAAAGTGCAAGGACTGGCATAAGGATCCCGGTTCGAGCCCTCGGCTCCCCACCTATAGAGGAGTCGCTTCACAGGCGGTGAAACAGGTCTGTGGGTGTCTGTCTTTCTCTCCCTTTCTCTGTCTTCCCCTCCTCTCTCCATTTCTCTCTGAACTATCTAACAACGACAACATCAATAGCAACAATAATTACAACAACAATAAAAAAAATTAAAAGAAAAGAAAAACACCTGTAGCCTGTTCCATTGCTTGTGAAGCTTCCCTAGAAGGGGGAAGCTTTGGCTCCAACCTGAGCCCTCAAAGACAGTATCTTGTACATTTTACCAATTTTTTACCCTTCTTTGCTTTATTTTATTTCTGTGATTTGTTGATAGAGGGTTTTAAAAATGCTCTTTATGCATTTAACTGTCTTCCCTTTTAAGTCTATCCACTTTTGCTTCGTATGTTTTGAGCTCGTTAACAGTACACATTCATGATTATTGTATCTTTATAATAAAGTCGACAGCCACTCTAGCCTTGTTAGACCTAGTATTTTCTTTCTTTCTTTTTTTTTTTTTTTTTTTGACCTATTATTTTCATGGTAATTTTTCCTGTCTACTTTTGCTTATCTTAACTGTATCATTCTAAAGAATCCCTTATAGATATTGTATAGTTGGGTCTTGCTTTTTACCTTTATTTTAAAATTTTCTGCCTTTAAAATATTGCTTAGTTCAGGGATTGGGCAGTGGCTGGTTGAGTACATACTTGACCATGCACAAAGACCTGAGTTCTAGACCCTGCTCCCCATCTGCTAGGGGGATGCTTCACAAGTGGTGAAGCAGGTCTGCAGGTATCTTATCTTTCTCCCTCTCTACCTCTTACTCCACTTCCAACTTCTCTGTGTCCTATCAAATAACACAGAGAAAGAAGAAAAAAAAAAAAAGGAAAAAGTCTGAAAGTGGATGAATCATGAAGGCTTGGACCCCCAGTGATTGCCTGTGAGGCAAGGAAGGGAGGAAAAATATATATTTCTTGATTAGTTTATATATATTTTAGGTAACGTTGATGCAGTTGAATTTTGCTCTGAGGAGATAAACAAGTTAGGGCACAGGATTAGTATGCCTGAGACCCTAGAGGGTCACAGGATCAATCCTCAGCACTGAGAGCTCTCTCTCTCTGTCTCAGAGCTCTCTCTTGTCTTTTTTGTTGGGGCTCAGTTCCTGCACTATGAATCCATTGCTCCTGTAGGCCATTTTTTTCCCCCTTTTGTTGCCCTTGTTTATCATTGTTGTTATTGTTGCTGTTGTTGCTGTCATTGTTAGATAGGAAAGAAAGAAATCTAGAAAGGAGGGCAAGACGGGGAGAGAAAGATAGACACCTGCAGACCTGCTTCACCGTTTGTGAAGCAAACCCCCCTCCCCAGCATGTGGGGACTCGGGGGCTCGAACTAGGATCCTTATACCGGTCCTTGCACTTTGTGCCATGTGTGCTTAGCCTGCTGTGCAACTGCCCAGCCCCCCACTTCTTAAATTTTTTAGTTGTTAATCTAGAAAGCAAAATGTATAGTCTGTTTTTACAATGTTTTGTATAAAATGTTACAGTCTTAAGGGCTGGGCTTTAGTAAACCAGGTTAAGCACAAAGATCAGCACAAGGATCCCGGTTCAAGCCCCCATACCCCTGCTCCCCATCTGCAGGGGGGTTGCTTCACAAGAGGTGAAGCAGGTCTGCAGGTGTCTATCTTTCTCTCTGTCTTCCCCTCCTCTCTCGATTTGTCTGTTTTATCCAACAACAACACATGAATCAAAGGCAATGGGCAGGGGTAGATAGCATAATAGTTATGCAAACAGACTGTCATGCCCAAGGCTTCAAAGACCCAGGTTCAATGCCATGCACCAATGTAAACCAGGCTGATTAGTGCTCTGGTTAAAAAAAAAAAAAAAAGCAATAAAAGGGGGAAAAATAGCCTCCAGGAGCAGTAGATTCGAGGTGCAGGCACTGAACCCCAACAATAACCCTGGAGGCAAAAAAAATGTTACAGTCTTTTTGCTTGTTTTTCATTTATATGTTTTCCTTTAAAAATTTTTATAAATGGGTAGGGGTAGATAGCATAATGGTTATACAAAAAGACTCATGCCTGAGGCTCTGAAGTCCCAGGTTCAATCCCCAAAACACTATAAGTCAGAGCTGAGCAGTGCTCTGGTTTAAAAAAAAAAAAGTGTACACATAAGTATATATGTTTGTGTGTGTGTGTGTAGAGAGAGCGAGCACAGAGGGGACAACCAGATAATCACTCTGTATATGCTTTGCTTATCAAAACCTCATGCTTTTGAAGGTCCAACACCTTTACTCACTATACCACCTCCCAGGATGCTCCTTTAAAAAAAGATTTTTATGGGGGTTGGGTGGTAGTGCAGCGGGTTAAGCCGCACATGGTGCAAAGCGCAAGGACCGGTGTAAGGATCCCGGTTCGAGCCCCCAGCTCCCCCTGCAGTGAAGCAGGTCTGCAGGTGTCTACCTTTCTCTCCCTCTCTCTGTCTTCTCCTCTTCTCTCCAGTTTCTCTGTCCTATCCAACAACAAAAGACATCAACAATAACAATAATAACCACAACAAGGCTACAACAACAAGGGCAACAAAGGGGGGTGGGTGGCCTCCAGGATTCATGAATCCTGAATCCTAGGCACTGAGCCCTAGCAGTAACCCTGGAGGCAAAAAAAAAAAAAAAAAGATTTTTATCTGTTAACATGAAAAGAATGATGAAAGAGGGAGAGAAATCAGACAAGAGCATCACTATGTTATTAATGGTGCCATTAAACACAGGACCCCATGTGAGAGTCTTGTCTGTTTATCCACTGTGCCACCTCCCGAGTCGCATATTTACTATTTCTAGTAGTTCTTCAGGCTTCTTTTCAGCCAGATACACATACACCTATGCTTCTTATAGTTAGAACAGATCTGTTTTCAGTCATTCCCTTCTTTTTTTTTTTTTTTTTTTTTTTGGTGGCTGGGGCTCAGTGCCAACATTATGAATCCATTGCTCCTGGTGGCCATTTTTTTTTTTTTCCCATTTTATTGGATAGGACGGAGAGAAATTGAGAGGGGGGGAGGGTAAGATAGAGAGGTAGAGAGAAAGAGAAAGACACCTACAGACCTGCTTCACCACTTGTGAAGCAAACCCCCTGCAGGTGAGGAGCCAGAGGCTTGAACTGGGATCCTTCAGGGCCTTTGCACTTTGTACTATGTGCACTTAACCTAGTGTACCACTGCCCGGTCGTCTCATTCCCTTCATTCTTGAGGAATGTATTTGATGCATATATTGACTTCTGGATTGACTTTTCCCCTTTAACACTAAGTAGTTTTGTGTTAGTGCCCTGGAGCTGAGCCTGCATATAGCTAGTACCAACCACCAGCCTGTAGCTGCCTCAAGTGTTCACTTGTAGAAAAGTGGAAAAATTACTTTAAAATGTTTCAAGAGTTGGAGAGTCTTCCATTTTATGGTGTAGTCATTTGCAGTATTATTAATGGACATTTAAGCAGTTTGCACAAGAGAGGGACTCCTGCAGAGCTAAGTGAGAGGAGCACACACAAGATCCTCACTGAGCGACAGCCCTGGACCTCACCTTCCAGCAGAGGGGATTCTTGAAACCTGGACTCAAACCAGGGCATGGCTCCATCCTCACTATACAGGGTGACACGTCTGCACTGACTTTCATATCTGGTCACCTCATGGAAGCTTCTTCAGCTGCCACTTTCTGTTTCTGGGAGACAAAAAATTTGTTCTGAAAAAAATGTTTTTTGTGATTTTTTTTTCTCAGTATGTTAGTACAGAAAGGACTGAAAAGGGAATTGTAACAGTATGAACTGACAACGCTTAGTATTATTTAAAGTAATTTACGTGTATCTATTTGAAATCTCAAACTAGAGAAATAAGACAGTGCTGGCTAAAGCAGCCCTTCAGATACTGCTTTCCTATCTCTTCTGACTCTCTGAGGGAGAGGAAGGGTACTCCTGCTTTCCAGGGACGAGTCTTAGTGTGGGGGCCAGGCCCTATCTCCCCACCTTCTTTTTGCTAACTGCTAGCCAGCTGGTGCTGTGCTGTGCTGTGCTGTGCTGTGCTGTGCTGTGCTGTGCTGTGCTGTGCTGTGCTGTGCTGTGCTGTGCTGTGCTGTGCTGTGCTGTGCTGTGCTGTGCTGTGCTGTGCTGTGCGGGTTGGGATGGTGTTGTTTTCGCCGGGCTGGCTTCACGGGCGGGTAACAGACGTCCCGGGACTCATGGCTGGGTTGTACGCAGTATCTCTTTATTCATGCAGGACGCAGTGCAATCTATACCAAGCTAAGATAAACTAAAAACTACAAACAATCTTGTCCTTATAAATATACTAGCCCAGTAGGGTGGGAACAGGATGTGACATAGAGAGGGTGGAGAGAAAAGTGACTGGTGAAAATCAAAGTGTGACAAGGAGAGGGGGCGGAGCAAAAACATATCATGAACCAGTGGGGATTGAACCAATGCCCTGCAGTGGTTATGTAAATAGAATACAGTAGTTATGTAAATAGAATACAGTGTTAAGCAGGGGGTATTAAACTAATGAAACAGAAGGGGTTTTTAGAAGCATACCAATTCCCCCTTTCTTTTTAACTAATGGCCATAGTATCAGGATTGTGGGGTGAACAGAAACCTATATCGTACAGGCATTTTCAAAAGAACTGGCATAAGACATGGAAAACAAAATAGGCGAACAACAATAACCAGTGTGATGCCAAGGGGAACGTTTCTTGCCTCAAAGGGCAAGGCCTAGCAGGCAAAAGGGCATTTCTTGCCTCTGGGAGCGCTTCATGCCTCTGAGGGCATCTCTTGCCTCAAAGGGCGTTTCCTGCCTCTGTGGGCATCTCTTGCCTCTTGGGGTGCTTCATGCCTCTGTGGGCATAACATAATGAGGGGGAGTTTTCTGCCTCTCAGGACAGAGCCTGCAGGCGAGGGAACATGGTCTATAAAGTCTCAAGGCAATTGGCTGAAGTTAGTCTTTGAGAAACACAGCAGCGTGTACCAGTAAGTCCGATGGAGGTGTCAGTCCAAAGTAGCTGACCACAGAAGAAAATGCCAAGGGATGAAACGCTGCATGTCTGTCTCAATGGGGAATGTCGGCCACCAGAATTCTTCTTTTCTGTAGAGAGTGGTCTTTGGAGTCTGTGAATCTGTTTCTTCAGGTCGTGCCAGGTCACATCATTGGTTTCCAGGGGTGTGTTGTAGTCATTCCATCTTGTGGGCGATGTCAGAGAACAGGATCCAAATGGATTTCCAGGAATTCCATTTGAGTAGAAAAAACAACTTTTTGGATTGTTTCTGGATGTCTCTAGAAATCATGGCTGCGTCTAGCTTTTTTTTTTTTTTTAAGTCAATGTCAAACAAAAATTCAGTCATTCAAATCACTCTCTTATGAAACAGATCTCACCATGTAGTATCATGAGTCCCCGGAGGGCGTCCTAGTCCAAAAAGCTCCTCGAAATTCCATTTAGGGTGCTTCTGACTGTTCCTGCTGGATTGCTTCAGGCATCTACTTTTAAAAGCGTCTTCCCATCGAAGAAAGAATCCAATCAGGAGAGTAGAACTAACCACGTGTCTCCATTCTTGGGGACTGCCAGGGTACTTGAGAATGCTCCTCAAATTAAAGTAGTCCTTCTCCATGGGAAACATTCAAGAAGAAGTCCAGAAAGTCCCAGGGGAAATCCCCATGCATGTCCCAAGGTCTACGATCACGGTCATAAAGAACCAAACTGTGGCCTGGAGCAAAATGTAGTCCTTTTCCTCAGGAAACATGGGAGAGGGAATCCAGAAAGTCCAAGGAGAAATCTCCGTGCATCTCCCAAGCTCTATGATTAGGGTCACAAGAAACCAAAGTTCCCAGTCAGGGAAACAAAGTGTGGCCCAGAGCAAAATGTTCCAGAGACAGAGTAACTTTTCATGATGAAACAGAGTACTGTTTCATGATGAAACAGTAGAGGCTTTGGCAAACCTCTTCATAAGTAGAAAGGCAACCCATGGCGGATGGGTAGCCAAGTTTACTTATCTGGGCGATGGGCGGGTTAGGTCCCACGTAGGTGCCGGTCCCTGTTTCAGGGCTTATGTCAGTCCCTTGTTTGGGCGCCATATGTTGTTTTCGCCGGGCTGGCTTCACAGGCGGGTAACAGACGACCCGGGACTCACGGCTGGGTTGTACGCAGTATCTCTTTATTCATGCAGGACGCAGTGCAATCTATACCAAGCTAAGATAAACTAAAAACTACAGGATGGGACCCTGTCTACTTGAGAGGGCAGTGGCACGGGGTCCACAGCTCTCTTACCCTCCCTGTGTTCACAGGCAGGTGTCTTTAAGTGCTTTGGTGGGGCATGTGGTAGGGCCTTGGGTGTCTTTCAAGAAGGAAGGAGGGTAAAGCTGACTTGCACCAAGGGACAGGGACTGTTCCAGTGAGGGGGTGGAACTGAGGCCCAGCCTTCAAAAAGATCTATATCGGGAATTGGGCAGTAGCACAGTGGGTTAAGCACTTGTGGCACAAAGTGCACGGACCAGTTTAAGGATCCCAGTTCGAGCCCCCCGGCTCCCCACCTGCAGGGGAGTCGATTCACAAGTGATGAAGCAGGTCTGCAGGTGTCTATCTTTCCTCCTCTCTCTCTTCCCGCCTCTTTCCATTTCTCTCTGTCCTGTCCAACAACGACAACATCAATAACTATAACAATAAAAAAAAAAAACAAGGGCAACAAAAGGGAATAAATGGGGTCAGGTGGTGGCGCATCTGGTTGAGCACACATGTTACAGTGCACAAGGACCCAGGTTCAAGCCTCTGGTCCCCACCTGCAAGGGGAAAGCTTCACAAGTGGTGTAGCAATGCTGCAGGTGTCTCACTATCTCTTTCCCTCTCTATATGCCCCCTTCCTCTCGATTTCTGGCTGTCTCTATCAAATAAATAAAGATAATAAAAATTTTAAAAATATTTTTAAAAAGAGGAATAAATAAATATTTTTTAAAAAAAAGGTCTATACCTAGAAGGAGCCTCCTGCCAACTGTGGATTAAGTGAACGTGGGCTGAGGGTTAGGTGAAGAGTGTAGGCAACTGTCCTTGCTGGGCTTCAGCTTAGCCATTTGGTCCCCAGTGGTACTATAGACAGTATATGGCTTCTAGAAAGTGCTGGAACACATAGCCCCTTCTAGGTACTTACTTAGCTAGCTGATAGTTTGAAGTACTACCTGTAAATATTTTCCTGTAGGAGTCAGTTTAATCATATTTAATGGTGTATTGATTTTATTTATTTGCTTTGCCTCCAGGGTTATTATTGGGGCTCGGTGCCTGCATTATGAAACCACTACTCCTGTGGCCTTTTTTTTTTTTTTTTTTTTTTTGATAGGCTAGAGAGAAATTGAGAGGGGGAGAGACGATAGGGAGAAAGCTAAAACACCTACAGACCTGCTTCACCACTTGTGAAGCATCCACTCTGCAGGTGGGGAGCCAGGGGCTCGAACTAGGATCCTTGTGTGGGTCCTTACGCTTTGTACTATGCGAGATAACATGGTGCGCCACCCCCTGGCTTTTATTTATTTTATGAGAGAGAGAGAGAGACAGAGACAGAGAGAGAGAGACAGAGAGAGACATGGAAGAGAAGGTAAGCCAGAGCAGTGTTCTGGCATTTACAGTGCCAGGGCTCAAACCTGTGCCTCAGGCTTGCTAGTCCTGCATTCTGCGTGCTGAGCCATTTCGCTCTCACATTGAGTAGTATTTGTCAGTATTTTCTGAATATTCTAATACTTTTCACATCAAAACCCCTCAATTGGGCTTTTTTTTTTCTTTGCATGTTCTTTTTGTTTGTTTTTAGCAAAGTATTTTTTAAAAATATTTTTATTATCTTTATTTATTTGATAGAGACAGCCAGAAGTCCAGAGTGAAGGGGGTTATAGAGAAGGACAGAAACAGAGAGAGAGAGAGAGACCTGCAACACTGCTTCACCACTTGCAAAACTTTCCCCTTGCATGTGGGGACTGAGGGCTCGAACCCTGGTCCTTGAGCATTGTAACATGTGCGCTCAACCAGGTGCACCACCATCCAGCCCTTTTATTTATTTTTTATTATCTTTATTTATTGGGTAGAGACAGCCAGAAATTGAGAGGGTAGAGGAAAATAGAGCGGGAGAAAGGAGAGACACCTACAACACCGCTTCACCACTCACTAAAACTTCGCCACTGCAGGTGGGAACCGGGGGCTCAAACCCTGGTTCCTGCTCAACCAGGTGCGCCACCACCCGGCCCCCTTCATGTACTTAGTTTTTATTTATCTTTTCACTTGCTGATTTACATGGTTTGATCCACAGCTTGGGTGTGGGCCAGAAAGCTGGCTGGTTTTGGCAAGCCGAGATTAGGTCACCCACTGAGCAGCTGTCCAGCGTGGGTTTGCTTCCAGTGCTCAGGGTCATTAGAAGGGAAGTGGAAGCCATGATAAGCCAGGATCAGAGTAGACTTCACACCAGATGGACATCTTAAACACAGTTAACTTTCTTTTGCTTTTCCTCATTCCAAAAAGCTGCCTGGGGTTGGGTATGTGCACACATTTGCCATGTCTGCCTTACTTCCGATTCACAGGGGGTAGGGCGCTCAGGTGTCACAGTGTCCCTTGACTCTAGAAAACAAGCCTATTCCTGTTCTGGCATCTGATGCCCCAGCACTGGCTGTGTCTCCAGAAGGCTCACAGGGACTCTGCAGCCCACCCACTCTGCTCTTTTGTGCCTGTCCCTCACGCCTCAGGCTCTCTTGAAGCCGTTTTCTCTTTCTCTGCTGGAGTGTGAGCTCCAGGCGGATAAGAAGCCCCCATGTAGGCACTGAGGTCATCCTAGAGGAATAAGCAAGTGACTGGGGAGGAGTGAGGGCAGAAGTGCATGAGATGCAGTTGGCACTTCCATGTGTTTGCTATTCCTCCCTAGTGTATCGTGCTTGGCTGGCCATGCTAACTCACCAACAGGGCCCACTGTGGTCCTGCACACTGGGTGAGCCAACAGGACTTCTGTCCTAACCTGGACATGGGGCCTCTAAGAATAGTCACAATGCTCTTATGCCTGAGGCTCCAAAGTCCCAGGTTCAGTCCCCCGCAACACCA
The DNA here is from genome assembly GCF_950295315.1 of Erinaceus europaeus. Taxonomy (NCBI): domain Eukaryota; kingdom Metazoa; phylum Chordata; class Mammalia; order Eulipotyphla; family Erinaceidae; genus Erinaceus; species Erinaceus europaeus. The sequence goes on along the minus strand of NC_080171.1, from coordinate 78,666,700 downwards.
TAAGCCAGAGCTGAGCAGTGCTCTGGTGTTAAAAGCAAAAAAAAGAATAGTCACACTGCCAGTGGTGCATGTTCTGAAAGTCACAAGACAGTGGGGCCTGGCAGTTTGGGTCATATGGGTTTGTTCTTGTCAGGTTACCTGTCCTGCTGCCGTTTCCTGGATGACAATCAGATTGTTACCAGCTCTGGAGACACCACCTGGTGAGTACCTGAACTCCTTCCCACACCCTCTCCCAGCAGAGGTGGACATACAGGAGATGTCCTTGGTGTGGGTATGGCCGCACTTGGTTGGAAATGCCCAGGAGTCTGCAGACACAAATGTCAGTAAGTGGTGAGTGTGTTCAGTACTCTTGTCAGCTGAGCTACAGGAGCAGAGTGCCTGCTAGGCCAGCCCTGCATGTTCTGCCTGTTGAAGTGCTCTTCAGTTGCCCTCTAGGGGTGCATGACAGCACCATTTCATTGTGGACATTGAGCACCACTTAAAAATATCAGATATCGGGGGTCGGGCGGTGGCGCAGTGGGTTAAGCGCAAGTGGCGCAAAGTGCAGGGACTGGCGTAAGGATCCCGGTTCGAGCCCCCGGCTCCCCACCTGCAGGGGAGTCGCTTCACAGGTGGTGAAGCAGGTCTGCAGGTGTCTGTCTTTCTCTCCCCCTCTCTCTGTCTTCCCCTCCTCTCTCCATTTCTCTCTGTCCTATCCAACAACAAAGCAACGTCAACAATGGCAATAATAACCGCGAGGCTGCAACAACTAGGGCAACAAAAAGGGGGAAAAATGGCCTCCAGGAGCGGTGGATTCATGGTGCAGGCACCGAGCCCAGCAATAACCCTGTAGGAGAAAAAATATATATATATCAGATATCAGGGTTCCAAGTGGATTACATCAACACTTTGATTTCTTTTTCTTTTTTACATTTTCTTTATTTTTTGAAAGGGAGAGAAAGTGAGTACAAGTTTTGCACTTGTTGACACCAAAGCATTTGATTGAAAGATGAAATAGCAATTGAAAGAGTTAGTTTAGAATGGAAATGTCTCCATGTATCTGTCTGTCTTATGGTGAAGCCCCATGCTGATTTCCAACCTCTCGCCAGCTTGTGTGTCATAATTGTCCTCACTGTACACTTTCACAAACTCAAAAAGGATTTAGAGTCTCACCTGTCAGCCTTGGAGATGTCAATAATCTGTTGGAGGCTATTCTCTCTCTCTCTCTCTCTCTCTCTCTCTCTCTCCCCCTCCCCCCTCTTTTTAGCTCTTCCATTTATTAACTTTACCCCCAGACTCCTGGCAATGTTTTGTTTTCTGTGAGTTCCTTAGTCCCTGTATGCTTGAAGGAGTCTGGTTGGGTTCGCACTTTGGGCTCAGCCAGTCTCTGAAGCCAAAAACAGGAGCCCTTCTTGGTGCAGGTACTTTCCAGAGTGGCAGAGGTTTATCACCTCCAGAACTTCACCTACGTAGCCAGCCGCACTCTGCTTACCGTGCTGTTAGGGTGTCTCCTTCTTACACCCTAAAGCACACAGTGACCATGGCTGGGCCTCAGATGCTCTCCTGTTAATGACTCTAAGAAAGGGCCATGGGACCTTGAAATTGCTCGAAGCCATTGTTCCCTCTGTATTGGCTTCATACCTTTGCTTGTGAGACCCTCGAGGACTTGAGACTAGTGGCAGGAGAGAGAGCGTTTGCCTAGCAGCAGCCCCCTGCAATCCATATAAACACTCATGTCCTTATTTGATGGCAGTGATGATGATAGAAAGGGTACTGGACATAACTTTGTACATGTGCTGCTAGGGATCATATTTGAGACCTTGAGCTTAATAGTCTAACACTACCCACTGGGCTACCCCTCAGACCACACATGTCCCTACTTTAACAGTGTGCTCACTCCTGTTTGTTGGCATCTGAGTTGCTGCAGAGAACACAACCTGTGGCCATGTACTCATCTGTATTGTGTTTCTTTCCCTTCCAAAAAAAAGCCTCATTACAAAATCAGTGTCTTGAGTCTAAGCATAGAGGCTCACTGAAGTGTGAGGTGACTGAGAGGACAGCTTGTCACATGGCTGATCATATAGAAAAAGAGGTGACTCTGCTTGTCATGTGTTCCTGCTGCAGTGCTCTGTGGGACATTGAGACCGGCCAGCAGACAACCACGTTCACTGGACACACTGGGGATGTTATGAGCCTTTCTCTTGCTCCTGACACCAGACTATTTGTTTCTGGTGCTTGTGATGCTTCAGCCAAACTCTGGGATGTGCGAGAAGGGATGTGCCGGCAAACATTCACTGGCCATGAGTCCGACATCAATGCCATCTGTGTGAGTTGGGGTCCCCCATCACCTTCCAGCAGTACGGGTCCTTACTGACTAAAGAATGTGTCCTCACATCTCACCGTGTTTTTTCAGGATTCACTACTCTCTCCTTTCTACACATGTACAGCCTAATTGACAGAGATAGCCCTGTGAAACCCCCCTCCCCCTTTTATTTTTTTTACCAGAGCACTGCTCAGCTCTGGCTTATGGCAGTGCAGTGGATTGAACCTGGGACTTCAGAGCCTCAGGCATGAGAGTCTCTTTGTATAACCATTATACTATCTACCCCTGCCCTAGAGACTCTTTTTATCAGAGCAGCACTCAGCTCTGGCTGTTGGTGGTGCCAGGACTGAACCCAGGATCTTTTGCAGGTGAATCCTGAGCATTACTACATGAACTTTGTTCATTTATTCATTTGTGGAGCTGGCAGACCTTATGCAAGCAATCTTCCACCCCTCCCAGTCTGGCTTTTTCATTGGGGCAGAGACAGGAACAAATGCCACAGCACTGAAGCTTCCTCTTTTGTTATATTGCACTCCTGTGCGGGGTCAGAGTTCAAGTCTGGGCTGCATGTATGGCACAGTGCACATTCTACCTTGGTGAACTGTTTTGTGGCCCCCAGCAAACTGCTTGTGATAAAATGTATCATTGAAGTCAGCTGGTTCTACAGTTACCATAGACATTGGTGGCATGTCCACTATGTCCCAACCTCTCCCAGTCCCAAGGTGAGCCAGTGGCAGGGACGATGAAGCCTTACTCTGATGTGAGAGCAGATGGTTCAGTACTATCCCAGTCAGGGAAGGGGCAGACTTTAGCTGGGTGCCATGCAGTCCTCTACCCCCGCAGTTCAGGGAATGCCAGGTTAACAAGTCTTCCCTTCTTGGCATTACCAGCTGCTTGACATTTGGTTCAGACCTAGCTTCCTGAGACATGGAGGAACTTGGTGGGGTTGGGTCCCTTCCCCACCTCCCTCCATGAGTTTAGCCTGAGAGCTGGTGACTTACAGTCAAGCAGAAGTCCATGAGGTGATGCCCATACCTTCATTGTTTCCTTGGAAAAATGTATTATTCAGCAAGATGTCCTCTTTGGGGAAGACAACAACATGCATGAGTGCTTCTGTATGCTTCCCAGTGGGGCCCTAGCCCTGTGCCTGGAGTTCGTGAGCCTGTATCAAGGACTCCTTGTTCCTCAGGCATGTAGCACTGGCTCAGCCTTTTCTCCTCTGCTGCTGGCAGCAGCCCCGCTAGCAGGCCGCCCTTATTTCTGGGCATTTGTATACTATCTAAATTTGTTCTTTCCAGTTCTTTCCAAATGGCAATGCATTTGCCACTGGCTCAGATGATGCGACCTGCAGGCTGTTTGACCTCCGTGCAGATCAGGAGCTCATGACCTACTCCCACGACAACATCATATGTGGAATCACCTCTGTCTCCTTCTCCAAGAGTGGGCGCCTCCTTCTCGCAGGGTACGATGACTTCAACTGCAACGTCTGGGATGCACTCAAAGCCGACAGGGCAGGTAGGTGATTATTGGGGCCTTTCTTTTTTTTCTTTCCCCAGAGCAGTGAATTGCTGGCTTCTAGAGAGGACAGGCTTTGAACCTGAAGCTCTGTTTACCTCAGAATCCATGGGCAGAGCCACTACCCCAGCTCGGCACTCTAATTGGGGCCTTTCTGAGTAGCATCTGGCAGGATGGGCATGACTGCTTGAGCTCTGAAGCTTTGGTTTGTATCTCTCAGACTGGCAGGAAGGCTATCTGTACACCCACCAAGAACCCTTCTCAATACTGTGAGGTGCTGGTAGGAGTGAAATTGCAGAGAAAGGCATGGCTGCCAGCTGCAGGGTCTGTCAACTAGCCACCAGTCTTTTGTCCCAGGGTTACTATTGAATATAACACAATCTAATCTGTACCTTTCTGTTGTGACTATTCTAAGATGGAGGCCATTTGGAGACGGAGAGGGGGAGCGTTCTTTTTCTTTGACAAGAGAGTATTTTAGAGGGGTGGGGGAGATAGAGAGCGAGAGAGACAGAGGCACCTGCACACTGAACACTGCTTCACTGCTCATTAAACTTCCTCCCTTCAGGTTAGTATGGGGGCTTGAACCTGGGTCCTTGCATGTGGTAATGTGTGTGCCTGGCCCATGTCAGACTTTTCTTTTTTTTTCATTTTACTTCAGCGTCTCTTGAGCCTAGAAGTTGATGCAAGTGACCCTGGGTTATTTGTTGTATATTTCTGTCTCTGGCTAGTGCCCATTCCCATCATAGTGAGGGCCCTGGGTCCATCACACAGGAACAGACATCACCCCTCTCCCCAGTACTCAGTATTCAGTGTTGGAGTAATCATCAGCCAGCATATTCTTTCTTTTTTTATTATTTTATTTTCCCTTTTGTTGCCCTTATTTTTCTATTGTTGTTGTAGTTATTATTGTTGTAGTTATTGATGTCCTTGTTGTTGGATAGGACAGAGAGAAATGGAGAGAGGAGGGGAAGACAGAGAGGGGGAGAGATAGACACCTGCAGACCTGCTTCACTGCCTGTGAAGCTAATTCCCCGTAGGTGGGGAGCCGGGGGCTTGAAGCAGGATCCTTACACTGGTCCCTGCGCTTTTGCGCCACATGCGCTTAACCCGCTGCACTACCGCCCAACTCCCATTCTTTCTTTTTTTTTTTTTTTTTAAGATTTTATTTATGAGAAAGGAAAGAGAGAAAGAACGAACCAGATATCACTCTGGTACATGTGCTGCTGAGGATCAAACTCGGGACCTCATGCTTGAAAGTCCACTGCTTTATCCACTGTGTCACCTCCCAGACCACACAGCCAGCATATTCTATCTCTTTCCAGAAGCCAGAGAATAAATCTCAGAGAGCCTAGTTCGATGATATATGTTGGGTGTTGGATGGTGTATGTTTAGTGTCCTCACTTGCTCACTTGTCTATATGTCAGACTCGACTCTCTAGTTTACATCTCTTTTTCATTTGAAAACTCTTGACTGGACAGAGATCATGGCATTGGTTGGTGGTTTGCATGGGGAATGAGCCCAGTCCTTGTACATTTCACTTTTTTTTTTTTTTTCTTTTTTTGGCTCCAGGGTTATTGCTGGGGCACCATGCCTGCACTACAAATCCACTGCTCTTGGAGGCTATTTTTCCCCTCTTGTTGCCTTTGTTGTTTATTGTTGTTATTGCTGTCCTTATTGGATAGGACAGAGAAAAATCAAGAGGGGACAGGAAGACAGAGAGGGGGAGAGACAGGCCTGCAGACCTGCTTCACCACTTGTGAAGTGACCCCCCCCCTGCAGGTGGGGAGCCAGGATCCTTACGCCAGTCTTTACGCTTTGCGCCATGTGTGCTTAACTTGCTGCGCTACTTACCACCTGGCCCCCTTCCCTTTGTCTTATGGTGAAGCGCACACTGTCCTACCACGCAGCCCTTCAAGCCGTTTTTTCTTTTCCAGAGAAGAGTACTTTGATTCCAGTTGGTCTGTAGTGCAGTTTTTGCTTTGACCACAGTCCCTCTCCTTCCTTGAATTTTCTCACTGATAGGACCTCTGCAAGTGCACCTGCTCACCAGTCCTGTGGTGTCTCCGGGCACCTCAAGGCCGTTCAGTGACTGTGCTATCATTTGTTCCTAGGTGTCTTGGCTGGGCATGACAACCGTGTCAGCTGTCTTGGGGTGACTGATGATGGGATGGCCGTGGCAACAGGGTCCTGGGATAGCTTCCTCAAGATCTGGAACTAAGACAGGTAACAGAGCAGCCCTGTGCCCTGGCCCCCACTCCACCCCTTTGCAGCATAGTTAGGCACTCCTGATTTCTAGATTAGTCCTGACTAGTTGGTTGAGAGCTGTGACGAGGTTAGCACCACTCACAGGAACAGTGGTACTGATGTGAGTCTGCAGTGAGGTGACTGTTCCTTTAACTCTGTTTAAACAGCTGTTGGACATGCGGCGACTGGAAGACCATTCCAACCTTGAAGCGTTCAGTGATAGCATTTCCAATCCACCCCTACTAATGTGGACGCCCTGCACCTCCCCCTCAGAACTTCAAAAGGGCAAGATCTTTTTCCTTCACTTATTGCTGAAACCAAGAGCACAATTCCTATTAAGAGAAGAATCTCTGTGCTGTAAACTAAAACAAATTGTGCATTCCTTCCAGGACCATTGTCTTTGTTTTTTTCTTATTTTTTTTTTTTTTGTTTTGAATGAACTTAAAAGGAAATACTATAATAAAAATGTTAATCAGAAGGTAAACTTGAGTATAATTGTGAGACAGACATACCTTTTCACTAGCTCATTTAAATTTTAGATCAGTAATCCAGTTCTGTAATGTTCATGCAAAATAAGTTATCTTGTAACCAGTTCTAAATTTCAGGTTGTTTGTAGCAGGATTTTGAAAGCATTCATAGTTCCTTTTTAAAATAATATTCCTTTTTTCTGTTGAATAGCAAAGCAGAGAAAGAGAGTTGAGTACATTCTCTCTGAAATTGTCAATGCTGTAAATCTAGTCTCTGGGTTTTTCTGTTGTGTCTAGTGTCACACCGTTGTGCACAGAGGTGGTATGTGGGGAAGGGGGGAGCGCTGAGATGTGAGTGACCAGGCAGGTGCTGTCATCCTGGGTGCATGGTGACCAGTAAGCTCAAGTCAGGCACCGTTTTCTCCCTCTCCCTATCTTCTACCTGCTCAGTTCAGTTTTTAATCTCAGCTTGGGTTTCCTCATGAAGTTGGAGGTCCATTTCTCATAATAGCCTAACACTACCTGGTGTCCCACCCCCACCATCAGAAGCCTCTGTTTTGAGGAGAGGCATCACGTCCTGTGCTTGGATAGTCAGTCAATTATTTGTGTATGAAACAATGTACAAATCAATGTTTTGAAAATAATGATCTCAAACTTTCTAAGTTAAATTTTAAAAAAAAATTGATCGTTTGCCATACTGGGTGGGTTTCCTCTTAGAATCGCATGCTGTAGAAATGCTCAAAAGTGCATATAGGACTCAGTCCTTAGATGTTTTCTTTTAAGAAATAACCTCTTTAAAGTTGTAACCATTGCGACTCTATCCACTTATTGTTGCTACTCTGTGCACAGCCTCAGAAGCAGTACAGTAAGCAGCTCCACACTCACGAGCAGCAGCATCAGTCACTGTTTTCCTTGTTTCTCGAAAAAAAGAAAAAAAAAAAAAAAAAGAAGTCCTATCCCAAGTCATCACTGTCAGGTGGGGGAGGTAAGGCATGGCGACCCCTGGCCGCCTCCCTCTGGAAATTCTCACGGCCTGCCTCTCCTACAGAGCAGCCTCTGGCATCTGAGGCAGATCATTTTTCTAACACACAGCATTTCCTGTTCCGAGTCCGGTGGGCAGCAGTTGTGGGCCCCTCCCTCTACCCAGGCACTCCTCCATAGCAGCAGTAGTGGCTTCTGTCCATCCTGTTTCCGCAACATCCTGTACAAACTGTGCTGTGACCTGCGGCAGGCCTGGATCTGGCAGAGAGAGTACAGACGAAACCCTTCCTTCTCTTTCCACTCCACCCTCTAGAGCTCTGCGCCCTCTCCCCTCACCTTTTGTATTTAATTTTAAGTCAGTGTACTGCAAGGAAGCTGGATGCAAGATAGATACTATATTCAACTGTACTGTTATTTAAGATGTAATAAAGCAGTTTGACATGAGGGATGTTGGTGTGGCTGCTTATTCTTGGGGTTATTTCATTTTACAGTGGGGCCTAAGGCCCCTAACACTGGGGCCTGGTAGAGCTGCTCACGTGAACTTCATGTGTGTGTGTGTGTCCCACCCCAGAGCATCTGGGTTCTTGGGAGGGCCCTGTCTCTGTCTTTCCTAAGTCACCCCACCCAGGTTACACTGGTGGCCTCTTCCCCACTTCAGACAGCTGTCCAAGGCACTAGGGAAGTGTTCCCTGGGCCTTGTCTGGCCCCCTTACCCCCCAGCTGTCAGAGCCTACACTGTCTTCCCAAGACATAGAGACTTCCATAGACACTTTTCCTGACTGCACAGCTCGCTCCTGTGCCCCAAGAAAGAGAAGTGCATCTTGTATGGAGTAAATGAGCACCTGTCACCCAAGCGTGAGGCATGAAAGGGGAGGAGAGCTTTTGTTCCTTCCTGTTATCCTGGCTGATAGATGGATATACTTCCCCCCACGCACCCCCTTAAATATTCTAAAAGGTTATGAAAGGTAACCTGGCAATTTTCATGGGTCAGATGCCAGCACTTTATTCATTAAAGAAGTGAAGGCTGCACTGGCAGGTAAAATTGTTACCCAAGACTGCTTTTCCAGTTATATGTAGCTGGTACCTGGCACTGACCAGGGGGGTGGGCTGCCCATCCTGCTCTTCCTCCTGTTCTCTGAAGGCCAAGCCGCTTGTTTCCTGGGTGACCAGCAGCCAGAGTGGTGGGTTTGCCTGACTTTGGCCTCCTCCCCCACACCTCCCTGAAATCTGTTCCTTGCAAGTTCTCACACTGCCAGCTGTTCTACAGAACTGTTCAGAAAGCTCACCAGCCACAGAAGTAGCTGTTGGGAGGGGCAGCCTGGCACAGGTGGCCCACTGTGAGGCATATGGGCATGGGGCAGGGCGCAGCTTCTAAAGGCTGGGAGATCTCTGACCCCACTTGTTCTTGTGCAGACTCCTGTCCCCTTCCAAGCCAGGTGGCCCCTACTCCATAACTCTAGGAGCTCCTGTGCTGGCAGTGAGGCCACTGTCCTAGTTTGTCAGCAAAGCAGCCACTGGAAAAAGATGTCACTAGAAGCTGCTGTTCCTCCCCCTCACTAGAATGCCTCACAAATCTGTGTCATCCTTGCACTGGGACCATGCTAATCTCTCTATATTGTCCCAATTTCCCAGTGAGAACCTTCCCTGCTGCTTGGCACATGAGGGGCGCCCAGAAAGAGGGTCCCCCAAAAAACCAGCTGAGTTGGCAAGGCTGATGCTGGGGAAATGGATGAGATAATAGCTGAAGACAACCTTCTTGCAAATGACTCCATGCCACCTCTCATCCAGGCTCCTGGAAAGTCTCTGTGCACTCCAAGCCAATGTCCTTAGGTTCTGAAGCAGGACTGGGAAGAGAACCAACTCCTAGTCAGCACTCAAAACTCAGGTTCTTCCTGCTGCCTCCTCCATGAAGGCATCCATCCCCTCAGCAGTCTTTACCCTTGAAAGGGCATGGTCTGAGTGTTAGGGGCCAGAGGGAGAGGGTGTGTGTCTTAAATAATAGAGCCACGTTTACAAGAACAAAAATATATAGAGGGGCCAGGTAGTGGTGCACCCAGTTTAGTACAGGTGTTACCATGCACAAGGCCTTGGATTCAAGCCCTGGTCCCTGCCTGTACGAGGAAAGCTTCAAAAGTGGTGAAGCAGAGCTGCAGCTGTCTCCTTCTTGATCTACCCCTTTCTCTCAATTTCTGTGTCTATCCTATATATATTTATTTAATAATAATAAAGTGCATAAGGCAAATACTCAAATTATGTTGAGTCAATCACTCTAGCTCTAGGGAGGGTAACAGCATGCAGGGGTTACCCTCAGACTTTCAGAGCCTCAGACAACTGCCTTTGCTCAGCCAAGTTAGCCTGCTCCCTTACCTCCACACCCAGGTAGTCCCTTCTCCTCCCCTCTCCAGTACAACCCAGCTCATCCTGGCTTGGATTTAGGACTAACCCAAGAGAAACTGCCTCTAGGAACCTTCTCGGTATCTGAAGGCATCCCTCCCAGCACTGGCCGTGGGTACTGGCAGCCAGCCCCAGTTGGGCTGGGTGCTTGCTGGTGGCCCTATGAATCCCCAGGCTGGACCCCAGGGCCTACTGGGAAAGATTGCATAAACAGGGTTATGAAAAGGAGGCCACAACCCCGTTTTCTCATCTCTGAAATGGGGAAGCATTCTAGCCGGACCGGTCGTGGTGATAGAAGCTCCCTTTGGAGAAGGTACCTGCTCTGCAGGCTTTTCCTGTTCTAGAAGGCTCTAAGGCAGTTTGGCCCAAAGCCTGGCACATAGCAAATGCCAGATCCAGAGTTAGTATAGTGTTAATGACCAAAATGCAGCTCCAGGCTTCTCTTGAGTGTGGCTGGCTGGCAGTTCCTTTGGGGAAGTGGTTGGGTTTACAAAACAACCAAATGGGGAAGTTAAGTGCTTGAGAAATCTCCCCCCCCAAGTTCCCACCATGTCCCCCCTTCCATTCACCCTTGATAACACTCTTGCCCCAATCCAGCGGGCTCTTTGAGAAGCATTCTAGCCTGTCCCCAACTATACTCCGGGTCTCTCAAGACACAGAGCTCTCGAGTCCCTGACGACAGCAGGTATGGGGGTCAGGAAACGGGGGAAGGGGGAATAAACAGGCCAGAAGCCTTGCCTGGGCTGGCGGGGCAGTGGGAGCAGGAGGGTTGCGGAGAACCTGGTGGTCGCCGCCCTCTGCCCCTGCACTAGGTCGGCCGCATCGGCTTCTGCGCAGGCGGCCCCCGGAGTCAGCGCGGGACGCACCAACAAGCCCCCGCCCCCGCATTTGGCATCGTGGCCTCTCCAACCCGCTCTCGCTCCTCCAGCTTGTGGGGTGGGTGGTGGGTGGTCACACCCCACCCCCAGGGGCGAAGAAAGTACGAACGCGCGGCGAAGAGGGGCCTCCTGAGTGGGTCGGCCCGGAGTGGCTTAGGGCAGCCGCGGGGCGCTCCCTTCTGGCCACCCCGAGGCTCGCCAGCAGCACGGAGGGGCGTGGGTCCTGCCGGCCCAACCAGCTGCGGCAGCCGGGGAGACAGCCCAAGGCAGCGCAGGGAGGAGAGACCTGGGGTGATCCTAGCGGCCGCGGGGACGAGTATTCCGGGTCCAGCAGATTGAAGCCCGCCTTCTGCCCCGCCTCAGTGGGCGTCCACTCCGTTCCTTCCCCGCCGGGGCTACCCGAGCGCATGCGTGGGGCGGGGCGGCGCCTGCGCGGGGAGACACGCATGCGCGAGGCGGGGTGCGCCTGCGCACTGGGCGGCATTGCTGTTCGGCGGCGCTGGCGCCGCAGTCCGGGCGCTGTGGGGCGGGGGGGGGCGGCCATGGGGCGGGGGGCGGCCGCGGCATCTGGAGCCGGCTAGCTACAGTGGACGGCGGCGGCGCGGGTCCGCCGAGCTCGAGACAGTCCTACCGGCGCTCGCGGTAGCGAACGGTAAGTGCGCCGGGTCGCCGGGCGGGTCACGGGGGCGGGGTCTCTGGGGCGGGATCCCGATGGCGTCCCGGTCCACCTCCCGCGCGGAGCCCAGAGGCCCCGGCGCCGCCCCGCCCGGTGACAGGCGACGGGAGCAGGATGGGCCCGGTCACGCCACGGGCCTTGCAGCGACACCTTCCACTCACGGGCCCGGGCCCGCGGACCCCCTCCGCGGCGGTGCCCCCCACGCCCCGGAGCCAGCACTCGATGCCAGAGGATGGAGAAGCCGGTGGGCTGCGGGGAAGTCGGGGGCATTACGTCTCCCAGTTCCCGTCGCGACTTTGCTGTTGCATGGCTGACGTCCCTGCCAGAGGGGGAGCGGCAGGCCCGGTGCCTCGACTGGGTGACCGCCCGAGGTGCTCGACCGGCTCTGCGCCCCACTGACACCTGCCGGCCCGGCCCGGGGCCGCTCGCGCTGCAGCCTTGCGGGCTCGCCCCGATACCAGGGGCCCCGCTCCTCGGCCGCAGCCCCCTGGGCACAGGGAGATTGAGAAGGCGACCAGATCTGGTGAAAGGTGTTCAGATGGGCTGGAGAGTCAGCCTAGTGTTTATGCAAGACTCATGTCCGAGTCTCCGTGATCCCAAGTTCTGTCCCCAGCACCTTCATTAACCAGAGCTGAGCAGTGCTATGGTCTTTCTCTCCGTATCTGTAATTAAAGTAAAAGAAAAAGAGCGCACGGGAAAGAAAGATGTTCAGAGAAGCAAGCCAGGTGACAGTGTCCCGCTAAGTATCAGGGCGCCAGGCACATCAAGGTGGAGCCATGCCTGGCAGTTGTCAGAGCCACAGGGACCCGCCCTCATGTCCTGTGTATGAAGCCCCTTCAAGTGGTTTCGGGGTATCTCTTTCTCCGGCGGGGTGGTCTCCAGGGGAAAGGTAACGGGCTGGTTCTTTCTCGCTCACGACAGGGGTGACACGAAGTAAGACACGGGGACTCTTAGCGTGCCTAGAATCTGAGTCCTCGAATCCCAGAATCCGAGTCCGTTTATTAGCAAAGTGGACATGAGTTAAATAGAAAAGCAATGGAGGTAATTATTGTTGAAATATGTCAGAAATTACAGGTTTCTTAACAGTCAGCATGCCCCTAAGGTAGGGGGTTGGTATGACAGGAATTGATGAGCTACAAGACAGTTATTCTCCATGACACAAGCAACTTAATTATCCAAAGATATTTGAGAGAAGCATAGGGGTTAAACCCTTAGGGTGAGACAGAGAGAAGATGAATATCAAAAAGGCTATATAGTTTGGAATTTCTCTTGTCTGGGGTCTGAGGTGTGTGATGAAGTGTGTGATAAGGTGTGTTCTTCTGTGATCAGAAGGTGACTTTGAATGAGTGAATCTGCGGCCATGTGGCCTGCAGTTAATGGAGGGAAGTACTGGGGTTTCTGTGGGCCTGAGAGTCAAGGAAAGAACCAAGTCTGAGTTTCCCCCCTTATGCTCACCTCGCTTGAGAGAGACTTACCAAGAGGTTATCTTCTCAGACCTTCATCCAAAGATAGGGGTGGTTCTCCCTAAGCTCTATCAGGCTTACACATGTATCCCAACAAAGTGGCTCATCTGGGTTAGTGTCAGGGTCCTGGTTTCATGTCGTCATGGAATTTTCTTTTTTAAAAATTATATATTTCATTTACTTATTGGATAGAGGCAGAAATCTAGAAAAAAGAGGGAGATAAAGGAGCGAGATGCCTGCAGCACAGCTTCATCATCAGGTTGGGACCAGAGGCTTGAAAACAGGTCCTTGCACACTGTGATGTGTGCACTCAACCAAGTACACCAGCCCCTCGCCATGGAACTTTCTTGAAGGGTTTACTCAGTTCAGTTCATATTGTTGTAAATAACATTCAATTAAATTACTTATCAAGGCAAAAAATAAGGAGTTGAAGTAAGGTATTTATTCTTTTGCAAAAGGGTGTGCTGCCAACAGTGGCCGTCAGGCAGCATCGGCCGTCAGGCAGCAGCGCAGACACACACACACACACACACACCTTTTCCCATCTTTTATACCTGGGCTGGGTTCAGAGCTCACAATCTCCTCTTGCCTAAATAAGGAAAGGAGTCTGAGGGTCTCTGCTGGAGGATTAGCAAGCACTGCAAGAGCTGACCTAAAGAATACAAAACTGCTGGCCACAGGCGGTCACAGATAACAATTTATAAAAAATAATTTTTGTACTAAACAGTTGTTCTATTCATGTTCTTTTGAGAAGACCTAACCATCTCTCACAATATGCTGCCAGATGTGTGTCCATTTTTGATCACTTGCTTGCCACTGTTTAGTTTATTAGAGGAAACAGGATGGCACTGGCACGGGCACAGCTGGAAATCAAACCCCAGACCTCGTAGTTGAGCGTTGCTAGCTTTAGCCATTGCACCGCCTCGCAAGTCACCCTTACGCACATTTTTTTGCTGGGTTATTGCTGAGGGTGCCCGGCTTAGGAATCCACTGGAATCCACTGCTCCTGGAGTCCACTTTTCCCATTTTGTTGCCTTTGTTCTTATTGTTGCCATTGCTGCTGTTGTTGGAGGAGAAGGTGGAGAGGGGAAGAGAAAAACAAGCACCTGCAGACCTGCTTCATCGCCCGCGCAGCTACTCCCTTGCAGGTGGAGAGCCAGGGGCTTGAACAGGGATTCTTAGGCCAGTCCTCGCACTTCACGCCACACTTTTTTTTTTTTTAACCAGAGCACTGTTCAGCTCGCTCTGGCTTATGGTGGTGCGGGGGGATTGACTTTGGAGCCTCAGGCATGAGAGTTTGCGCACTACACTTTTTATTTCATGTCAATATTCCTCCTTCATACTGTTTATTACTATAGCACTGCTTAGCTATGGCTGATGGTGGTGCTGGGAGTTGAACCTGGGACCTCAGAGCCTCAGGCAAGAGAGTCTGTTTGCATAAACATTATACAATCTCCCCTGCCTTCTCCTTCACACTTTTAATATGTACTTTGTGAGTACTTTAGTTTTTGTTTTTGTGCTTCAGTACCTTTTCCCTAATAAAACTTCCGTATGTAGAAGTTATTTTTTCTCAAAATGGGGCTCATTGTGTCAGAAATTGGGAAGAACTGGGCAGTGTTTGAGTTGAGCAGTAGACCATTGATCCGGGTCACAGAAAACCAACCACTTATGCCAGCTTCCTCCTAGAGGGGAAATTGCTGTCTCTTTGTCATTCCACCGCGGCAGAGGAGGCTGGAGTCGGTTTTAGTTAGGTACCTTGAGTTAGTTGAACTGTTTGTGATTTGGGGCCATGGCAAATAAAGCAGCTCTGAACACCGGTGGGCTAAATGCCAACGGACTGTTGCTGCATTGTATATAAGAAGCTGCTAAGAATCAGAGTGGCTGGAGCAGTTTACATGTGAGTGTAGTGTGAACCCTTTGAGCTTTTTTTACCCAGGAGCAGGCCTGTGTGTGTGTGTGTGTGTGTGTGTGTGTGTGTGTGTGTGTGTGTTTATTGTTGGATAGGACAGAGAGAAATTGAGTGGAGAGGGGAAGATAGAGAGAGAGAGAGAGATAGACACCTGCAGACCTGCTTCACTGCTTGTAAAGTGACATCTCCTCCCCCCCACCCCCCACAGGTGGGGAGCCATGGGTTTGAACTGAGATTCTTAATGCCTGTCTTTGCACTTTGTGCCATGTGTACTTAATCCACTGTGCCACTGCCAGCCCCAGTTTCAGCCTGCACTTCCTGATGATACGGAACATCTTTCTATGTGCTTAGTTTACTAGCCACATTCCCTCTTTGGTCTTTTCTTCCCTTCTGCACATTTTCTAGTTGGATTACTTTCTTTTTGGGGTGCTGGGCCACTGATCTGACTTTGTCGTTCTTTTATTTCAGAGAGAGGAAAGACACCAGCACTGGAGCTCCACCTGGTGCCATGGCACTCCCGTGTAGTACCAGGGTTCAAATCCTGGCCACATGTGTGACAAGACAGGCACCATAGTGAGTGAGATATCACTCCAGTGCTATAAATTTATTTGTGTGTGTATCTTACTAAACACAAGAGAGAGAACTAGAGTATCACTGCACAAATGTGATACTGGGGATCTAACTCAAGACCTTATATTTGTTTCTTTTTTTCTTTTTCATTTTTAGATTTTTATTTATTTATTTTTTTTATTATTTTTTTTTCCTCCTCCAGGGTTATCGCTGGGCTCGGTGCCTGCACCATGAATCCACCGCTCCTGGAGGCCTTTTTTTTTTTTTTTTCCCCTTTTGTTGCCCTTGTTGTAGCTTCGTTTTTGGTTATTATTATTGCCCTTGTTGACGCAATTCGTTGTTGGATAGGACAGAGAGAAATGGAGAGAGGAGGAGAAGACAGAGAAGGGGAGAGAAAGATAGACACCTGCAGACCTGCTTCACCGCCTGTGAAGCGACTCCCCTGCAGGTGGGGAGCCGGGGGCTCGAACCGGGATCCTTACGCCGGTCCCTGCGCTTTGCGCCACATGCGCTTAACCCACTGCGCCACCACCCGACCCCCTATTTATTTATTTATTTATTTATTTATTTATTTATTTTTAACCAGAACCCTGCTTAACTCTGGTTTATAGTGGTGTGAGGGATTGAACCTATGATCTCAGAGCCTCAGGCATGGACATCTATTTGCATAGCCATTATGCTGTCTTCTCCGTACACACACACACCCAGACCTCATGTTTTCAAGTCCAACAGTCTAGCCACTACCCCACCTCTATGGTTGCATAAGTAGACCTTTTTAAAAAATCCAACATAGACTTGAAATCAGTACAAGTCAGCACACAGCAAAAACCTTTTACATATTCACATTCCAGTGTTCTTTGTTTAGATCCTGTTTTCTTTAGTATTTTGTTGTTTTCAGCATACAAGTCCCTTTATATTTTGTTTAACATGAGTGTAGAGGACATTGTTCTAAATTGCACTCACTACCTCTTTTATCTTACTGCTTTGGCTAGATTTTCCAGTTCTTTCTTGAATGAGAGTGGTAAGGTAAGACTGCCTTGTTTTATTATTTTAACCGAAGCACTACTCAGCTCTGGCTGGCTTAAGGTATTGGAAGGGATTAAACCTGCAACTCCAAAGCCGTAGTGCCTTGATATGAAAACTTTTCACATAACCATAATGCCATCACCCATTACCCATAATGTAATTCTTTTTTAAAAAAGAGCTTTATGTAAATTTATCTTTACATATATTTATATCTTTATATATTGCCTCCAGGGTTACTGCTGGGGCTCAGTGCCTGCACCAGGAATCCACTGCTCCTGGAGGCTATTTTTTTTCCCTTTTTGTTGCCCTTGTTGTTTATCATTGTTATTACTGTTGTCATTGCTGTCACCTTTGTTGGATAAAACAGGGAAATTGAGAGAGGATAGGAAGACAGGAGGAGAGAAAGACAGACTCCTGCAGACCTGTTTCACCGCCTGTGAAACGACCCCCCTGCAGGTGGGGAGCCAGGGGCTTGAACCGGGATCCTTACGCTGGTCCTTGCACTTTGCACCATGCTTTGCACCCACTGCACTACTGCCGGGCCCCCAACTTTAAACTATTTTCAAAGACTTACTTATTTCATTTTAGGCTCGGACAGAGAGAAATTGAGAGTGAGGGGAGAGATAGACACTGCTCCACTGCTTGTGAAGTTTCCTCCCTGCAGGTGGGGGTTATGGGTTAAACTTGGGTCCTTGGATGTAAAGTACAACCAGGGTGGATAGTCAGGGACCTCATCACCTTTGAAGAAGACACAGAGGCCCCAGCTATGCCTATAGCTCCTCAGCCTGCCTTCTGCCCATTGTGCCCCCACCCCCATGGGCTGTTCTGGTGCCAGTACCTCTCAGGCCATGGGGTTTTCCTCACTGGGAGGAATGTTCTTTTTTTATTTTTTATTTTTACCAGAGCACTGCTCAGCTCTGGCTTATGGTGGTGTGGGACATTGAACCTGAGATATTAGAGCCTCAGGCAGAAAAGTCTCTTTGCATAACCATTATGCTATCTCCTCCATCCGGGAGGAATGTTCTGGCTGCACACTCACTATAGTGACTTTGTTTCCTTGACTGGTTTTCAAGGTCCAGTGTGTTATGTGGGCCCACCTCGTCATGGTGTTGCCTGCTCTGGGTCCTATCTGGGTGACCTCCTCTTTGGCAGTGTTATTCCTAAACTAGAAGTCTGTCCTGTGCCCCCTCTGCTTGCCTCCCTGCATGACCTTAGATGTGGCCGCCTCCTTCAGAACTGGGACTGTGGTGTTCTGGTGTTTACTAGTTGGCAGTTTTTTCTCTTCCCCCTGTTGGGGTGGTAGCTCAGTGCTGCTATGTGTGCCTTACTTGCATGGGGCCCTGGGTTCGATACCCAATGCCACTTGAGAACAACAAAGACAAACAAATAGAACTCCACAGATGGTGGAGCAGTGCTGTGGTCGGTGTCTCTTCCTCTTCCCCACCTTCCCCCACCTCCCCCCTTCCTTTATTTATAGTTAAAATAAAAAAATGTGGGAGCCAGGCAGTGGCACTCTACTTGGGAGAGTGCACATAATACCATGCATAAGGACATCCAGTCTCCATCTCCTGTGTGGGAAGTTTCATTAGCAATGGAGTAGTGCTGCAGTGTCTCTTTTTCTCCCTCTCTATTTCCTCTTCTCTCAATTTCTCTGTCTCTATCAACAAAAGAAGGAAAAGGGGAATGATAATTGTAGCCCAGGAACAGTTAGACCCCAGAACTACAAAAAAATAAAGTGATTTTTATTTATGTGTTTATTGTTGGATATAGACAGAGAAATTGAGAGGAGTAAGGGAGATAGAGAGGGAAAGAAACAGAGACTCCTGCAGCCCTACTTCACCACTCGTGAAACTTTCCCCCTGCAGGTGGGGACCAGGGGCTTGAAACCGGGTCCTTATGCACTGTAACCAGGTACACCACTACCTGGCCCCCAAAATAAATTTTTTTATTCAAGCTTTTCCGTTTGTTTGCTTAGATCTTTTCTTTTCTTCTTTGTTTTTCAGGCGTATTTATTACAGAGCACTATTCAGCTCTGGCTTATGATGGTACTGGGGATTGAACCTGGAATCTCGGAGCCTCAGGAGTCTTTGTTTAGCCACTGTGCTTTCTCTCCAGCCCTAGTTCTTTCAGTTCCTCAATCTCGGTTCATTACAATTTTTCCTGCACACTTTGCTCTTTTCATTTTCCCATGTGCTGAGTTTCACATCTATTTTTGTCAGCTCTTCTGTTTTTCTTAGACTCGCTTTATTCTTTTTATAGTTTTATTGAATTAAATCTTGGCTCATCTCTCTTCATTCTTAAAATGTCTGCTGCAGCCTGGTGGAGAGACTAGGCCTGCGCTGCAGTGTGCTCCTTCTCACCCGTCCTGGCCCTTGACAGCACCCAGTGCAGGCCGACCACCACAGCTGGGGACTTTTTTTTGTTATTGTTGTTGTTTTGTTTTGTTTTGTCTTGTCTTGTTTTTGCCAGAGCACTGCTCAATTCTGGTTTATGGCAGTGCTGGGGATTGAACCTGGGATCTTCAGTGCCTCAGGAAAAGGGTCTGATTTTGTTTCAGCTTTTGTCTTTCCTGTTTCTATTGTATTTCAGATTCTAAATGAATTTCTGGGTTTTCCATAAGGCTTAAGTTAGTTTGGGGAAGTGTTAAAGACATAGACTTTCTCTGCTACGGGTTCAGTTGAGTAGGGCTCGTGGGCCCCTACTGGCTGGGATTGTTCTGGTTCCTCAGCCTCTCTGGACTGAGATGGCCCAGAGTCACAGTATCAATGCTCCAGCTAATGTGGGCTTCTTGATTCATGTCCTCCCTAGCCCAGGGGAGAGAAATGCCACACCTCTAACTCCAGAGTTTTTTGTTTTCTTTTTCTTTGAATGTTATCTCATTTAAAGCCATAGGGTGGGGTCAGTGAGACAGCTTACTTGGATTATGCCTTTGCTTTGTCATGGTGATACTAAAGTTCAAACCCAGCCCCCAGCACACAGAGGAGGAACACTTAACTCCCTGCTAGTGTGTATTTTTTCTGAGTGTGGCCTAGAGTAGTGAAGCCTCAGTGATAACCAAAAATAAATATAAAATAAGATAAATTGGGTGGGAGTAAATAGCATAATGGTTATGTCTCCGGAGTCCCAGGTTCAGTCTCCTATACCACCGTAAAACAGCTGAGCAGTGCTCTGGTAATAAAATAAAATAAAAAATAAGATAAATTGTAAAGAAAAGATGATTCTTGGATTTTAAGTGTCTTTGGGAGAGAAACCAACTAATTTCAAAGGACTCTAGTAAGCTGGATTTCGGTGGAGACCTCACTCTGTACATAGGTGCCTAACTAACTATCTCATTCAATTCAGGTATTGCTGTCTCTCTGACCAAAGTCCTCCGTTGTGATGGTAGACATGGAGCAGGAGAGGGTCAGCATGAGCAAGGAGCTGGGCTCAGCCTCAGCCACCTACCGCTGCTCTGCTTGCCATGGGGACGAGGACTGGGGCCTGGGCCACCCCATTCGGGGCCGTGCCAAGTCCCGCAGCCTGTCCGCCTCACCTGCACTGGCCAGCACCAAGGAGTTCAGGTAGGAGCGCCTCCACTGCACCCCCAGTTTGTGGTCTGTTGTGAAAGTGTTTCAGTGATATGCACTGTGTAAATACTGATTAAGCCATGTCTGCAGAGGGTTGGCTGGGGACTCTGCTGGCACGTCCCCTACCCCTGAGGCCTAGTGGAGGCTCAAGCCTGCTAACTGGGCTGTGTGGGTGGCGCTTATAGGTGCCACAGGGTGGGGCAGCAGCGGCTGCAGTGGCCACAGATGTTGGGCAAGTGCCGCCCCGTCCAGGGTCGGCATCTGGCCGGCAGGGCGTGGTCTTGTACAAAGCCCTTGGGTAACTGCAGCTCAGATAGGGCAGCCTGCTGGGCAGAGCACGGGGATGGCACCCACGGTTGCCGCTGTGGATCCTGACACAGCGGGGTCAGCTAGCTCAAAGTGAAGCTACCAGAGCCGTGGCAGCTCTCCAGCGAAGGTCCCACTGGTGGACTTGGTGCCTCTGCTCAGGTGAGGTGGGAGGAGCCGCTCACCTTGGTGGTGGAACAGCAGGACAAGCAGTGGCACCAGGCTGTCAGGTATAAAGTTCTAGACCATGTGTGCGGGGCAGCAGCTTCAGCTGCATCTACTCTTCCACATCTCCTCCAGGTGTGTTCCCAGAAGCATGGTCTGGGGCTTAGGTTTGTGGGGTCTGCTGGATGTGACCCCCTTTTCTGCCTCAGCGCACAGTGACTGGAGTGACTGCTCCCTGGCAGCCTCTGCCCTTGGGAGTCTCGCCAAAGAGATGAAACATAAACTGAGTTAAGAGAGCCAGTGCTGAGCTGCACTCAAGCCCCCTTCCTCCTGCTCTGGGGCAGTGCCTGTCTGTGACTGAGAGCCAGCAGAGAGACAGATACTCTCCTCGGCCTGGGACCTAACCTGAGATGGTCAGTGAGTGAGAGACAGCAGCTGGCCCCCTTGGCTGGCCCTGGAACACTCCTGTTGGGGGGGGGGGTCCCGAGGTCGCAGGCAGTTGCCGGCCCTAAGGGAAGAGAGAGCAGCCTATGGGTGCGGTCACTCTGCACTACAGGAGCACAGGGTGTCCAGGCAGGTTTTTCTCCTGTGACACAGAATTGGATCTCAGATTCTTAGGGCTGGCTTCTGCATCACAAAGAAGCTGCCCCTTGGTCCAGCTGGCTGGAAGCCCTGTGTGAAGAGGGGTCCCCAGTCATGTGGGCTTCCCTGGGACCATGCTTCAGAAGAGCTTGGGCATGTTTCTAGTCGCTGATGCTACATGGACAACACATAGGTAGGCTCCTGGAACAGAAGGTGTGTAGAGTCTGGCGGTCTCACCAGGCCCCATGCCTGTGCTAATCAGCTCCTCTTCCTGCAGGCGCACCCGCTCTCTGCATGGGCCCTGCCCAGTGACCACTTTTGGACCAAAGGCCTGCGTGCTACAGAACCCCCAGACCATCATGTGAGTAGCCAGGGAATCTGGCTGTGGGGGCACTAGGCAGGCACTGGGGGCAGGAGGCAGGCAGGCTTTCTGAGGGGCTTTGAGCTACTCTTTTCTGTTTCACCACTTGCCATTGTGAGGGTTTAGGTCCAGGTGATGGCTCAGTTAGTAGAATGCACAAGGTACTGTGCTCAAGGACCAGTCTTCAAGCCCCTGGTCCCCACCTGCAGAGGTGAAGCTTCATGAGCAGTGCTGCAGGTGTCTTTCCTTCTATGTCACCTCTCGCCCCAATATATCTGTCTAGCTCTGTCTCTCACCCTCTGTCAAAGAAAAGGAAAAAAAAAGAATGAACACCAGGAGTAGTGGAGTTTTCACATAGGCAGTGAGCCCCAGCAACAACCCTAGAGTGGTAAGCAAACAAAAAAATAGCTAAGCACATTACTGTATTTTATTTTAAATATGTATATGGAGAGAGAACCAGAGCATCGTTCTAGCATGTGTGATGCTGGGATTCAAAAGCAAGGCCCCTTGCTTGTGAGTCCGGCACTCTAGCCACTGTGCCAACTCCCTGGCTGCTGGACTCTTATTCTCAGGGGCTGTGGCCTCCAATACCTGCCAGGACTTCTGTCTGTATGGTGGAGCTTTGTTGCTGCCCTCTGCATATACATGGCTTCTCTGACCTGGCAAAGTCAGGCGCCCTTTAGGCCTTTGTGCAGAGCCCAGCCAGGCCCCTCCTCCGGGGTGCAGTGTGCAGGGATGTCAGGATGCTCACATTGTACAGGGATGTCAGGGGTAGGGCACAGATCAAGTCCTGATGTCAAGACCCCTACCAGCATGGGAGGGGTCAGTGTAGGGGCCCCAGGAACAGCTGTGCACCTGTGAAGTGGTAGTCTCATGACTCCTAGTGACATTAATTGCCAGGGGGTAGGGTGGTGGAGGGGGCTTGGGGGAAGAAGGAAGTAGGCATAGTCTGGACTTTCCTTGGTCATTCTTACCTTTCAGTCCTCAGATTTCTGCTCGTCCTTGGGTGCACCCTGGTTGCCTAGTGCCAGCCATTGCTGCCTAGGACCCATACTCCAGACTTCCTGTTTGCTCTGGCCCAGACTGGCCCTGCCCTAGCCTTTTGCCAGCTGTGCCCAGCCCTGCCTTGCATTTCCTGGGTAGACCTGCCAGTCCTCCAGGCTCACTCGTCCCTCCTCACAGGGCAGCCTCTCTGACCTCTCACCAGCTCACCTCTGCTCCATCATTCCACCTAGCCCGCAGACCTGGGTACTCTTGACCTTGTGAGGCTCAGGTGGGACCTTGGAGCAGCATCCACCTATGGTCAAGGTTGGAGGGGGTTACTAGGGTGTGAGTGTCCCCAGGGTTATGGTTCTGGGTTGAAGAGCAGGTGGTTCTCTGCTCCTTCAGGCCCTATCCAGCACACCTGGGTGGGCACTGGGATGGGGCTCCCTTCCCCAACCCTTGTGCACACCCCTCCTCAGTGTATGTGCCTCCCAGTGCTGCCATCACTCAGCCTTGACTATCAGCAGTCAGGCATTGTCTGTCTTAGTGCTTGATCTGAAGAACCTTGACTTTCTGCTGTCTTACTGGAAACCCTACACAAGCAGGGATTTCCTCCTGTGTCGCAGTTTGTGGGGTTACCAGTGGCTGGTTCCCGTTGCTTGCCTGGGTGGTTGCCTGCTAATCTGGGAGGTGTCCCTGCTCCTCTTCTGGAGCAAGCTCAGCTTCACACTGCAGGTGACAGCAACTGAGCAGCAGCATGGCACCCAGGCCAGGGCTGTATCCAGCAGGCCCTCAAGAGCTACTTGCCTGGGTCATTGGGTATAGACTGGGTCTTCTACCTCCTGATCAGGGCTGCATGTTCCTCTGGGCCCTGGGACCAAGCTGGGTGACAGTGTTTGGGGAGTGAATGCTCCTACACCTGACTGTGGTCTGGGAACTCCTCCCATCAACAAACCGGTTCCACAACTGTACCTGGGTTGCAATGAGCTGGTCCCTGGTGGCTGAGGTTAGAGCTCTCCAGCTGTGTCATTGTTTGGGACCATCCATTTCAGAAAGTGTGGAGAATGTCCCTGGGCTGGTGAAGTGTGGCTCTGGCAGGCATCCTGGCTCTTTCCAGACCTCCCATGCCAGCTCACAGCATCAGGGACCCAGGTGGATATGTGGGAACTTGGGGAATATCCTCAGACAAAACCAACCCACACACACTGTTTGAAATTGTTAGTTGAGGGGCCAGGTGGTGGCGCACCTGGTTAAGCGCATGTATTACAATGCCCAAGGACCCAGGTTTGAGCCCTTGGTCCCCACCTGCAGGGGGAAAGCTTTATGAGTGATGAAGCAGGGCTGCAGGTGTCTTTGTCTCTCTCCCTCTCTATCATCCCCTTCCCTCTTGATTTCTGGCTGTCTCTATCCAATAAATAAATATAATAAAAAAAATTAAAAAAAAAAAAAAAAAAGAAATTGTTAGTTGAATGATTTTATTATTTTCTCAAACTCTTTAAGAACCTGAGAGAAACAGAAGAGTGGCAGTGGGTGGGATTTATTTACTTATTTTTAAATATTCATTTTTCTGTTGATGAAAGAAAGAGGAGCACCATAGTATCATTGGCATATGGGATGCCAGAACTTGCACCAGGACCTCATGTTTGACAATCCAAGGCTTTATCTGCTGTGCCACCTCCCAGCCCCGCTTGAGTGATTGAAGTTCATAGTTAAATTGCAAAGAAGACACAGGATTGTAGTCCGGGAGGTGGTGCAGTGGATAAGGCATTGGACTCTCAAACATTTAGTCCTGAATTCAATCCCTAGCAGCACATGTACCAGAGTGAAGTCTAGTTCTTTCTCTTATCCTTTCTCATTAATAAATAAAAATATTTTTAAAAGAAAAGAGAAGAGAAGACACGGGGAGTCGGGCTGTAGCGCAGCGGGTTAAACACACAAGGCGCAAAGCGCAAGGACCGGCATAAGGATCCCGGTTCGAGCCCCAGGCTCCCCACCTGCAGGGGAGTGCCTTCACAGGCGGTGAAGCAAGTCTGCAGGTGTCTATCTTTCTCTCCCCTACCCTTTTCTCTTCCCCTCCTCTCTCCATTTCTGTCTGTCCTATGCAACAACAATGACATCAATAACTACAACAATAATAAATATAACAATAAAACAAGGGCAACAAAAGGGAATAAATAAATTTAAAAAAGAGAAGACAGGATTTCCCACCTGCCTCCACACTCATGCATGCAGCCTTCCCCACTGAGGAAGCATCTGTTCATGACACAGTTCATCACGGGTGTGGTTTAGGCTGCTCCCATGTAAATGCCTCTCTCCTCAAAGGCATATCCAGGACCCCGCGAGCCAGCGGCTGACATGGAACAAGTCTCCAAAGAGTGTGCTCGTCATCAAGAAGATTCGGGATGCCAGCCTGCTACAGCCCTTCAAGGAGCTCTGCATGTACCTGATGGAGGTGAGTAGACTCTGGCGGTGTTCCCACGTGGTCAGGTCAGGAGGCCTAGGTGCTTCACTGCACCTCTAGCAAGACAGAAGCCTTTAGTATGAGCAGATAGAAGTCAGAAGCCTCAGTTCTCCCAGGTCACAAAATGCTGAGGTTTGAATGGGAAATTTGGTGGGGCTGACATGTAGGTCTCCTCCTAGGAGAGCAACATGATTGTGTATGTGGAGAAGAAAGTTCTAGAAGACCCTGCCATAGTGAGTGATGATAACTTCGGACCTGTGAAGAAGAAGTTCTGCACCTTCCGAGAAGGTGAGTTGTCCTTGGTCCTGTGATGGGTATACTTGACAGCCTCCCACTGGAACCATGGAAGCTTCTAGAGCCTGCTCCCTTGCAGGGCTTCAGTACAAAGGCTTTCCTTGTGTTCTTTTTGCTGCAGACTATGATGACATTTCCAACCAGATTGACTTCATCATCTGCCTGGGCGGGGATGGCACCCTGCTGTATGCCTCCTCGCTGTTCCAGGTGAGGGCACCATAGAGACTTTCTACTTGTCTGCCTCTGTGTAAAGGGGTGAGAGGCTATATGTGCTCCTGCTCTGCCTCAGGCTAGGTGTGAGTGCCTTGTTGCTGATGGGTCTGCTTCATGGGAGGTGCCAGGCAAAGCATCTACTCTGTATAGAGCTCCTTCCTCAGTGGTAGACCTGTGGTCAGGGCTGGGGCTGGGCGGCGGGGGAGGGGAGGGGGATACCTGGGGGCTGACTGCCCCCATCAGGAGATGACCTAGTGGGTATCTACAGAGTCATACAGAACTTGTAGTCTCACTATCAGTCCTGGGTTCCCTAGAGGAACCAGCCCATCCACATGGGGGCAGCCAAGTAGTAGGTGGGTCCCCAAATATCTATAAGGCCTGATGACTGCAGACCCTGTGAGCTCAGGAGACAGCAAAGTCAGGCACTGCATGTGGTCCCCCTTCAAATCTCCAAGCCTCTCATCTCCCCCTACGGCCCTTCTCCTTGTAGCAGTGTTCTCCTCAAGTGCTGAGAGCTCCCCCCTTAGAAGACCAAGACCATTGTCTCAGCTCATCATCCCCACCAGCACCATCTCTGCTGGGGTCTTTTTATTCCAGGACCTCCAGTATCAAAGCCCTGTGGGTGTGGAGTGACTTGGCCTACCCCACATCCCCCCCTACCAGCTGCTCAGTCCTGGGCCTGTCTCACATGGCTCACATGGCTGGTGCTCTCCGCCCCCCTCACCCCCATCAAGCACTGACCTTGCACTCTGAGCAGAGAGTGGAGTTTACGTCACTGCTAGGGACAGCTGGGTGGCTATGAAGTGGACACCCCAGTTTAATGACTGTCCATTGACTCACAGGGCAGCGTGCCTCCGGTCATGGCGTTTCACCTTGGCTCCCTTGGCTTCCTGACCCCCTTCAACTTTGAGAATTTTCAGTCTCAAGTTACTCAGGTGATACAGGGTGAGTTGGAATGTGCTGGAACCAACTCACAGTTCTGACTTTCGGGATTTCCTCTCACTTGGTTTGAGGTTTATAAGTGATGCAGGAGCAGCATGTAAATGTTTGAAGCCTCAGGTACGTCTACGTTTGAGGTGGTTCAGACATCCTTCCTGATCACTGAACAGTTTTGAGCAGACCGTGGGCTGAATGTGTGTTGAATAGAAGTGAATTGGTTTTCCCAGGGGTCAAGAATGTGTTGCCTTTGATATAGGAGAAGGGGGTGGGGGGGTGTCTGGGCAAGGGAAAGTCTGCTTTCTGGGGTGGGGTGGCTTCCCCCTTCCCTCTGACCTCTGCTGTGGCCCTTACTGACCCCCAGGGAATGCAGCTGTTGTTCTCCGGAGCCGGCTGAAGGTCAAGGTGGTGAAGGAGCTCAGGGGAAAGAAGACAGCCATCCCCAACGGGCTCAGTGAGAATGGGGTGCTAGCAGCGGGCTTGGACATAGAGGCTGGAAAGCAGGTCATGCAGTATCAGGTGTGTGGATGTGTCTGGCCCTCCCCAGGGGAAGGGGGCGTGGCCTAGGGCTGGACTCCAGGAGAATTCTGCGTCCCTGGAACCTATCTTAGCCAGCTGGGCAGCACTGCATCAGCATCCAGTACCCCAGGGAGGCCCTCATTGTGCACTGGCCTTGCTCCTCCTCTCAGGTCTTGAACGAAGTGGTGATTGATAGGGGCCCCTCCTCCTACCTGTCTAATGTGGATGTCTTCCTGGACGGGCACCTCATCACCACGGTGCAGGGCGATGGTAGGTGAGCCGCTCAGCCATGCTGGGGTACCCTGGGAACTCGTGTTGGGAGGGAGGGTGGCAAGTGCACACACTGACTGGCAACCCCACCAACAGGTGTCATCGTCTCAACCCCCACGGGCAGCACCGCCTACGCAGCCGCTGCCGGGGCATCCATGATCCACCCCAATGTGCCAGCCATCATGATCACCCCCATCTGCCCCCACTCGTTGTCATTCCGGCCCATTGTGGTCCCTGCAGGGGTGGAGCTAAAGGTTAGACCCCCCCACCCTCTGCCTACTACCTCCCCCCACCCCCAGTCCTGACTCAGTAGACCACCTGTTGTGGTCTCCTGCTTCCACCTGCAGGCAGGGCCACCATGTCTGTGGGGTGAGATGTGAGAAGCAGGCAATGACACTGAGCCAGCACTGTCTCTGAACAGCACCCCCCCCCCCAGCCAGGCACATCCTGTCAGCTGCATGTGCACCAGTCCAGCCTGACTCCCCTGGCCTCCTGGGGCTTGCAGCTGGGGGGACACAGGACTGCCCGCTCCCAAAAGCTTTCCAAAGGGTTCTGGTGGTGCCACTGTGCCCCAGGGAAGGATTTACAGGTCCAGGGACAGGTGACCTGCCAGGCATGTAGGATGAGGAGGGAATGAACGGCCTTCCCCACTGAATGCTGCACCACCAGCACCCAATGGGATGCCCACACCTGTCCTGCTTGCCCCTCAGATCATGTTGTCACCAGAGGCTAGAAACACTGTCTGGGTTTCTTTCGATGGACGAAAGCGACAGGAGATCCGACATGGAGACAGGTGTGTGGGCTTTGGGTGAGGATAAGACCACCCATTGGGGCCCCAGCCCTGGGTCGCATGTGAGCACATTGGGGGTCATGTCCGATGGGTAGCTAGTAGGTGGTGGCCCCCACCAGCACCTCCACAGACCCAGGTGAATTGGGAGGTGAGCAGGGAGCTCTAGAGAGTATAGAGATGGCTATGCAGTGGCTTCTGGTGCTGGGAGGAGCTTGGCTTGAGGGCCAGGTGGCAGGGCCTCACCGTGACTCCCCTGTGTCCCCCCACCCAGCATCAGCATCACTACCTCCTGCTACCCGCTCCCTTCCATCTGTGTCCAAGACCCTGTAAGTGACTGGTTTGAGAGCCTGGCCCAGTGTCTGCATTGGAACGTGCGCAAGAAGCAAACCCACTTCACGGAGGAGGAGGAGGAGGAGGAAGAAGAGAAGGAGGGTGGCGAGGAGGGCTAGGCCTCAACTACTGTGCATCCCAAGGCCTCTGCTGGCTCCCTTTCTGCCTTCTCCCTGCTTGTCTCCAGAGAGAGGCAGCTGCCTAAGATACAGCATTGTCAATGGCCTGGGCATGTGTGGCAGCAGGTGGCTTGCACTGACCTCTGCCACACCAGAAGGACTCTGGGGCCACTACACTTCCCTTGACCAGATCTGCTATTTTTAAACATTTTCAATCGGACTTTTTTCTTTGCATTTCTAAATAATCAAATGAAGGCTCAGCGGAAGCTCTGAGCAGCACCACACAGCGCTATGTGATAGGTCAGAGCTGTGGTCCCCAGGCAGGGACGGCTGAGCTGGATGGGCTCTTTATAATTCTTTGTCAGGAAAACTTCTGTAAATCAGTCTATTGAAATTCAGAGGAGATTGGAATGGATTGATCTGTCCACTGGTGTGAAAATAAATGATGCATAACCAAAAATCCTCCATTAGCTCTGACGATTTGCCCCTGCTCCTATTCCTGCTCCTTCTACCCTAAAACAGATGGGGACACCACTAGAGTCTTTGTGCCCATGGCTACCCACCCACTACTGCCTTGCAGCCTCCTACTGGCGCTGTGCCTCAGTGCCCCCCAGCGCCTCAGCATTGCGCTGAACTGGCGAGAGGTCAGTCCACACACATTCCTCCACATCCCAAAGGTATTTTGCATTCTATGTATCCTTTTTAGAGATTCTTTCAAACTCCCTGAAGTTGCTATGTACAGATTTTACTGTACACACTTGGAGGATCTCAGAGGAAGGGTTTGTGTTGTTGTGACATGTTTACACTGTTCTGTGTGACATTGTGTGGGGATCATTCAGCCCAGCAAGCTCGGGGTTCCTGGGCAGGAGCTCCTTTTTGCCCTGTGATGAGGCCAGGACAGATGGACCAGAAGGAAAGTGGTGTTGTCTCCTATCGACTTTGCTCTTGCTGCTCCTGAGGTGCCAGGGACTCCCCTGGCTCTGTGCCACTTTGCTGGCGCACATTCGTGCACATACTGAAACGCTGCCACGTGGGCCCCAAAACAGTTGAGTGTCCACAGGTGGAACTGTCCTCAGTGCAGAGAGACTGAGGCACAGCTCCTGAAGTGACTCTTCATCCACTTAGAGGGTCCCACACCACAGCCTCAAAGTGATT
This sequence comes from Erinaceus europaeus, assembly GCF_950295315.1. NCBI lineage: Eukaryota > Metazoa > Chordata > Mammalia > Eulipotyphla > Erinaceidae > Erinaceus > Erinaceus europaeus. Next base: position 78,637,224 of record NC_080171.1, on the reverse strand, counting down.
GTTAGGCATTCAGGACCCCAAGCTCTGGCCACAGTGCTACCCGCCCTGCTGTGGGAAGCCTAAGAGGCCTGGCATGCCCAGAGAGTAGTGTTTGGAATTGGCTCACTCATTCAGAAAAAAAAGAAAAAAAAAAAAGCAAGTGTTAACCAATTTTTAATGTGTTGTGCTGTTGGGATGATCTAGAACACCTTGGGGTTTTTGAAATAAATTCTTAATGTTTCATATTGTTAATATCTTAAATTTTTTATGTTTAAAAGCCTTATCACTATTTTCAGATTCTTTCAATAAACAGACTTGTCTACAAAGCTGGGTCGAATGTCAGTTGTTCTTCATGACTCATGCAGGCACTGAAGGCCTTTGGGGCCCAGCCTCTCAAGAGTTTCTTCAGCCCATGTGACATAAAGTAGGGAGGGGCTCCCTTGGGCACCACCTCTAGGATCCTTGTTCCCAGCACTCCTTCTGCCTTGCTTCAGCACCAGCAAACCCTAGGACTGGGCAGTGGGTCTCCACAAAGGAGCACGTGTACACCCAGTTGGGTGTCACAGGCCTCGGAACTGAGATGGGGAGCCAGACCTGGGGTAGAGGCATTAGAAAGGATACCAACTGGGGAGGGGGGGTATCACAGCAGATTAAATGCATATGGCTGGTAATGCAAGGACCAGCATAAGGATCTTGATTCGAGCCCCCGGTTCCCCACCTGCAGGGGGGTCACTTCACAAGTGGTGAAGCATGTCTGCAGATGTCTGTCTCTCCCCTTCTTGGTCTTCCCCTCCTCTCGATTTTTTTCTGTCCTGTCCAATAACAACAACAATGGCAAGAAAATGGGGAAAATGACCTGAAGAAAGAAAGGGAGACACTCTGGGGGCTGGGTGGTGGCACACCTGGTTGAGCATACATGTTACAATGTACAAGGACCTGAGTTCAAGCCCCCAGTACCCACCTGCATGGGAAGGCTTCACAAGTGAAGCAAGTCTGCAGGTGTCTGTTTCTCTTCTATCACCCCCTTCCCTCTTGATATCTGGCTATCAAATAAAGATATTTAAAAAAAAAAAAAGAAAGAAATGGACTCTGACATCTCAGGAACAGACTGTCATCTAGCACATGCCTGGCGAGCCTGGCCCTGTAACCCACTCTAGCTGCACGGTCACCACAGAGCCTGCAGCTACACAAGGACATTGCAAGTGCCAGACACAACATGCCACCCAGGGCTTCCAAGACAAGCAGCTCAGTGGTCAGGCCAAGTTTAAGATGAGGCCATACCATTGGGCTTGGGATGGAAGCATCAGAGGGTTCTGGGTTACAGAGGTAGCTTGCTTTATTATTATTATTATTACTATTATATCATTATTGTTGTTATGGATAGGACAGAGAAATCCAGACAAGAGGGAAAGACAGGGAAATAAAGATAGACACTTGCAGACCTGCTTCACCACTTGTGAAGTGGCCCCCCTGCAGGTGGGGATCCGGAGGCTCGAAATGGTATCCTTATGCTGGTCTTTGCACTTGACGCCATATGCGCTTAACCCACTACGCTACTGCCTGACCCCCGAGGTAGCTTGCTTTCAAAACCATCCCGGGGGGGGGGGGTTCTGGACCTTTGTTCTGTGCAGGGAAGACCCCTTGCCAAATATACTGTGGGGAGGGGTCTTCTGGGAAAGACTCCAACTGCTCTTGAGTGACTGGGCTACAGGCTGAAGGATCCTCAGTTTTTTTTTTACTTTTTTTTTTTAATATGTATTTATTATTGAATAGACAGAAACTGAGAGGGCAGGGGAAGATACAGAGGGAAAGAGACAGACACCTGCAGTCCTACTTGAAGAATTCCCCTTGCAAATACGGACCAGGGGCTTGAACCCAGCACCTTGCACACTGTGATATGTTTGCTTAACCAGGTGCATTAACACCTGGCCCCTCAGTTTTCTGCCCAATCACTTCCTGCCTCCCAGTAGGAGGAAGCATCCCAGCCTGGACCAGGTTCCTTGGGCAGTTGGCTCAGACAGCACTAACCATAATGGGAGTGTTACGGGATTCTCAGGGAGAGACGGGACATACTGAGGCTTTACTACAGGAAGCAGTGATTATTATTATTATTATTATTATTATTATTATTTTGCTTCCAGGGTTATTGCTGGGGCTTGGTACATGCACTATGAATCCGCTGCTCCTGACAGTTATTTTTCCATTTTGTTGCTGTTGTTGGATAGGACATAGAAAGGGAGAAAGACACTTGGCAGACCTGCTTCGATGCTTGTGAAGGCCCCCCCCCCGCCCCCTGCCTTCCACCCCCCCCCCCCACAGGTGTTGAGTTGGGGACTCTAACTGGGATCTTTTTGCTGGTCCTTGCACTTTGTTCCATGTGTGCTTGACCCAGTGTGCTACCACCTCCCATCCCCTAGAAGCAGTGTTTATTATGCCAGTAGACCCAGCCGGACTTGTGTCCACAAAAGACTGGTGGGCATTGTGCGAAACAGCACTTGCTTGCCATTTTATAGTTAGCAACAAGAGTAATAGGTTCCTTTTTCTTTTGTGTATACAGAGTACACCTGGTTTGGGTTATCAGTAGACTCTTGAGCAGAAGTAACAGATTCGAAGGCCATTTTGATTATAGCAGTGGAAAGGTCTGTTGATACTGCAGGGAGGGGAGATGACTACCAACTGCATTTTTCTTTAAAAAGCTAATCCTTGTTAGCCTGAGGAGGAAGGTCTGGACAAAGTTCAGAAGGATTCCTTGGCTATCCCAGGGTCCAGCTGTCCCTTGAGTGTCCCTTTTGGATACAGAGCCTGGGAAGGCTGTTCAGGAAGACACTTCACAATTCTGGAGCCAGGAGATCTCTTCTTTCCATCTCCCAGCAACCCTCAACGGGTCAAGGTGGCTGATGACTTCCTTTCTAAAGGAACTGCAGGCCACAGAACCTCCTACTCTTGCCCACCCATGTCAAAAAAAAAAAAAAAAAAAAGTCTTACATGCTAAATTTTTAGGGACAAGAAGATGGCACCCTGTTACACTGTGAGGATGTGTAAGGAAACATTCACTTCAGTTAGACAGTCTCCTTTGTATGTTTTGTATTTTCTTTTTTTTTAAATTTATTTCGTTATTGGGGAATTAATGTTTTACATTCAACAGTAAATACAATAGTTTGTACATGCATAACATTCTCCAGTTTCCCATTTAACAATACAACCCCCACTATGTCATTTACCATCCTTCATGTACCTGTATTCTCCCCACCCACTAACCCACCCCAGAGTCTTTTACTTGGGTGCAATATGCCAATTCCATTTCAGGTTCTACTTGTGTTTTCTCTTCTGATCTTGTTTTTCAACTTCTGCCTGAGAGTGAGATGATCCCATATCCATCCTTCTGTTTCTGACTTATTTCACTCAACATGATTTTTTTAAGGTCCATCCAAGATCGGCTAAAAACGGTGAAGTCACCATTTTTTTACAGCTGAGTAGTATTCTATTGTGTATATATATATACCACAGCTTGCTCAGCCACTCATCTGTTGTTGGACACCTGGGTTGCTTCCAGGTTTTGGCTATTAAAAATTGTGCTGCCAAAACGATATGTGTACACAGATCTTTTTGGATGGATGTGTTGAGTTCCTTAGGATATATCCCCAGGAGAGGAATTGCAAGGTCATAGGGTAGGTCCATTTCTAGACTTCTGAGAGTTCTCCAGACTGTTCTCCACAGAGGTTGGACCAATTTACATTCCTACCAGCAGTGCAGGAGGGTTCCTTTGACCCTACACCCTCTCCAGCATTTGCTGCTGTTAACCTTTTCTGATGTATGACACTCTCACAGGAGTGAAGTGATATCTCATTGTTGTCTTGATTTGCATTTCTCTGACAATCAGAGTCTTGGAGCATTTTTTCATGTGTTTCTCAGCCTTTTGGATCTCTTCTATGGTGAATATTCTGTCCAAGTCCTCCCCCCATTTTTGGATGGGGTTATTTGTTGTCTTGTTGTTGAGTCTGGCAAGCTCTTTATATATGTTGGTTATTAAACTCTTATCTGATGTATGACATGTAAAGATCTTCTCCCATTCTGTGAGGGGTCTCTTGGTTTGGGTAGTGGTTTCTTTTGCTGTGCAGAAGATTTTTCATTTGATGTAGTCCCATAGGTTTATACTTGCCTTAGTCTTCTTTGTAATTGGATTCGTTTCATTGAAAATGTCTTTAAAATTTATGCAGAAAAGAGTTTTGCCAATATTTTCCTCTAAGTATTTGATAGTTTGTGGTCTAACATCCAAGTCCTTGATCCACTTGGAATTTACTTTTGTATTCGGTGCAATACAGTGGTTCAGTTTCATTCTTCTGCATGTTTCAACCCATTCTTTCCAACACCATTTGTTGAAGAGACTCTGCTTTCCCCATGTAATAGTCTGGGCCCCTTTGTCAAAGATTAGATGTCCATAGGTGTGGGGCCTCATTTCTGGGCTCTCAGTTCTATTCCACTGGTCAGTTTGTCTATTCATGTTCCAGTACCAAGCAGTTTTGATGACAATGGCCCTATAATACAGTTTGAGATCTGGGAGTGTGATGCCTCCAGTTCTGTTCTTTTTTCTCAAAATTGTTTTGGCAATTCTAGGTCTTTTCTGGTTCCAGATAAACATTTGTAGCATTTTTTCTATTCTCCTAAAAAATGTGCTTGGGATCTTGATGGGGATAGCATTAAATTTGTAGATGGCTCTGGGTAATATATTCATTTTGATGATGTTAATTCTTCCAACCCATGAACATGGAATATCTTTCCACTTCTTTGTGTCTTTTTCAATTTCTTTGAGTAGTGACTCATAATTTTCAGTATACAAGTCTTTCACTTCTTTGGTTAGGTTTACTCCTAGATATTTTATTGTTTTTGTTGCTATAGTAAAAGGAATTGATTTCTGGATTTCAATTTCTTCTAACTTAGTGTTTGCATAGAGGAATGCCACTGACTTTTGAATGTTAATTTTATAACCTTACTGTATTGCCTGATGATTTCCAAAAGGTTCTTGCTGGATTCCTTAGGTTTTTCCATGTATACTATCATGTCATCTGCAAATAAGGAGAGTTTGACTTCTTCTCTTCCAATCTGTATGCCTTGAATTCCTTGCTCCTGCCTGATTGCTATGGCAAGAACTTCCAACACTATGTTGAATAGTAATGGTGATAGTGGGCAGCCCTGTCTAGTACCTGATCTTAGGGGAAATGCTTTCAGTTTTTCACCATTGAGTATGATGTTGGCTGTAGGTTTGCTATATATAGACTCCACTATCTTCAGGAATTTTCCATCTATTCCCATTTTTTGTAGTGTTTTGATCATAAAGGGATGTTGGATTTTGTCAAAGGCTTTCTCTGCATCTATTGATATGACCATGTGGTTTTTGGTCTTGCTTTTGTTGATGTGGTGGATCACATTGATTGATTTACATATATTAAACCAACCTTGCATGCCTGGGATAAACCCCACTTGGTCATGATGAACAATCTTTTTGATATACTGCTGTATCCTGTTGGCTAGAATTTTGTTCAGTATTTTCGCATCTATGTTCATCAGAGATATTGGTCTGTAGTTTTCTTTTTTGGTTGTGTCCCTGTCTGCTTTTGGTATCAGGGTGATGTTGGCTTCATAGAAGCTGGCAGGGAGTATTCCAGTGTCTTCAATCTTCTGGAAGACTTTTAAAAGTAGAGGTATTAGTTCTTCTTTGAAGGTTTTGTAGAATTCATTTGTAAAACCATCTGGCCCAGGACTTTTATTTTTTTATTTTTTCAATTTCATTAGCTGTGATGGGCCTGTTCATGTTATCCACTTCCTCTTTACTTAGTTTTGGAAGTTGGTAGGTATCTAGGAAATCGTCCATTTCCTCCAGGTTCTCTAGCTTGGTGGCATATAGTTGTTCATAGAAGCCTCGCATGATATGTTGAATTTATGTGGTGTCTCTTGTGATATCTCCTCTTTCATTTACTATCCGATTTATTTGGGTCTTTTCCCTTTTTTGTTTTGTGAGTCTGGCTAAATGTTTGTTGGTTTTGTTTACTCTTTCGAAGAACCAACATTTACTTTCGTTGATCTTTTGTATGGTTTTCCTATTCTCAATGTTATTTATTTCTGCCCTAACTTTAGTGATTTCTGTCCTTCTGGTTGCTTTAGGGTTCCGTTGTTGTTGTTCTTCTAGGTCTTTAAGATGTGCAATCAGGCTGTTTATTTGTGCTTTTTCTTGTTTCCTAACGTGTGCTTGTATAGCTATGAACTTCCCTCTTAGGACTAATTTAGCTGTGTCCCAAATATTTTGATAGCTTGTGTCTTCATTTTCATTGCACTCTCGAAACATTTTGATTTCTTCCTTAATTTCCTCTTTGACCCAGAAGTTGTTAAGAAGTGTACTGTTGAGCTTCCACATTTTGGCACTATTACTAATCTTTTGTTGATTGTTAAGTGTTAGTTTAATTCCACTGTGGTCTGAGAAGATGCTTGGGATGATTTCAATGCTCTTGAATTGGCTGATGCTGTCTTTGTGGCCTAACATATGGTCTATCCTTGAGAATGACCCATGTGGATTTGAGTAAAATGTGTATTCCAGTTTCTTGGGATGAATGACTCTGAAAATGTCCAATAGTTCTAGTTTATCTATCTCTTCATTTAGCTCCCTCATGTCTTTATTGATTTTCTGCCTGGATGATCTGTCAAGTTGAGAGAGTGGGGTGTTGAAGTCCCCTACTATGATTGTGTTACTGTTAATATATTGCTGTAGCTCTTTCAGTAGAAGTTTGATGTATTTAGATGGCTTCTCATTGGGTGCATAGATGTTAATAATTGTTAAGTCCTCTTGATTGACTGATCCTCTGAGCATTAAGTAGTGTCCATTCCTATCTTTTTTAATCTTATCTATTTAAAAATCTATCATGTCAGATATGAGAATAGCTGTTCCTGCCCTTTTTTGTGGGCCATTGGCTTGTATGATAGTTTTCCATTCTTTCACTTTAAGTCTGTGTTTGTCTTGTTGAGTTAGGTGGGTTTCCTGTAGACAGCATATTGTTGGGTTGTGTTTTCTGATCCATCTTGCTACTCTGTGTCTTTTAATAGATGAATTCAGGCCATTGACATTTATTGATATCAAAGATTGAAGATATTTTAACGCCATTCTTGTAGAGTTTTAGAGTGTTTTGATATATGTCCTATTTGTGGTGGTCTGGTTGTTTATAGGAGATCTTTCAGAACTTCTTTCAGGGAAGGCTTGGTGATGGTTGATTCCTTCAACTGTTGCTTGTCTGAGAAGGTTTTGATGCCTCCATCTAGTCTGAATGACAGTCTAGCAGGATATAGTATTCTTGGCTGAAAGCCTTTCTCATTGAGCACTCGATAGATATCTTGCCATTCTCTTCTGGCCTGTAGTGTTTGTATGGAGAAGTCTGATGCTAATCTTATGGGTTTTCCTTTGTAGGTGACTCTTTGTTTTTCTCTTGCAGCCTTCAGGATCCTTTCTTTATCCTTATTCCTTTCCATTCTAAGTATGACATGTCTTGGTGTCTTTAGGTCTGGGTTAATTCTGTTTGGGACCCTCTGGGCTTCTTGAATCTTTATGTCTTTGATGTTGTCTAGACTAGAGAAGTTTTCAGCTATTATGGCCTGGAAAATGCTTTCTTCCTCTCCTTCTCTTTCTTCCTCTGTTATGCCAATAATGCATATATTGTTTCTTTTGAAGTCATCCCATAGGACTCTGTTGTTGTTTTCAGCATCTCTTAATCTCTTACCTCTTTTTTAGTTGTCTCTAATTCATCCTCAATCTTGCTAATTCTGTCTTCAGCCTCATAGATTCTATTCTCTCTGCCCTCTACTGCTTTCTGGAGTTCATCTATTTTGTTGCCCTGCTCTGATACTGTTTTAGCTTGTTTATCTAGTTGCCTTCTTAGCTTAGTGATTTCAGCTTTCAGCTCTCTAATAACCATGAGATAATTAGTATTTTCTTCCATATTCTCATCTGTTGTTCCTGCATTTCTGATTACAATTTTTTCAAATTCTTTACTCACTCCTGTTATTATTTCCTTAGCTAATGTTTGGATGTTGAACTCTTTATTTTGTGCTTCACCCTCTGGAGGACTTTTAGCTGGACTCTTGTCCTGGTTCGATTCTCCAATATTTTTTCTTGTTGTTTTAACCATTTTATATATTATGTTATGAGTTCCCTTTATCAGTACTTTTCAAATTATTGATCACTATTGCCTGGATTGACTTGTGTCTAAGTAAGTTAATTAAAGGGTTCACAGTGGTGGAAGTTAACAGTTATTTCAATCCCTGAGTTGGAGCTCGGTGGTTTAAAAGCCCTTTCTTTTTTTTTTTTTTTTCCCTGTAGGCTATGGGAGCCTGAGGGCTTTTAAACTATCAATAGGCTTCTTAGCTTAATCACTGACTCCTGACCAAGAGATAAAGCAGGGTGTGGCAGAGATAATGCAGTGGTTATGCAAAGAGACTTTCACAGCCCCTCAGCTATGCCACTGAGGTATAGGTCTTCTCCTGAGATTCCTGGTTAGATCTCTGTCCCCTGGTGTCCCTTCCTGTCGCTGCTCCAGATTCTGAGGGTAGTAGCAATGGAGACTCAGAGTTGCACTTGGTGAGTCTCTGGGGAGTCCTCTCCTCCCTTAAGCTGTCCCCTTGTTGGTGGAGCAGACTGGAGGTGGTGTCTCAACTGATAAACTGCTGAACTGTTAGTAGTCACTTAATCTCTCCTTAGGCCCCTCTCTCCTCTCTGTCACCAGCCACACGTGTTTGTACTCACCGGTGATTTACTGGGTTCCTGTGGTCATTCTAGTCCTGTCTTGTTTCGGTCCCGGGTGGTCTCCTTTGGTATTCCTAGTTGATCCGGGAGAGGAGAGGAGAGGAGAGGAGAGGAGAGGAGAGGAGAGGAGAGGAGAGGAGAGGAGAGGAGAGGAGAGGAGAGGAGAGGAGAGAATGCGATCTGTTTTGCATTTTCTGATTCAAGCTCTAATACAGCCCTACCTAGGACATCTTGGGGAGTGGCCACCATCTATTCATTGTTCTTTGACAAAGATCCAAAGGAGAAACCTTATTAACTCTAAAACTAACAAACAAAAATTCATCTTTAAAGTCAGTTTGGGTGGTTGGGTGGTAGCACAGCGGGTTAAGCACACCTGGCGCCAAGCACAAGGACCGGTGTAAGGATCCTGGTTCCAGCCCCCGGCTCCTCACCTGCAGGAGTCACTTCACAGGCAGTGAAGTTGGTCTGCAGGTGTCTTATCTTTCTCTCCCCCTCTCTGTCTTCTCCTCCTCTCTCCATTTCTCTCTGTCCTATGCAATGACAATGACAACAAGAATAACTACAACAATAAAACAAGGGCAACAAAAGGGAATAAATAAATATTAAAATAATAATAATAATAATTTAAGGAGAGAGAGCCTGCCGCTTTCACTGTGCCATCTCCTGGGTCACCCAAACTGACTTAAAAAATTTTTTTTTAAATATTCTTTTGTTGCCCTTGTTTTATTGTTGTAGTAGTTGTTGTTGTTGATGTCATCGTTGTTGGATACGACAGAGAAATGGAGAGAAGAGGAAGACAGAGAGGGGGAGAGAAACACCTGCAGACCTGCTTGACCGCTTGTGAAGCGACTCCCCTGCAGGTGGGGAGCCAGGGGCTCGAACTGGGATCCTTATGACGGTCCTTGTGCTTTGTGCTACCTGTGCTTAACCCGCTGTACTACCGCCTGACTCACCCAAACTGACATTTTTTTTTTTTGCCTCCAGGGTTATTGCTGGGGCTTGGTGCCTGCATCATGAATTCACTGCTCCTGGAGGCCATTTTTTCCCTTTTGTTGCCCTTGTTGTTGTAGCCTTGTTGTGGTTATTATGTTATTGTTGATATCGTTCGTTGTTGGATAGGACAGAAAGAAATGGAGAGAGGAGAGGAAGACAGGGGGGAGAGAAAGATAGACACCTGCAGATAGATAGACCCTTGCACTGTGCCACGTGCACTTAACCCACTGCACTACCGCCCAACTCCCTCCTTAAATTATTTTTAAAAGTTATTTATGAGGGGTAAAAGAGAGAACCAGATATCATTCTGGTAGTTGTGTTGCTGGGGAACCAACTCAGAGTCCAACAACGTATCCTCTGTACCACCTCCTGGACCACCTACTTAGTTCACTCATAAATGAATCTTTTTTTTTTTTACTTCAGGGCTGTTGCTAGGGCTCGGTGCCAGTACTACGAATCCACTGCACCTGGCAGCCATTTTCTACTTTATTTTTATTTGACAGGACAGAGAGAAATTGAGAACTATTATGGAAAACAGATGAATGCAGAGTGCACACTCCTGATTTACCCTATGTGGATATTTTAATCTATGTGCCTGGTGGAGAATTGTCTTTCTTCTGTGATACAGAGACAAATAGCCTAAGACTGCATTTCCTTTGTGCTTGCTCTCCGGGCAATTAAAACAGCGGCTGGGGGTCAGGCAGTAGCACAACAGGTTAAGCACACGTGGAGTGAAACGCAAGGACCAGCGTAGGGATCCTGGATCAAGCCCCTGGCTCCCCACCTGCAGGGGAGTCGCTTCACAAGCAGTGAAGCAGGTCTGCAGGTGTCTATCTTTCTCTCCCCCTCTGTCTTCCCCTCCTCTCTCCATTTCTCTCTGTCCTATCTTATGGCGATGACATCAATAACAACAACAATAATAATAACTACTACTACAACGATAAAACAACCAGGGCAACAAAAGGGCAAAAAATAGCCTCCAGGAGCAGTGGATTCGAACCACCGATCCCCAGCAATAACCCTGGAGGCAAAAATAATAATAATAATAATAAAAAACTGGCTGTAGTTGATACCCTTCCCCCTCCTCTCCTCCACATTCCTAAACTAATAAGCCCAAGACAACAGTGCTAAAGGTAAAAATGACTAGGGAGGAATCCAGCTGTCTCAGGACTGACAAATACCAGGCACTAGGCCTCCCCTTCTCTGCCCATACCAAGGCCACAGATAAGAAGCATGTATAGCAATTATGTGAGAGATTGTCTTTGTCTGTTTCTGCCTACTTTATAATAGTGAAATAAACCTGCTCCTTCCATCCCTTTGGGGAGGAGTCTGGCAATAAAATTGTGGGTTTTTCCAAGGTGCAGGAAGAACTTTGCAGGGAGAACTTCCCAGAGCGATCCGGAGTCTCCTATACACTTGTGTAATAAACTCCTCTCTTTTACACAAGAACTCTAGTCTTGTGCTTTGGGGATCATTTCTGCTGGGTGTAATGATGCCGGTTTGAGTCTCCGGCTCCCCATCTGCAGGGGGTCACTTCACACGCCGTCAAGCAGGTCTGCAGGTGTCTTTCTCTTCCCCTCTGTCTTCCCCTCTCTCCATTTCTCTCTGTCCTATCCAATAATAACAATAACTGCAAAGATAAAACAAGGCAACAAAAGGGGGGAAAAACAGCCTCCAGGAGCAATGGATTCGTGGTGCAGGCACAGCCCCAGCAATAAGCCTGGAGGCAAAAAAAAAAAATTTTTAATAGGGGCCAGGCGGTGGCGCACCTGGTTAAATGCACACACTACAGTGCACAAGGAACCAGGCTCAAGGGGGCAAGCTTCATGAGAGGTGAAGCAAGGCTGCAAGTGTCCGTCTCTTTCCCTATCTCCCTTGCCCATCTCAATGTCTCTATCCAATAACAAATAAAATAAAAAAATCTAAAAGAAAAATCAAAAAGATAAACAGTCATCCTCTTAGGCGGCCCCCTGTTTGAGGATGGCCACGTTTGGGCACGGCAGGTGCCGCCCAGCTCACCCTCCAACCTCTGGACCCAGGGGCCGCTTCCGTTTCTGGGCGGAGCTTCGAGAGACTACCAATCAGCGCATACACTCAGGGGACACATAGTCCCGGGCCTTGTCTTTTCTCAACCTAACCTGTTTGCCTTAGTCTCCTTTTCCTTGAAATTAAAACACGCCGGCGGGCGCTTGAGAGTTTAGCTGGGCAGGCGCTTGAGAGTTTAGCCGGTCCGGAACATTCCGGGGAAGCCCGCGGTAGGCCAGAAGAGCATCCCACCCCGCCTAGGATAGGTGGGGTTCGGGGGGAGAAGGTCGTTGTCAGCAGGGCCTGGTCGCGTGTCATTGTCCAGGTGCCAAGCGGAGAACCGCAGGACGAGGGCCGCCCAGCAGTCAGTCCCCTGCATGGGACAAAGTGGTCCAGTCCAGAGGACGGTGGGAGTGCTGTCACCCAGCTCCGACGCCCCGGCCCAAAATAGCAGGGTCTAGGAAGTGCTAACGGCACAGCTGTGGGGGCATCCCACTCTTAGCTCTCAATGATGACAGGGGACGACTGCTAGGGGGCGCTGGTTGACCCGCACAGTGTCCCTGCTGGCAGTCCCCCACCACGCGGGAACTACAGCGCAGGGCGGTAACAAGCCAGGCGGCTTCCGGACCTCTACTTCCGGACGGGCACTTCCGCCTCTCTGGCCCCGCCCAATGGCGACCCCGCGCATGGAAGCGGGGTGGAGGGAGTGTGCCCGCCCACGGTGAGCGCTGCCCGCAAGGCTTGGCTCCTGTTCTGGGCTGGGGCTCAGGGTGCCCAAGACAGGCCCTGCCCCGTCGTGGGCCGGGTCATTGTGGAGGAGGTGCCTCCGCCTTCCCTACACCCAGATAGGCGGGGTCCAGGACCGTGCTGTGGTTCTGCCAGACAAGTGCCCACGGAAGCCTCAGCAATGAAGCCATAGCGGTCACTGTGGCGACTGGCAACCGTCGCGTGGCTGGCCGCGCGTCTTTGCGCCGGTGCCACCCCCCCGCCTGCCGGCGCCGCCGAGACCGCCCTCCCCGCACGCCCGCCTTCGCGGTGCCCACGCGGAGCCCAGCCCACGGCAGTACGGGTAGGGCGGCCGGGTAGCGGAGGGGGGCCTGGGCCTGAGGGACTTTTGTGCTCTACCCGGGACCCTGCAGTCCCTAAGCCCTTGCAGCCACCCCGAAAGAAAGAGCGTGCTCGCCTGCAATTTTAACCCGATTTTAGAAGGAGCTTTATGGGGACAGCACCCGGTGAGAGTGGGGTCCTGTGCCTGGTGCTATGAGCTGCAGGGCGGGGGGCGGCTGGTACCCCAGTCACCGCCGAGCAGTAGTGGGCTCCAGGCTTTAGAGCCCTTGGATGAGGATGGCCTTCCCACAGCATTTGTGCACCCTGGTGGTCCGGGAGATAGCACAGTGGATAAAGCATTTGTGTGCATTTTGCCCACTACGGATGTAAAAGATTTTAAAGCCGAATAAGGTGATTTAAACTGCATATGAGGGACATCAGCAGGAAGAGAAAGGACGGTTTTTGCATTCTCAACGTAGACAAATTAGACAGTGAAGAGAAACAACAACAATTGTCCAGTGGAGCTGAGATTGACCTCTCTTGGTGACTCAGTGCTTCTTCTTAGGAAACATTTGTAATTTAAAAGGCAGGGATGTTGGCATATTGCACCAAAGTAAAAGACTCTGGGTCGGGTGGGAGGGAGAGTACAGGTCCAAAAAGGATGACAGAGGACCTAGTGGGGGTTATATTGTTATGTGGAAAACTGAGAAATGTTATTCATGTACAAACTATTGTATCCCCCCCTTTTTTGTTGCTCTTACTGTTATTTTTTATCATTGTTGTGGTAATTTTTATTATTGTTGTTATTAATTTCGTTGTTGTTGGACAGAACAGAGAGAAATGGAGAAAGGAGGGGAAGATAGAGGGCGAGAGAAAGACACCTGCAGACCTGCTTCACTGCCTGTGAAACGCCGCCCCTGTAGATGGGGAGCCTGGGGCTTGAACCGGGTTCCTTACGCCGGTCCTTGCGCTTAGCGCCACGTGCGCTTAACCCGTTGCGCTACCCCCAGGCCCCCCAAACTATTGTATTTACTGTCAAATGTAAAACATTAATCCCCAATAAAGAATTTTTTTTAAAAAGGCAGGGATACTGTACATAGATCTCATAACTGCTCACAATCAGTAGCAGATATATTTCCGTTAAAATTGACAGTGCCACATATAATGTATACCCTTAGGAATGCACTTCCATAAGGTGACTGAGTTTACTACAACTCCCTACTGTTTGAGTATTTAAATTTTTTTTAGTCCTATTTATTTATTCTTTGGATAGAGTCAGAAAATGAAAAGGAAGGGGAAGATAGGGAGAGGGAAAAGAGAAAAGAGCTTTATGCCATATGCGCTCAACCTGCTGCAATACCTCCCGCCCGTCCCACTCCCCCATTTATTTCTTTCTGGCCAGAGCAGTGCTCAGCTCTGCCTGGTGGTTGTGTTGGGAAGGGAACCTTGGGCCTCAGGCTTGAAAGTGTGCATTATGCTCTCTGCCTGCCTATAGTTGTCTAAAACAAAGCTCTGTGAACATCCTTGTAGGGATAAACCTTTGTGCAAATGTTTCTCTAGGCTGATTCTCAGAGGTGGAATCCCTAAATTACAGTTTATAAAATGAGACTTTTTGCAAAGTACAAGGGCCATCGTAGGAATACTGGTTCGAGCCCTTGGCTCCCCACGTGTAGGGGAATCGCTTCACAGGCGGTGAAGCAGGTCTGTAGGTGTCTGTCTTTCTCTCCCCCCTCTGTCTTCCCCTCCTCACTCCATTTCCCTCTGTCTTGTCCTACAACGACGACATCAATAACAACAACAACAATGAGAAAACAAGCAACAAAAGGGAATAAATAATGAGACTTTTTAAAGATTTTATCTTTTTTTTTTTAAAAAAGATTTTATTTATTTATGAGAAAGATAGGAGGAGAGAGAAAGAACATCACTCTGGCACATGTGCTGCCGGGGATCAAACTCAGAACCTCATGCTTGAATGTCCAAAGCTTTACCACTGCACCACCTCCCGGACCACTATAGGTTTTATCTTAAATGTCCTGCTAATGATTTGGTGGTGCTTTGTTTTCTCTTTTGACCACCAGGATTATCACTAGGGTTCAGTGCCTGCACAATGATTCCACTGTTCCCAGTAGCCTTTTTTTCTTTTTAAAATATTTTTTATATTTATTTATTCCCTTTTGTTACCCTTGTTATTTTATTGTTGTAGTTATTGTTGTTGTTATTGATGTCATCGTTACTGGATAGGACAGAGAGAAGTGGAGAGAGGGGGAGAGAAAGACACCTATAGACCTGCTTCACCGCCTGTGAAGCAACTCCCCTGCAGGTGGGGAACCGGGGCCTCCAACCGGGATCCTTCCGCTGGTCCCCGAGCTTTGTGCTGTGTCCCTTAGACTTGTTTAAATTTAATATTTATTTTCCCTTTTTTATTATATTTTTTATTGGACTGAGATAGCCAGAAATCAAGAGGGAAGGGGGTGATAGAGAAGGAGAGAGACAGAGAGACACCTGCGGCCCTGCTTCACCACTCATAAAGTTTTTCCCCTGCAGGTGGGGACTGGGGGCTTGAACCCGGATCCTCACGCATTGTAATACATGCGCTTAACCAGGTACTCCACCACCCAGCCCCCCATGTTGTGTTTATTTGTTCGTTTGTTTGTTTTTGCCTCCAAGGTTACTACTGGGACTCGGTGCCTGCACTAGGAATCCACTGTTCCTGGAGTCCATTTTTTTCCCTTTTGTTGCCCTTCCTTGTTGTTTATTGGTGGTGTTGTTACTATTACTATTGTCGTTGTTGTTGGATAGGACAGAGAGAAATGGAAAGAGGAGGGAGGGGAAGACAGAGGGGGAGAGAAAGAGAGACACCTCCACACCTGCTTCACTACCTGTGAAGCGACTCCCCTGCAGGTGGGGAGCTGTGGTCTCGAACCAGGATGCTTACGCTGGTCCTTGTGCTTTGCGACACATGCGCTTAACCCACTGTGCTACTGCCCACCCCCCGTTTTTTTTTTTTATTGTTGTAGTTGTTGTTGTTGTTGTTATTGATGTCATTGTTGGATAGGACAGAGAGAAGTGGAGAGAGGAGGGGAAGACAGAGGGGGAGAGAAAGATAGACACCTGCAAACCTGCTTCACCGCGTGTGAAGTGACTCCCCTGCGCTACCACCGGACTCCCGCCTTTTTTTTTTTCTTCTTATGAGAGACAGAGGGACAAAGAAAAAGAGAGACACCTAGCACTACTCCACCACTCTTGAAGCTTCCTCCCTGTCTGTGGAGCCCAGAGACTTGAACTCTAGCTACAGATGTGAACCATTCTGCATGCCCTCTGTCTCCTTGGTCCTACTAGAAAGCACCTGGACCTAATTGTTCAAGAACAGTTTTTCTTTCTTTTAGATCCAACATTCTGATTTTATAACCTTTTATCCTAATATTTTGACTTCATTTTATTTGATAGAACAGAGAGAAATTGGGAGTCGGGCGGTAGAGCAGCGGGTTAAATGCAAGTGGCACAAAGCGCAAGGACCGGCGGGAGGATCCCAGTTGGAATCCCTGATTCCCACCTGCCGGGGTATCGCTTCACAAGCAGTGAAGCAGGTCTGCAGATGTCTGTCTTTCCCCCCTCTTGTCTTCCCCTCCTCTCCCCATTTCTCTCTGTCCTGTCCAACAACAATGACATCGGTAACAACCACAATAATAACTACAACAATAAAACAAGGGCAACAAAAGGGAATAAGTAAATAAATATTAATGGAGAAAAAAGAACAGAGAGAAATTTAGAGGGAGGGGGAAGTAGAGAGGGAGAGAGACAGAGCAACCTGGAACACTGCTTCACCACTTGTGAATCTTTCGCTCTGCCAGTGGGGACTAGGGGCTTGAACCTGGATAATGGGTACACCACCACCCAGTCCCTAAAACAGTTTTTCTTTTCCTCCAAAACCCTATTCAGCTCTGGTTATTGGTGATGGTGATTGAACTTGGGACCTCTGGCAAGTGATCTGTACAACTGCTTTAGAGATTTTATTTATTTACCAATGAGAAAGATAGGAGAGAGAGAAAGAACCAAACATCACTCTGTTACATATGTTGCTGGAGATTGAACTAGGGACCTCATGCTTGAGAGTCTAATGCTTTATCCCCTGTGCCACCTCCTGGACCACTCTCCCTTTGACTTTTTACTTTTTATTTTCCCTTTTGTTGCCCTTGTTGTTTTTTATTGTTTTTGTAGTTATTGTTATTATTGTTATTTATGTCGTTGTTGGGACAGAGAGAAATGGAGAGAGGAGAGGAAGACAGAGAGGGGGAGAGAAAGATAGACACTTGTAGACCTGCTTCATCACCTGTGAAAGCGACTCCCCTGCAGGTGGGGAGCCAGGGACTCAAACCAGGATCCTTGGGCCTGTCCTTGCACTTTGCGCCATCTGCGCTTAACCCACTGCGCTACCGCCCAAATCCCCGACTTTTATTTTTTAATTTATTTTCCCTTTTGTTGCCCTTGTTTTTTATTGTTATTGTAGTAGTTGTTGTTGTTGTTATTGATGTCGTTGTTAGATAGGACTGAGAGAAATGGAAAGAGGAAAGGAAGACATAGAGGGGAAGACAAAGACACCTATAGGCCTGCTTCACCATCTGTGAAGCAACTCCTCTGCATGTGGGGAACCAGGGGTTCAAATGGGATCCTTACACTGGTCCTTGCACTTCGCCACATGTCCCTTTGACTTTTTTCCCCCTTTTGTTTCCCTTGTTTTTTTTGTTTTTGTTTTTGTTTTTGTTTATTTTATTATTGTTGTTATTGATGTCGTCGTTGATGGGTAGTACAGAGAGAAGTAGAGAGGAGGGGAAGACAGAGATGAATAGAGAGAGAAAGACACCTGCAGACCTGCTTCACCATCTGTGAAGCGACTCTCATACAGGCGGGGAGCTGGGGGCTTGAACCGGGATCCTGACGCCAATTCTTGCACTTCACTCCAGGTGTGCTTAATCCGCTGCGCTACCACCCAACTCCCCCTTTGACTTTTTAAAGATGAATTTCTTATCAAGTAGAGAGTTTCACATGAGAAAGAAAGAGATCAGAGTACCCCTCTATATATATTCAAGGAATTGAACATGGAGACTCAGCTTTATACTCATCACTAGAACAAGGAGCTGAGGAGTCAGTATAAGGGGAGACATTTAGCACCTGCAACTGAATAGCTACGAACCATGATGCTACTTGCAGCACCCACTGTCCTGTCCCGGCTATAGAGCCCAGGCCTCTTCCTAGCTGGTGTGGGGCCCTCTGCTGATTTTATGAACTCCAGACCCCTGTTCAGACCACTGTCTGGTGCAGTACCAGAGACAGGGCAGACTTGTTGAATGGGACACTGACTGCATTTCATTGACCTGGTTTCACCTTGAGGAGGACATGGATACACACAGGGATATGAGCCTCTGTCCCAGCTTCTCCTTGGGAAAGATTACCAGCCAGCTGGTGTCACCTGTACTAGAATCAGAGAGAGATGATTCACACTCTTTTTGTTTTTTGCCACCAGGATTACCACTGGGGCACAATGCCTGTACAATTCCACTAGGCAAGTTTCATTTTGTTTTATAGAGTTTGAGAGAGAGGGAGAGACACCTGAAGCAATGCTCCACCACTGGAAAAACTTCTCCCCTGTAAGTGGGGACAGGGGACTTGAACCTGGGTTTTCATGCATAGTAATGTATGTGTACCAATAGGTGTATTACCAGATAGCTTCTGATGATTCAGATCAGACCTTTATCATCATTGTCTTAGAATAGCCAGAACTGCATGGGTGTCACGTCCAGACACTCACTCAAGTTCAAACAGACTTGGGTGTGGCCATCTGGTGAAAGTCTGTCTTAAGTTGAAAAACTAGGGAAGCTGACTAAAGTCTCTTACAGGACAAAAATTGTATCATACTGAAAGAAACTGGAACCATGTGGACTAAGAGCAAAGAACAAGCTGTGGGGACTTGGGGAGCAGAGTCCCTGAAGGCAGCCATCATCCCAACAAAGGTGAGTGTAGGTCCTGAGCTGTACCAGCAACTGCCTAGGGCTCCTCCCATTGTGTGCTGCCCAGAACAGCCCTGAGGCCCTTCACTGGTCCTAGAGTGGGCTTTTTTTTCTCTTTTAAAGATTTTATTTATTCATGAGAAATGATAGGAGAGGGAGAGAGAGAAAGAACCAAATATCACTCTGTAATGCCAGGGATTGAACTCAGGACCTCATGCTTGAGAGTCTAAAGTCTTATCCACTGCGCCATCTCCCGGACCACTAGAGTGGGCTTTCTTGTCCAGACTTAAATAATACTTTGTTTAGTCAGCCATCTTCCATCTTGAGAAGAAAGATGCATTCTGCTTTCTAGTATCACATCCAGAAATTCCTATGTTTTTTTACTCTTTGGGCCAGTATGCTGCTTAGCTCATAGTGGTGCTAGAGACTGAACCTGGGGATTTTGGTGCCTTAGGCCTGAGAGATTGTTACCTTCCTGACCCCAGGCTTTTTTTTTTTTTTCCAAAAGGGCTTTGTAACTTTCTGCTCCCAGCCGACTCTTGGGAGACATCACAGCACTGTTCCACTGTTAATAGAACTTTCTGTTTGCCTGGTGCTCCCATGTGATAGCAGGGCCTCATAGCTGGGTCCACACACTTGTTAAAGGGTGCTTTCTCTTGGTGATCTGTCAGCTGGTCCCAGGCAAACTTTTTCACATAGAAGTGATGGGGGATGGGGGTGGAGGGTGCAACACCACCACAGCAATGATGCTTTGCTTCCCTCAAGTGCCATGTGATGTATTGGGAGCTTAAACTCAGGTCACACATATGGTGAAGCAGACACCTTCCTCCCAGATTAGCTAATTCACCAGCCCCAAGTTCCCTTAATTTATGTATTCCTTGGGGGCCAGGTGCTGGCACACCTGGTTGAGCATCCAGGTTACAATATGCAAGAACCCAGGTTCAAGTCCCCAGTCCCCACCTGCAGGAGGAAAGCTTTGTGAATTTGGTGAAACAGTGCTGCAGGTGTCTCTCTGTCTCACTCTCTCTCTTTTTTTTTTTTTTTGCCTTCAGGGTTATTGTTGGGGCTCAGTGCCTGCACCAAAAATCTACTACTCCTGGAGGCCATTTTCTTGTTTTTGTTGCCCTTGTTGTTGTTGTCATTGCTGTTGTAGCTGTTGGATAGGACAGAGAGAAATTGAGAGAGGAGGGGAAACAGAGAGAGGGACTGAAAGACAGACACCTGCAGACCCCCTTGCAGGTGGGGAGGAGCCAGGGGCTCAAACTGGGATCCTTATTCTGGTCCTTGCGCCATGTGTGCTTAACCCACTGCGCTACCACCCGACCCCCTCTCTCTTTCTCTTTTAACTAATTCTCTCAAGATATTTTATTTCATTTTATAATTTATTCTTTATTGGAGGATTAATGTTTTATAGTTGACAGTAAGTACAATACTTTGTACATGCAAACATTTCTCAGTTTTCCACATAACAATACAACCCCCACTAGGTCCTCTGCCATCCTGTTCCAGGACCTGTACTCTCCCCCCAACCCACCCCAGAGTCTTTTACTTTGGTGCAATACACCATTTTATTTCATTTTAATGAGAGAGATACAGAGAGAATGACCAGAACACTGCTCAGCTCTGGTTTATGGTTGGGCTGGGAATTGAACCTGGCACCTCAGAGCCTCAGGCATAAAAGTCTTTTGCATAACCATTATGCTGTCTCCCCAGCCCCTCTCTATATCTTTGTATCTCTACTCCTTTCAATTTCTGGCTGCCTCTATCTAATAAATAAAGATATATATATACACATATATATTTTTTTTTAATTTATGCATTCCTTGTCCTTCAGCTACTTCACAGCTGGAGTGACTCCACTCAGTTCTGCTCTGCACAACATATGCATGTTTCCAAACTTTCTTCAGGGGAGATTCTGAGGACAGGCCCATGTGCACCTTTCCAGATAATGACAGATGATCTTCCCAAGTGCTTGAAGGATCCATATCTAGCCAGCACTTCTCAAGATTTTCAGGTTTCTTTGTCACCAAGAAGAGTGAAATGCTCTGTTACTGTGGCTTGACTTTTCTTGCACCTCCATGCTTTTCCTCTTGAATGTCATATAAGTACTGTGTGCTACCTGATTCCTGCTTAATGTCAAACAGTAAACGTGTGTACTCATCCATTTTGTTCTTCTTGGCACTGGGCTTTGGTCCTGCATCATTCCACCACTCCCCATTCAGTTTCCGATAGAGACAGAGAGAGAGGAGAGACACCATAAAACTGCCTCAAATTCATGAAGCTTTCCTTGGTGCCATGCTTGGTGCTCCCATGTGGTGACCAGGGACTTCAACCCTAGTCCTCATGCAAGGGTAACTGTGTTTAAACCAGGAGAACCATCTCCAAACTCCAAGAGAGGCCCCTTTTTTTTCTTGTCTTTTTGCCTCCAGGGTTATCACAGGGGCTTGTGCTGGCACTACAAATCCACTGCTCCTACCAGCCATTTTTTCTATTTTATTGGATAGAATAGAGAGAAATTGAGAGTGAGGAGGGGAACATAGAAAGGGAGAGAGAAAGATAGATACCTGCAGACCTGTTTCACTGCTTAAGAAGCCCACCCCACAAGTGGGTAATGGGGGCTTAAACTGAGAACCTCAGGCATGTAAGTCCTGCACTCTACCTACCAATTGAGCTTTTTCTCTGGCTGGGAATGGGGGCTTGAACCTGGATCCTTGCATGGTTGTTTGTTTTGTTTTGTGTTTTTTGGTTTTTTGTTTGTTTGCTTTGCTTTGTTTTGTTTTTTTATCTTTATTTTTAAATTTCTTTATAGGGGGATTAATGATTTACAGTTGACAGTAAATACAATAGTTTGTACATGCATAACAGTTTTCAGTTTTCCACATAACAATACAACCCCACTAGGTCCTCTGTCATCCTTTACCAGGACCTGTATCCCCCTCCCACTCACCCCTGTTTGTTTTGTTTTCACCAGAGCCCTGCTCAACTCTAGTTTTTATGGTGGTGTGGGGGATTGAACCTTGGACTTTGGAGCCTCAGACATGAGAGTTTCTTTGCAGTTAACCAGTATGCTATCTACCCCCCTTACATGAGTCTTTGCTCTTAGTACCATGTGTGCTTAACTGGGTGTGCCACCGCCCTGCTCTCACCACTCTATTTTTCTTTTTTTTTTTTTTTGCCTCCAGAGTTATTGCTGGATTACAATATGAATCCATTGCTCCTGGATGCCATTTTCCCCATTATGTTGCCCTTGTTGTTATTTTTATTGTTGTAGTTGTTGTTTTTGTTGCATAGAACAGAGAGAAATCGAGAAAAGAGGGGAAAACGAGAAGGGGAGAGAAAGACACCTGCAGACCTGCTTCACCGCTTGTAAAGCGACCCCCCTACAGATTGGGGGGTGGTGGCTCGAACTGGGATCCTTACCCTAGTCCTTGCACTTTGCGCCACCTGTGCTTAACCTGATGCACTACAGCCAAGCCCCTACACCACTTTTTTTTTTAATATAGTTCCTTTTTTTTTTTTTTTAATTTTAAAAAAATATTTATTTATGTGGTCCGGGAGGTGGCGCAGTGATAAAGCTTTGGACTCTCAAGCATGAGGTCCGAGTTCGATCTTCGGCAGCACATGTGCCAGAGTGATGTCTGGTTCTTTCTCTCTCCTATCTTTCTCATAAATAAGTAAAATCTTTAAAAAAAAAATTAGTTATTCCCTTTTGTTTACCTTGTTTTTTTTTTTTTTTGTAGTTATTGTTGTCACTGTTGATGTAGTTGTTATTGGATAGGACAGAGAGAAATGGAGAGGGGAAGACAGAGGGGGAGAGAAAGATAGACACCTGCAGACCTGCTTCACTGTCTGTGAAGCGACTCCCTTGCAGGTGGGGAGCTAAGGGCTTGAACTGGGATTCTTACGGCCTGGTCCTTGCGCTTCGCACCACATGCACTTAACCTGCTGCCCTACCGCCCGACTTCCTTTAATTTTTTTTATATTTTATTTATTTTCCCTTTTGTTGCCTTTGTTTTGTTGTTGTTGTTGTAGTTGTTGTTGTTATTGATGTCGTCGTTGTTAGGACAGAGAGAAATGGAGAGGGGAAGGGAAGACGGGGGAGAGCTAGACACCTGTGCAGGTGGGGAGCCAGGGGCTCAAACCGGGATCCTTAAGCCGGTTGTTGTATTTCGTGCCATGTGCGCTTAACCTGCTGCGCTAAGGCCCGACTCCCTCCTCTTTTTTTTTTTTTGCCTCCAGGGTTATCGCTGGGGCTTTGTGCCTGCACTACACATCCACTCCTCCTGGAGGCTAGTTTTTCCATCTTGTTGCCCTTGTTTATTGTTGTTGTTGGATAGGACAGAGAGAATAATTGAGAGAGGAGGGGAAGACACAGAAGGGGAGAAGAAAATACCTGCAGACCTGCTTCACTGCTTGCGAAGTAACCCCCCTACAGGTGGGGAGCGGGGGCTCGAACTGGGATCCTTACTCCAATCTTTGCACTTTGTGCCATGTGCACTTAACCTGCTGTGCTACCGCCCAGCCCCCCACAGTACTTTTTTAAAAAAAAATTTAATATATTTATTTTCCCTTTTATTGCCCTTGTTATTTTTTATTGTTGTTGTTACTGATGGGGTCATTGTTGGATAGGACAGAGAGAAATGGAGCAAAGAGGGGAAGACAGAGAGGGGGAGAGAAAGATGAGACACCTGCAGACCTGCTTTACTGCCTGTGAAGTGGCTCCCCTGTAGGTTGGGAGTCGGGGTCCGAACCTGGGTCATTACGCTGGTCCTTGCGCTTTGTGCCACGTGCGCTTAACCCTTTGCTCTACTGCCCGACTCCACCTACACTACTTTTTTAACTGTGGTGCTGGAACATTAACATAGGACTTTAAGCGTATGTGGTCTGCTAAGCTACCTTCTGGCCCAATTCTTCTATTTCTTTCCTTTTCCTCCTCCTCTTTTGCATAACAAGATTTATTATTATCCATTACTACTATCCATTAGGCAAGAAAGAGAGATGGAAAGGAAGAGGGAGAGGTGGACAGGCAGGGTCCAAAGGACAGGTGCCTTGCCTTGCTTGGAGACATTGTGGTGGCGAGAAAATTCTGAACCACATCTTAGGACTATAGCTGAGAGAAAAAAGGAGGTGCCCAGATAGGATTAAGGCCCCAATCTGGAGGTCTTTCCAGAGTTTGAGTACAGGGGCCTTCATGTGGGCCACAGCACTAGTTAGGGATGGTTGTAGTGTTTCCTTTTTTTAATTTATTATTGGACAGAGACAGAGAGAAATGGAGAAGAGTGGGGGAGACAGAGAGGGAGAGAGACACCTGCAGCCCTGCTTCACCACTTGGGAAGCTTTCCCCCTGCAGGTGGGGAGGGGGGGGTGCGGGGAGGGGGGCTCGAACCCAGGTTCTTGTACACTGTAATGTGAGCACTTAACCAGGTATGCCACCGCCTGGCCCTGATTGTAGTTTTTCCTATGTGGCTGCTCAGATGCGAGAGGGATAGATATGGGGTGTGTGTGGATAAAATAACATATAGGATTTTATTTTATTATTATTGTTATTATTATTATTTTTGCCTAACCAGACTTCATAATATCAGAATGAGGGTACGAGGATATGAGGTGGAGCAGGGGATAAAGATTGGGGGCTCTCAAGCATGAGGTCCTGAGTTTGGTCCCCAGCATTGCATGTGCTGCCTGAGTGATGCTATGCTCCTCTCTTTTTCATAAATAAGTTAAATCTTTAAAATAAAATTAAAAGGTGGGGCAGTGGGCAATGATGCATGTTACCATGTGCAAGGACCCAAGTTTGAACTCCCAGTCCCCTCCTACAGGAGTGAATGAACAGTGAAGCAGGTCTGCAGATGTCTCTCTCTCTCTCTCCCTCTCTGTCTTCCCCTCCCCTCTCAATTTCTCACTGTCCTGCAAGAATAAAATAGAAAGAAATAGTGAGAAAATGGTCTCCGAGAGTAGAAGATTTTTAGTGCTGGCGCTGAATCCCAGTGATAACTCTGATAATAAAAATAAATAAATAGAATAAAGTGAAGGTATACTTCAAAAGGGTTCAAGTGGAGGGAGAGACACCAAAGCAATGTTCCACTCGAACCAGGATCCTTATGCCTGTTCTTGCACTTTGCACCACCTGTGCCTCCAAGAAAATAATCACTGTGGCTCAGTGCCTGCACTACGAATCCACTGCTCTTGGAAGCCATTATTTTTTCCCATTTTTGTTGCCCTTGTTGTTGTTGTTATTGTTACTATTGTTATTGCTGCTGTTGTAGTTGGATAGGACAGAGATAAATCGAAAGAGGAAGGGAAGACAGGGGAAGAGAAAGATAGATAGCTGCAGACCTGCTTCATGGATTGTGAAGCGACCTAACCCACCCACCCACACCCCCACAGGTGGGGAGCTGGGGATTCAAACTAGAATCCTTGAGCTTCATACTCTGTGTGCTTAATCCGATGCGCCACCACCCAGCCCCCTTTCTCCCCCCTCTCTCCCTCCCCTTTCCTCTTGATATGTGGCTGTCTCTATCCAATACATAAATAAAGATAATAATAAAAAATAAAAACACTAACTTAACAAAAAAAAAAGAATGAGGGTTTGCTGTCCTGGGCTCTGCTGCTGGCTGCCCTGTCTTTCTGGCCTCCATGGATAGAGCACACTGTGGGCATGGAAGTAGGCTTATACACATACAGCTGTCTGTCCACCACAGGCTTGTTCTTCTTTCCTTTCTGTGTTTACAGCTGTTCTCATCAAGAGCAAGAAATCTGATTCGCATTATCTAAAGAATTTATTTATTGGAGCAGTTCAGAATTCCTAACCCATGACTTGACAGAAAAGCCTACCACATACAGTTTCGAGTGCTTTGTGTGTTTAATAAGAATGTGCATATTTGAAATCCTGTTAAAAAATTACTTGTGGGGACAGGAGGTAGCTAGCTCATCTGGTATTCCTCGACATGACTTGTCATGTGTGAAGCCATAGCAACACATGGGAACCCCATGTCACCAGATAGAGCTCCATGAGTGGTAGAACAATGTTGCGATGTCTCTTCATATTTCTCTCTCTTTGTCTCTCTGTCTCTCTCTCTCCCTCTTTGTGTATGTCTGTTCTCTGTGTATATTTGAAACAAAAAAAAAAATGAAAAGTGGCTTGAGAGACAGCAACAGCATAGGAACTATGCACTCTGCCCAGGTTCAAGCCCCCACAACAGCATAGGAACTATGCACACTGCCCAGGTTCAAGCTCCCACAACAGCATAGGAACTATGCACACTGCCCAGGTTCAAGCCCCCACAACAGCATAGGAACTATGCACACTGCCCAGGTTCAAGCCCCCACAACAGCATAGGAACTACGCACACTGCCCAGGTTCAAGCCCCCACAACAGCATAGGAACTACGCACACTGCCCAGGTTCAAGCCCCCACAACAGCATAGGAACTACGCACACTGCCCAGGTTCAAGCCCCCACAACAGCATAGGAACTACGCACACTGCCCAGGTTCAAGCCCCCACAACAGCATAGGAACTACGCACACTGCCCAGGTTCAAGCTCCCACAACAGCATAGGAACTACGCACACTGCCCAGGTTCAAGCCCCCACAACAGCATAGGAACTACGCACACTGCCCAGGTTCAAGCCCCCACAACAGCATAGGAACTACGCACACTGCCCAGGTTCAAGCCCCCACAACAGCATAGGAACTACGCACACTGCCCAGGTTCAAGCCCCCACAACAGCATAGGAACTACGCACACTGCCCAGGTTCAAGCCCCCACGCCGCATAAAAGGTGCCCTGGGCTCCATCTCTTGCCTCTCTCCCTCTCTCTGAGTGAATGAAATTACACGTCTGTGAGGACATGGCTCTGGAGAGAAGAGGGAAAAAGAAAGAAAGGGAGGAATCAGAGTGGAGTCCATAGCATAATGATTTTACAAAATACTCCTGCCTAAGGCTCTGAGGTCCCAGGTTCAGTCCCCAGCACCATCATAAGCCAGAAATGAGCAATGTTCTGTTTCTCACTCTTTGTAAGGGGTTGGACGGTAGCACAGTGGGTTAAACACACGTGGCACAAAGCGCAAGGATTGGCAGAAGGATCCCGGTTCGAGCCCCTGGCTCCCTACCTGCAGAGGAGTCGCTTCACAGTTGGTGAAGCAGGTCTGCAGGTGTCTATTTTTCTCTCCCCTCTCTGTCTTCCCCTCCTCTCTCCATTTCTCTCTGTCCTGTCCAACATCGAACAATATCAACAACAGCGATACATCAAGGGCAACAAAGGGGGGAAAATTGCCTCCAGGAGCAGTGGATTCATGGTGCAGGCACTGAGCCCCAACAACAATCCTAGAGGCAAAAAAAAGAAATAGGGAATCAGGTTGTAGCGCAGCAGGTTAAGCGCAGGTGGCGCAAAGTGCAAGGACCGGAGTAAGGTTCCCGGTTCGAGCCCTGGCTCCCCACCTGCAGGGGAGTCGCTTCACAGGCGGTGCAGGTCTGCAGGTGTCTATCTTTCGCTCCCCCTCTCTGTCTTCCCCTCCTCTCTCCATTTCTCTCTGTCCTATCCAATAATGACGACAACAATAATAGTAACTACAACAATTAAACAACAAGGGCAACAAAAGGGAATAAATAAATAAATAAATAAATAAATAAGAAATAGTGTCTACTTAGACTTAGATACCCTCCTCGCCTACTTCCTATTACAATTCTCTCACTCCAAAGCTAACCTTATCAAAGCAAGGACTGCAAAGGCTGAATAAGGGCAAGAGACTGGCATACTTTAACAATGACTCTTTAGTCACTATCAGGCCATTCCATCAGGTGGGGTCCTAATCGAGGAGTCCTGAGATTCCCAAACAGACTTGATGGGCCTTGACCTCGAATAAATCCCTCTCTCCATTGTCACCAGTCATTTCTATCAGAAACAACAAAATAGACCCCTTTGTGGGCCCCCATAGGACCTTGCCCTCAACTTGGATTAACAATGGTAGAGAATGTTCCATCCTCCAAAGGGAGGATGGTCAACATACTCTATGCTACACCTGAGGAAGATAGGTTGATATTGTGACAGCATAGAATGTTCCTACTCATGACCACAGACTGTGAGCTCAGATCTAGAGGGATGCAGAGGCCACACAGGCTCCTAAGCTAATTATGGGCCCAGATCACATCAAATCGATGGGGTTTACAGCCAACAATATTTACACCCCTTTCCCATATTAGGGAGCTACTTCTTCCCTGATCCTTCCTGGTCCTTTTCCCAGCCATAACATCATCTCCCCAGACAACAACTTGGATCCACTGGCATATCAGATTTCAGGCTCAGGGGCAAAAAGAAAAAGGGGAAAACAAACAAACAAAAAAAATAGTATAGCCACAGGCCCTTTGGAATTTAACTAAAATATGCCTGCTAACTATCTACAAAATGGAGGACCCCAACTCTTCATCTGCACTATTCTAGCCTTTAGGTCCATAACTGTCCAACAATTTGTTCGGCTTTGTATGTTAACTCTCTTATCAACCACCAGGTTCCAGATGCCAGCATGATGCTGACCAGACTTCCCTGGATAGACAACCCCATCAATGTGTCCTGGAGCTATGCTTCCCCAGAACCCTTCCCCACTAGGGAAAGAGAGAGACAGGCTGGGAGTATGGATCGACCTGTCAACGCCCATTTCAGCAGGGAAGCAATTACAGAAGCCAGACCTTCAACCTTATGCATCCCACAATGACCTGGGGTCCATACTCCCAGAGGGTTAAAGAAAAGGAAAGTTATCAGGGGAGGGGATGGGATACAGTGTTCTGGTGGTGAGAATTGTGTGAAGCTGTACCCCTCTTATCCTATGGTTTTGTCAGTGTTTCCTTTTTATAAATAAAAAATTTTTTAAAAAAGAATAAAGAAATAGGGAGTCAGGCGGTAGCACAGCGGCTTAAGCACACACGGCATAAGGATCTCAGTTCGAGCCCCTGGTTCCCCACCTGCAGGGGTGTTGCTTCACAGGCAGTGAAGCACGTCTGCAGGTTTCTTTGTCTCCCCCTCTCTGTCTTCCCCCTCCTCGCTCCATTTCTCTCTGTTCTTTTTTTTTTATTATTATTTTTAATAATTTATTTCTTTATTGGAATTAATGTTTTACATTCAACAGTAAATACAGTAGTTTGTACATGCATAACATTCCCCGGATTCATTTCTCTCTGTTCTATCCAACAATGGTAACTACAACAATAAAAAGAAACAAGAGCAACAAAAGGGAATAAATATTTTTTAAAAAAAGAATAAAGAAATAGGGGCCAGGTGGTGACACACCTGGTTAAGTGCTCTCATTACAGTGCACAAGATCCCAGGTTCAAGGCCTTGGGATCTCCACCTGCAGAGGGAAAGCTTCATGAGTGGTGAAGCAGGGCTGCAGGTGTCTCTCTCACTTTTTTTTTTTTTTTGCCTCCAGGGTTATTGCTAGGCCTAGGTGCCTGCCTGTACTACACTGCTGGAGGCAATTTTTTTTTCCCTTTTTGCTGTCCTTGGTTATTGTTGTTATTAGTATTATTGTTCTTGTTGTCATCATTGTGGATAGGACAGAGAAATCGAGAGAGGAGGGGAAGACAGAGGGGGAGAGAAAGATAGACACCTGCAGACCTGCTTCACCGCTCGGAAGGAGGGGACCTGGGGGTTCAAACCGGGATCCTTCCGCTGGTCCTTGCACTTTGTGCTAAGTGCACTTAACCCGCTACGCTACAGCTCGCCCCTCCACTTTCCTCTCCCTCCATCCCTCTCAATTTCTCTCTGTCTCTATCCAGTTTTAAAAAAAAAAAAAGGAAGAAAGAAAGCATAAAGAAACGATATATAAGAAAGGAAGGAAATGGGGGCGGGCGGTAGTGCAGCGGGTTAAGTGCATGTGGTGCAAAGCACAAGGACCCACCTTAGGGATACAGGTTCGAGCCCCGGCTCCCCACTTGCAGGGGAATCCCTTCACAGGTGGTGAAGGAGGTCTGCAGGTGTTTATCTTTCTCTCCCCCTCTCTGTCTTCTCATCCTCTCTAGATTTCTCTCTGTCCTACCCAACGACAGCAATAACAATAATAATAACAACAACGATAAACAACAAGGGCAACAAAAGGGAAAAACTAGCCTCCAGGAGCAGTGGATTCATAGTGCAGGCACCAAGGCCCCCCCCCAAAAAAAAAAAAAAAAAAAAAGGAAGGAAAGAAGGAAGTAGGCAGTATAGGAGTGGTGAAATTATTCATGTATGTGGTCCCAGTGCCACAAAACAATACATATATGTCTATATCAGAAGTTGCTTGAGTTTATTGTTTTTCTTCTCTTTGGTGTGATGTTGTTAACAGAGTCAGGACCTCACACATGAACTGCCAGGAGTAACTCATTTTGATATAGAGATGGGAGAAATTCATCTGATCTACATCCTTTTTTAAAAATATTTTTATATTTATTTATTTTCTCTTTTGTTGCCCTTGTTTTTTATTGTTGTTGGAGAGAGGAAGATAGACACCTGCACACCTGCTTCACCGCCTGTGAAGTGACTCCTCTGCAGGTGGGGAGCCAAGGGCTCGAACCAGGATATTTATGCAGGTCCTTGAGCTTTGCAACACATGCATTTAACCCGCTGCGCTACCACCTGATTCCCTCATATATCCTGTTTTGATTAGTGATATATTTTTGTTTCTAGAAATTTCACTTAATTATGGCTTCGGAAGTTATAACTTCCTCCTCCTCTTCCATTCCCTTGATCCTGTCAGCTAAACCATCTCACTGGACTAAAGCTTGCAGCCTTACTCCCACCTGCCCACCTCGCTCCCCCAAACCTTCTATCTTGCATAGCTCAGTAAGGTGGACTTTTTTTTTTTTTCAATTTTTTATTATCTTTATTTACTTATTGGATAGAGACAGCCAGAAATCGAGAGGGATGGGTGGGATAGAGAGAAAGAGAGACAGACACCTGCAGCCCTGCTTCGTCACTCATGAAGCTTTCCCCCTGTAGGTGGGGACAGGGGGCTTGAACCTGGGCCCTTACGCATTGTAATGTGCACTCAGCCAGGTGCGCCACCATCTGGTCCCTGAGCTGGACTTTCTGCCTGGTTGTATCAAGCTCTTTGTGTCTTTGATGTCTTCACATGGTCTTTATTCCTCCAACTTAGAATTTGTTGTGATTTCAAAAGTCAAGTTTCTGTTCATTGTCAAAATTTTGCATTCTTTCTCTCTCCAGATAGCCTGTCACTTGTCTCTTCCTTTCTTTTCTTTCCTCCCCTCCCCTCCCTTCTGTCCTTTCTGCCTTCTTCCCTTCCTTTCCTCCAGAGCACTACTCACCTGTGGTGTATGGTGGTGCATGGGATTGAACCTGGGACTTTGGAGCCTCAGACATGAGAGTCTCTTTGCATAACCATTATGCTATCTACCCCCTCCCTTCTTTCTTTCATTCTTCTTTTTTTTTTTCTTCTGTCATCACTGAAGCTTCACTGCTTCAGTGACATTGAGATAGAAATACAGACTGAGGGAAAGACAACTCAGCACTGAAAGTTCCTAACAAAGCAGCACACTAACCAAGTAAGTTATTTTGCTGACTCAATTAAGAAAAATCAATACTTATTAATTAATGAGAGAAGGGGAGAAGAGTAGAGAACAGAACATCTCTGATATATATATATATATATATATATATAATATATATATAATTTTATTTTATTTATTTATTTATTTTAATTTGCCAGGACAGAGAAATTGAGAGGCAAGCAGAAGATAGGGATAGAGACAGAGGGACTTCACCACTCCTGAAGCTTCCCCCCTGTAGATGGGAACCTACGTCTTTGCACCTAATAGCATGTGTGCTAAACTCAGAACCTTATGCTTGAGAGTCCAATGCTTTATCCATTATACCACTTCCTGGGCCACACAAGTTAATTTCTTTTTTAATCTTATTTGTTGTTGTTATGCTTTATTTTTAATTATTTAAAAAGGGAGATATTAACAAAACCATAGGAGGGGTGCGACTCCACACAATTCCCAGCACCAGATCTCTATATCCCATCCCCTCCCCTGATAGCTTTCCCATTCTCTATCCCTCTGGGAGTATGGACCCATGGTCACTGTGGGTTGCAGAAGGTAGAAGGTCTGGCTTCTGTAATTGCTTCCCCGCAGAACATGGGCATTGACAGGTCGATCCATACTCCCAGCCTGTCTCTCTCTTTCCCTAGTGAGGAAGGGTTCTAGGGAAGCAGAGCTCCAGGACACATTGGTGGGGTTGTCTGTCCAGGGAAGTCTGGTCGGCATCATGCTGGCATCTGGAACCTGGTGGTTGATAAGAGAGTTAACATACAAAGCCAAACAAATTGTTGAATAGTTATGGACCTAAAGGCTAGAATAGTGCAGATGAAGTGTTGGGGGGTACTCACTGCAGACTATTGTATACTTCTGCTTTCAGGTATATATTTTGCCCTGGTTTATGGATACGTGTGAACATATGCTCTATCTCAGGGGACCTGGTCTATATCTAGATTTTGGGACTTTGTTAGGAAGTGAACTGCCTGGAATGCAATTAGAGAATACTATGAAAGGAAAGGTCTCACCCGAGTAATGAAACTGAAGAGTTGTCATTCCACACCTGAAGTCTCTGGACACAGTCTGAAGGAAGTATGCTGAGGTGGCACTCGTTGCCTAATTTTATTTTTATTTTTTATTTATTTTATTTTTGTTAATATTTATTCCCTTTTGTTTCCCATGTTGTTTTATTGTTGTAGTCAATCAGTTGTTGTTATTGATGTCATCATTGTTGGATAGGACAGAGAGTAATGGAGAGAGGAGGGGGAGAGAAAGATAGACACCTGCAGACCTGCTTCACCGCTTGTGAAGCGACTCCCCTGCAAGTGGGGAGCCGGGTGTTTGAACCAGGATCTTTGAGCTGGTCCTTGCACTTTGCGCCACATGCGCTTAACCCGCTGCACTACCGCCCGACTCCCTAATTTTATTTTGTAAGACTATTTACTCATGAGAAATGATAAGAGAGAGAGAAAGAACCAGACATCACTCTGGTACATGTGCTTCTGGGGATTGAACTCAGGACCTCATGCTTGAGAGTCCAGTACCTTATCCACTGCGCCACCTCCCAAATCACACAAGTTTATTTCTTATTCCATAAAGTAACCAGAACAACACTGACTCATATGCAGTGCTGGGGATCAAACCTGTACCATGTTCATATAAGGAATGCACTCTTCCCAGAGCAACTTCCCTGGCCTACAATGTCTCTGGCTCGCTCTTCTTTTTTTTTTTTAATATTTATTTATTTCCTTTTGTTGCCCTTGTTTTTTATTGTTGTAGTTATTGTTGTTGTTATAAATGTCGTTGTTGGATAGGACAGAGAAAAATGGAGAGTGGAGGGGAAGACAGAGAAGGGGAGAGAAAGACACCTGCAGACCTGCTTCACCACCTGTGAAGTGACTCCCCTGCAGGTGGAGAGCCGGGGCCTCGAACTGGGATCCTTGTGCTTTGCGCCACATGTGCTTAACCTGCTGCGCTACCGCCCAGCTCCCTGTCTCGCTCTTTAAGATAGAGACAAAGGCAGAGAGAAAGAGTGAAATAGACCACAACATTGAAGCTTCCTTCAATGCAGTGGGGGGATGAGGCTTGAACTAGGGTCACATGCATGCCAAAGCAGTACACTATCAAGTGGGCTGTATTATCAGCTATCCCAGCTCACAGTCTCATCACTGTTTAAATTCTGTGTCTGTTCTATCTATGTGGGGTGTCTACTTTTTCCTCAGATGCAATAACTCTTTACCCAGCTCTGTGTTTCTTATTAACCCGTCAGTTCAGGTTGTTTTACTTAATTTTTCTTAAAGATTAATTTATGGGTGGGGGGAGATAGCATAATTGTTATGCAGACTCTCATGCCTAAAGCTTCAAAATCGAAGGTTCAATCTCCTCACATCACCATAAGCCAAAGCTGAGCAGTGTTCTGGTAAAAAATAAAAGTAATAATTTATTTGGGGTCTAGGGAGACAGCACAAGCCCTGAAGCCCTGAGGTCCCAGGTTCAATCCCTAGCACCACCATAAGCCAGAGCTGAGAAGCCCTCTGTTTCGTCTTTCTGCATTCTATTCTCTCTCTCATTAAGATAAAATAAAGGGGGGGGGTGTTGGGTGGTAGCACAGTGGGTTAAGTGCATGTGGTGCAAAGCACAAGGACCGGTGTAAGGATCCCGGTGTAAGCCCCC